>NC_088857.1:45787210-46109710 GCF_963853765.1 Magallana gigas | reverse complement strand
GATCCGCGCATTTAAGTATGCATGACCCTATAATTAAATTATGTGGAACATCATTAGAAGTGAAAGACAGTGGAGGACCTTTGCGTCTGGTTTTGCTTGTAAAACGGGTTTTAAAATAATTGAAATCTAAAAATATGATTTCTTGGTGGTAGCTACATTAAATAAACTGATTAGTTTGTTCATTTCTTTTTTTTTTAAGAAAGACAAGCATATAAATTATCGTTTTATAAATAAGAAAAACGGTACTATTATAAATATATTTGAATATACTCTGTACGCATTTCTTGACACGCAAAGAGAGAACACAAGTTCACAATTAGGTTTTCACCTTTACATTGTAGAAACAAAGCTCATTTGTGTAAATATCAAACCAAGCACGAATTACTAAGTTATTGATAATGATCCTTGATCATAAATTAAAATGCTGTTTGGGACGATGGATCCTTCAGAAAGGGAAAGCCACTCCATAATGGACGTAATGGACACACAGATCAATATGTACTGTACATTGTACATTTTCTATAACTACGATGATATGTTATGTCATACAAAAAATGAATTATTCCGATTTTTATTCGACAAATATTCTGCCAAAGAGGACAGTTGCAATGTAAAAATTGACATGTATAATACAATGAAATTGTCAAATGTATTGTGAACAGCATGAAGAGATATAAGTGATGAAATACGTTTTTGCAGCAGATATATATACATAAAGCAATTATAATTTATATATGATTTAACAAAGATATATAGTTGCCATTTTAATCATAACATCATTTTGCTAACAAGGGTTACTGGGGCTCGTTTTATAAAGGGTCGTAAGTCGAGACTTAGCGATGCGCCGGTGTAAATACGGGACTAGTTCGAATATTTGCGTTATGAAACGACGATAATGCGATTTATAATGTATTGTCACATTCAGATACTGAGAAAGAACAATTTATTCTCTTAATTCTGGCCTTTGATTGCCACGGGAGTTTCTCCGGAATTAATGTGCACATGGGGGTTTCCCCCAAATAAATATGCAAGAGAGAGAGAAAGAGAGAGAGAGAAAGAGAGAGAGATCTTAATTTATATTTAAAAAACGTACCTAAATTTTGATTTTTATAAGCTTACATTATAGTTTTCTAAGCCATTTTTTTCTTTATACAACGTTTACCATGAACAAGTTTACATCACATTTAGTAATATCTTCACCTTTTAAAAATCTTTCATTAAAATTGCTTCCTGAGAAAAAAAATGTAATATTTTTTTGTAATTTATATATGAACAGTATATTTTTTTGTTATACTTTCATGTTAAATACTGAAATCTGATTGGTTAAGACGCAGTTAATAATATTTTCTATTACCCTCAGCGCTAGCAACGCACTTAGCAACGGGTAACATTAAAAAATGTTACATGCGCGAAAATTATGCGCGTACGGTTCGCTGTAGAATTCACGTTATTCCTATATAAAAGCAGTAAAAGTTTCTTAAAAATTAAGACATTCAGTATAACAAAATAAATAGTGCCTGTTTGGGAGGATAACAGTTGAAATTGACACCCCTCGAACAGGCTCTATTTATATAATAGTAATAGACACAATTTTATGCATGCATGTGCAGTGCTGCCCTGTCAAGGATTTATGCTAAAGCTATAGTCTAAAGTTTACGCCTCTAGTTACGCCGCTTTATGAAATGCAAAATACGCCCGACAAAGTTTCGGTGTAAGTCCTCGGACTAGACTAAAGTTAGGCCCTAAATTTAAGCCTCTTTATGAGACGAGCCCCTGACATTTATCATAGAAAACAGTACATGCGGTCTTTGAATCAAAATTCAAACAACTCAGAAAACAGCTGGTAAATGTTACAAAAATATTGCCGTACGGAGTCAGATTATTCACGAAATTCGTCGAACGGTGCAGATATCTGCATTTAGTGGTTCGATCCACCAATATCCAATCACATATTACAACATTGACATCAGACATCTAAAACCCGCCACTAAGTCGGGAATGACCAATAAACTGGCCACAAAACTCAGAATGCTTACTCCCAAGGTCATTCCGATAACTCTGCTGGACAATCGGGGATCACTGGCGCTTATCCTCTTCCTAATGTTAGACGACAGGTTCGCTTTCAAGACGGTGAGGTTTTTCCGGATTTCGCTCACTACAATTTCCACTTCATCCTCTGTCAGGGTGGGGTGAGAGACGCCATTGTTACAGTTACAAGTACAGTCCGGACTGGACGAGTCCCCGCCGCCGGTGTTTGGTGCATAAACTATTGGAAATATTAAACAGTTTTCAATGTTAAAAGAGCAAAGATGTGAATGGTAATTAACCATTTCGGTAAAAAATATGCTCACAATGTCTGAATTATTGACATAATTGACTAACATTAGTATTATTTTAGTAACTATAATCGTGTTTATTTAAATTGATAACAGTACAAATCGATTTTGTAATGTATGGCCCAATAAATTTCATCAATGACTATACATGTATTTAATTGTACAATTCCTGAGAATTATAAAAATGTAAGTAATGACCGAGGAGTGATGAGGTGATCAGATACGACCGGGCATGCACCAAATCAATCATAAAATGATAAAGCACTTCGGATGTTATTGTATTTTATCACCCATGGGCTACCGTATTTGATCACCTCTTATTACCCAAAGAATGATTCGTTTTTTCCTGAAAAGAAATTTATTACAGTAAGAATGCTTGATTTTGGTCGAAAATTTTATATCTCTGTTGACTGAATCCTTTTGAAAAAGTAAGAGAGAGAGAGAGAGAGAGAGAGAGAGAGAGAGAGAGAGAGAGAGAGAGAGAGAGAGAGAGTATATTAAATTACTTCGGCACATGACATAATAACGAGAATCGCATCCCTTGGCCTTCTGGAATATCCGACCGGACTCGCTTTTCATCGTGACACAGTTCCCATGGCCATTCTCCGTTATCAAGGACTCTTTGGGAAACAGGTTCCCGGTGACGTTGCTAATCATTGTCGTACTGCTAATTATGACTAAATCTGTCCAAAATTCGACTCCATAGTAACTCCTATAAATATTTAGTAAAAGGCTACAGAAAACGACTACTGCATTTAATCAAGATGGAACTTATTTGACGGTGTGATATCAGAAATAATACTTATTACACCGCTGCTTTACCTGTACAAGAAGTTCTGTACATGGACTAAATCTTCGGTAATGTTATACAAGAACAGCGCTCGATAATTTGAGCCATAATTACTGCAATTGTAATCTATGTCCACACTTGCCAAATTTAAGGACCCCATTGAAACTGTAAAAAAAATCATTAAAATAATCTAGAGATCCTTTATAGTGCTTTTGTTAGACATCTTAAGTCTCACTATTATCCACGCGTATTTTGGGGAATGTTGTTTGTTTGTTTGGGGTTTTTTTTGGGGTGGGGGGGGGGGGGGGGTGGGGGGGTTATTCTTTGTAAATGGTTTCGGACAAAAAAACAACTTTGGAGTAGTATAACAATATGAAGAAAAAAACACGACGTTTTAACTCACTTCCCAGTTATATCAGCCTTCCAGATTTAAAAAAAATGCTATCAGAGACGTACCGTAGTTCCGTTTTACTTTTTATTATATTTGAAAGATATGAAAATAATAATTGTGTAGTAATAAGGGAATTGGATAAATTATTTTTCCCTATACTCGCGATGATTGAGTCCACTTAGATATGAGGAGATCAATTTTTTTCTTCTAAAAAATTTCAAACTGAATCTATAAATAGCATTATACAAACCAAATTCCGGATCACTGTCTGGTTCAGCAGTGGTTGGTTTTTCTACTGAACCTGTTGTAAACGATCGGTCTGTGCTGGGGCCAAAAGTTACAGAATCCGTGGAAAATGTGGTCTCTTCAGAATGTTCATCATTATTAGTATTTTGTACTGGATCCGTTGTAAATGATCTGTCTGTAATAGAAGCAAAGGTTACAGAATCCGTGGAAAATATAGACTCTTCGTTAGATGTATTTAGATGTTCTGTAGTTGTTTCGTACGATGGATTCAAAGTGGAACCCTCGCTTCCATTGACCACGGCCGTGTCTATGAGCACGAGAAGACACCAAATCATCAAAAACTCCATTCGAACACTTCCAAAGTGTGATGTGTTTGACCAAGAGAAGTTGACGTAATGAAGTATACTACAACTCGACTGGTTACCGCCTACCTAGAGCTTGTAAAATAATATATCTAAAAAGCGAAGTCTACTGCATTCTCAAACCTATCGTTATAATTGGTTTTCCAATATCCTTTATGTGCATGACGAACCCTAATTAATTATATCCGTCTACTTTTTTGTCAGGGGTTTTGTTTGCCAATCTTTCTTAACTTCATCATTTGCGCATGTTTAAAATCAGCGTTAATAACATTTAATTTGGGACGATCACGCTGAAAAGTAATATTCGTTACAACTATATTATATTTCACCCAATTTAAAAGAACTTACTCCTCAATTGTTCTTTAGATCTCTCTTGTGACTTCTTTTTATGAAAATAATTTAAAGTATGGATTATAAAATTAGTTCTAATAGATTGTAACAAAATACATTTCAGAAAAGTAGGAAGTACCTGTTAAGTCTCAGATTAAAGAGAAATTCAAAGGACGTTATAGAAACTACAGCAATAACTCTGTTTGAATAAATACAAAGTAACAATTACATGCAAACGGAAAAACAAGAACAGTAATTTGAACCAGCAACATCTAAATCAAACAAAAGCAAAACAGTAACGGAGGAATTTGATAAAAAGAATGATATTTTTTCTCTTTATCCTCCATATTGTTAATGACACACATCATGCAATGCGATCTACACTCGCACGATACAAAGCTTAAATGCACTGGTCCCAATATAGTTGTTGGCCGTCAGTTTTCGTCTTTCGCAGTAACTTATTTGGAACCACTTTCTTTGTAAAGTCATAGCTCTAAGAGCTTTTATCTCTGCAATATTCATGTATTGTAATTAAATCTCAAGACCATTTTTTTAAAGTGAGATGTATGCAACTTTTAATCAAATTTTATGGGGTTATTTTATTTGTAACAATAACTCTATGAATATTTCAGAGGTGTCCGTCCTTTTTTAGTCTCATTGCTGATCGCTGGTTGGGATTAGGATAAAGAGAGGCCATATTTATATCAGTGTGACCCAAGTGTATGTAGTGTTATACAAATTTACAAAGCAGAATTATGAATTTAACATTAAGTTACATTTTTTAAATATTGCATATTTTAATATACGATCATTATATTGATATCTTTTTCTATTGTTCAATTCACTGTTGTATAACAGTATTACACAAGGCTTTGAGTATGATAAAATATATTATGGTAAATGTATTTGTTGGTAATATATGTTAAAGTAAGGATGAAATGAAATGGAATTTGATCCATCATTCAAATAATGACATGTTTAGAAATTAATTTTTTTCTTTCAGGGTGCATACTTTGCTTGGAAGGCAACAGCAATGGGAAAGAACTTTGTAAATGAAAAAACATTTTTAGAAAAAAGGTAAACATTTTATCAAGTTTGAAATGGTAGGTAAATATAGGCATAATATACAGTACCAATAAGACCCAATCTAACACTAGAGTAAACCCAAACTAATCCCCGGGTTTACTTAGGGTTTTCTCTGGGTCTGCTTTTTGAAAATTTGGGTCCACTCGGGGTTTACTTTGGGTTTACTCGGGAATTGCTTTTGGGGTCAACTGTACACACTGAAGTGTGAAGCAGACCCGTGTTTTATCTTACTATCTTACTGCCTATAATTCCTCTCACTTGTATATTCGGAATACACATGTAAAGTCTGCTTTCAGGGGTATACGTCTGATCGGGGTTTACTCTGGGTCCACTCTAGTAAACCCAGAGGAAATCCAGAAAGTAAACTGAGGGTTTAGTTGGGGTTTACTTTCTGTTAGGTTTGGTCAGATTGGTACTGTAGGTAGATAAGTATACATTATTTAAAAAAAAAACACACACACACACACAAACACACACACACAAAAATAAGATCATTATTTCTGAGGTAAAAAGATCAATTTCTACTTTCTGGTATAAAGTTGAATCAACAGCATTTTGAGCACATAAAAAACTGTAAGTTGTTTACATTTATTTATTCAGCATTATCAATGATAATTAACCTCTTATCAGGTACAGTGATAACCTGGAATTGGAGGATGCTGTCCATACAGCCATTCTGACTTTGAAGGAAAGCTTTGAAGGTCAGATGACAGAAGACAACATAGAGATAGGGATCTGCAATAAGGATGGATTCCGGCGGCTGTCTCCTCCTGAAGTGAAGGATTATTTCGCTTCTGTTCAATAACATTTTGTCTTCATCTAGATCTTGTTTCATAGTGCTACTCATTACATGTAACAATACTTATTAAACACTTTGTACTAAATTTGATTGACTTACTGGTCTTAATTAATTGCAATAGGTTTGTTGTTAATTACTTGATTCCAGAAAATTAAACATGTGTAGGTTTTATTTCCACAGGCATGGAATTGATTCTTTTTTAAAGAAATTACTTACTGGTATTTGTTAACTAGTATTTACCAGAATGCAATCTTTGCTAACTAAGTGTTGGATTTGTTATTTTCCATGGAGATGGGAATAAAGAATTGGACTTTTGGTTAGCAACGATTTGGCATATCTCTATAGTTCATTATGCACATAAAATTTCTCTGAACAGTAGCTGCATGGCAATGTAATGTCACTGACAGAATCACTCTTAGATGGGGCTACATCTCAACTTGTAAACTGGAGGTGATATTTTGTGACTCTTTAAAATATCATCGTTGCTAAATTAAAAAAAAAACTATTTGCTAGCCTATTAATGTTTATTGATCATATTTTTGTTCTAAAGGCATAAAGTATTACCTTTTTTAACATTTAGAAACATATGAAATTATTTACATAGCAGTACTAAAACATGAGAATACTTAATTATAATGTAGTTTATGAATGAGATAATCTTTAGAGTAACGTACAAGAACAGATCCGGAATTTTTCAAGAGGAGTGGATCCATGGAATAATTTTATGTGACGAGGAAGGGGGGTTCCAAGACAAATTTCAGTCACTTCACTATCTGAATTTAATAGGTTTGAATTTTTCAGGGGGGGGGGGGCATTATCCCCAGGCTCTAGATCCGCGCATTTAAGTATGCATGACCCTATAATTAAATTATGTGGAACATCATTAGAAGTGAAAGACAGTGGAGGACCTTTGCGTCTGGTTTTGCTTGTAAGACGGGTTTTAAAATAATTGAAATTTAAAAATATGATTTCTTGGTGGTAGCTACATTAAATAAACTGATTAGTTTGTTCATTTCTTTTTTTTAAGAAAGACAAGCATATAAATTATCGTTTTATAAATAAGAAAAACGGTACGATTATAAATATATTTGAATATACTCTGTACGCATTTCTTGACACGCAAAGAGAGAACACAAGTTCACAATTAGGTTTTCACCTTTACATTGTAGAAACAAAGCTCATTTGTGTAAATATCAAACCAAGCACGAATTACTAAGTTATTGATAATGATCCTTGATCATAAATTAAAATGCTGTTTGGGACGATGGATCCTTCAGAAAGGGAAAGCCACTCCATAATGGACGTAATTGACACACAGATCAATATGTACTGTTCATTGTACATTTTCTATAACTACGATGATATGTTATGTCATACAAAAAATGAATTATTCCGATTTTTATTCGACAAATATTCTGCCAAAGAGGACAGTTGCAATGTAAAAATTGACATGTATAATACAATGAAATTGTCAAATGTATTGTGAACAGCATGAAGAGATATAAGTGATGAAATACGTTTTTGCAGCAGATATATATACATAAAGCAATTATAATTTACCATTTTAATCATAACATCAATTTGCTAACAAGGGTTACTGGATATCGTTTCATAAAGGGTCGTAAGTCGAGACTTAACGATGCGCCGGTGTAAATACGGGACTAGTTCGAATATTTGCGTTATGAAACGACGATAATGCGATTTAATGTATTGTCACATTCAGATACTGAGAAAGAACAATTTATTCTCTTAATTCTGGCCTTTGATTGCCACGGGAGTTTCTCCGGAATTAATGTGCACATGGGGGTTTCCCCCAAATAAATATGCAAGAGAGAGATCTTAATCTTCTATTCTACTATATTAAAATAATAGACTCGAATTTGGGGGCTTTAACACCGAGAAATCGGAAGAGTACTGTCATTTGTTTTATATATTTTAAACATTATTGGCACTCGAAGATTGCCAATTTGTTTTTATTTTTCCTCAATCATGCTTCGCTAATTAATAATCAATGAAAATTCCCTTTTAAAAAATCCGGAAATCATATGTATTTTTTTGATTTTACAATCTTGGGCATGCGCACTACATTCACGCTAAATCATGGGAGGCTCTTAGTTTCTGTTTCTACAGTATTACATTTGCATGAAGAAACTCAGAAACAATATTACAAATATGTGTAATTTCACATTAATTTTATTCATCAAAGGAAATATATACAGGAGGTAACTCTAACTCAGTGCATTTAATATGAAAAATCCCGATAGTTCCCAATGTCAACTCGAAGCGAGTGAAAAAATTTGGTGGTTTTTAAATTTCTCATTAATATGAATTAAATTTTTAGATGAAAGGTACATACAGCCTCAAAATGGTCGATCATGAATAATTTGACTGTTATCCTCAATGCAGCTTCATTAATATTCTCCAAAATAGTTTCGGAGCGATGCTACAATTTTTTGCTGCATTACCGGTATTTGGGAAGCATTTTATCTGTGGTATAGGCCTGTCCCGAGACACAGATTATTCTAACTAATCAGTGTGTAGTGATATTAAAAGCATTATTGTAGGCTTAAAGCTTTATTATGTAAATGGCAACAATACGGTGTGTCGATGTATCTATTTCGTAGATGTTCGATATATAAATATGCAATGTCAACGTCTTGTTTATATAAACAAGAGGCCCATGGGCCACATCGCTCACCTGAGGAACAATAGGTATGATAAAATCAGCTTGATGGAGTCATAATACAAACAATCTGGACAATGTACAATAATACATGTAGATCCTGTATAAATAAAATCCACCCCCTGGATATTCTTATGTTTATCATCATTAGTCCCTTTTCTAACAGGATGATTTTATAGTCATATCACATGTTGAGTATTGCAGTTCTCAAAAAGATCCTTAACAATTGGTTATATATGGGATATAAAGCTACATCAAACTCTGAACCTTCTTGTGAAGCCGAAGAATTGTCCTGAAGCCAAAGTCTTAACAATTATAAAGAATCATCTGGCTGATTAGTTTCCGAAAAGAATTTTAAAGATTAATTTTACTCTATATATTCCTATGTAATACTTTAAAATCCCCCAAACGTGGCCCCACCCTACCACAGGGATCATGATTTGATTTTGATCTTAACTACCTGAGGATACTTTTAAGTTTCAGCTTTCCTGGCTGCATGATTAGTTTCTGATATGAAGAATTTTAAAGTTTTTACTCTATATATTCCTATGTAAAACTTCAACCAACCCCCCCCCCCCCCCCATTGTGGCCCCACCCTACCCCCGGGGGTCATGAATTTCACAACTTGGAATCTACACTACCTTAGGATGCTTCCACACAAGTTTCTGCTTTCCTGGCTTTGTGGTTCTAGAGAAGAAGATTTTTGAAAATTCCTCGAAATTTTTCATTAATTTTTAATTACCTCCCTTTGAAAAAAGGGTGTTTCACAACTTTGAATCCCCTTTGCTAAAGGATAATTTGTGCCAAATTTGGTTGAAATTGGCCCAGTAGTTCTTGAAAAGATGTTGAAAATGTGAAAAGTTTACGGACGGACGGACAGACGGACGACAGACAAAATGTGATCAGAATAGCTCACTTGAGCTTTCAGCTCAGGTGAGCTAAAAAAAAGTACCTAAATTTTGATTTTTATAAACTTACATTCGCGGGCATGTTAAGGCTTCCCGATGCGATATGTAGAAAGTCACTTGTCTGTACTTCATACGATATGACGTCATAATTAACTTTGACGTCACGATCTGCATTCCTGTCGATAGTTCTAAGGGAATGTATCTTAACGTTAAAAGTGAATTATATCAAACCAGTATAGTACCGCATGTTTCCTTTATATAGATGCTGCAGTTAATTTCTAGACGTACAGAAATCATTCATATTAAAAACCAGTATCAAATAATCGGCAGTTTTAAAGCTTCGTTTTAAGTAAAAGACTATTTATAAACTAGTGGTTTGGAGACTCTCCCTGCTACGTGTAAACAACTGAATGAAGAAATTTTAATGCATGTAAAACCAGCTTGGCGCAGGTGAAAGATCAACACAATTTTAGAATATTTTACGTAAAATTGGTAGGGAATATAAGTACCAATGTGAATCGTGCTGCGGAAACCTACGGATTTACCCCAATTATTTGTAAATCGCTTTTGATTAGTAAAAATGTGCATTATTTTGATGATTTTGTGGAATGTTTCAACAATATCTTCTATAAACGAAATATCTATTTCTTTCCCAAGCAAGAACTTCAAAGTTTATGACTTAACAAAGGATTTTTCTTAAAAATATGTATGATTTAGTGTCATTAATCACCTGCGCCGATGCGTTTTAACTAGATCATTTGCAATATTAGGATTCGCCTGTCACGTGATTACGAAGTACATATGACGTCACAAAAATGCATCAAATATAATGTTTAACATCGATGTCAATAAATGTAACATAGATTTAAAGAAATACTCCCGGTAAAATTATTTTTGCCATGAATCAAATAATATCGTTTTCCAGCCGTATTTTAGCATCGGGACGCCTTAACAATGCTGCGTTATAGTTTTCTAAACCATTTTTTCTTTATACAACGTTTACCATTAACAAGTTTACATCACATCTAGTAATATCTGCACCTTTTAAAAATTTTTCATTAAAACTGCTTACTGAGAAAAAAGGTAATATTTTCTTGTAATTTATATATGAACAGTATATTTTTATAACATATAATGTATGTGCCTTTGGATGCATTAATATCAAATGCAAATAATACTGAAAATTGAGGCCGATTAAACTCACTGGTACTAATGCACAATTATAACCTTCATTTGTTATTCTCTTTTTAAAGTGAAGATATGTTATTGAAACATGGTTTTTCACTACAAGAATGATACCACATTAGAGTTTAGACAAGTCTGCAATTCAGACTGATTTGATAAATACAAATTATTATTTCTAAATACTGGATACAGAAAGTGTAGCTTATCATAATACATGTACATGTATAAAATACATTATATTGCGATAAAATACAAAACATCGCGAAATAATTGAAAACAAAAATGCATTAATTTTGTTTTATAACCCCTAAAATTCATTTCAAATGAAATGCACAATGACAAAGAGCGACAAAGGTCAGAAAATTGGATGTAAACATCAATATGACAACTTGTAAATTTACACCGACCCAGTAAATTCAAAATTTTCAATATGATAAAAGTAATAAAATAACATATATTTTGGACTACCTAATTAATTAAAATGATATATTGATAATTCCTTTGAGCAAATTACACAAGTCATTTAGTCAACCAAAATAATACTGAGTAAGCCCGCTTTAAATTAAACATTATACATGTATTATACGGATAATTCGTTTTATAATAAGATTTCCATACTCTAAATAATACTCCTTGCGCTGGAATTCCAGAAAATCATATACACTTCACTATTTTTTAGTGTCCGTTTTAATAATGTTTTATCTATTTGAAAAACTAAATTTTGATATTTAATATTAGGTGGTTTTTTTGTCCGGTAAACTGTTGAAGGAAAGGGAATATTATTTAAAAATTTTAACCTATGTGTGAAACAAGAATTTATCAAATCTTAAATATTTGAAGTAAAAATTATTACAATCCCTAGTTCCTCTATAATTGATCATTTTTTCACATGCTACATACACCTTTACATAACAGAGTAATAGACACAATTTTATGCATGTGCAGTGCTTTAAATGCTATAGCTATATTCTAAAGTTTACGCCTCTAGTTACACCGCTTTATGAAATGCAAAATACGCCCGACAAAGTTTCTGTGTAAGTCCTCGGACTAGACTAAAGTTAGGCCCAAAATTTAAGCCTCTTTATGAAACGAGCCCCTGACATTAATCATAGAAAACAGTACATGCGGTCTTTGAATCAAAATTCAAACAACTCAGTAAACAGCTGGTAAATACAAAAATATTGTCATACGGAGTCCGATTTTTCACGAAATTTGTCGAACTGTGCAGATATCTGCATTTGGTGGTTCGATCCACCAATATCCAATCACATATTACAACCATGACATCAGACATCTAAAACCCGCCACTAAGTCGGGAATGACCAATAAACTGGCCACAAAACTCAGAATGCTTACTCCCAAGGTCATTCCGATAACTCTGCTGGACAATCGGGGATCACTGGCGCTTATCCTCTTCCTGATGTTAGACGACAGGTTCGCTTTCAAGACGGTGAGGTTTTTCCGGATTTCGCTCACTACAATTTCCACTTCATCCTCTGTCAGGGTGGGGTGAGAAACGCCATTGTTACATTTACAAATACAGTCCGGACTGGATGAGTCCCCGCCGCCGGTGTTCGGTGTATAAACTATTGGAAATATTAAACAGTTTTCAATGTTAAAAGAGCAAAGATGTGTTATTAACTATTTAAGTAAAAATAGTCTCATATTAAACGAAAAACATCCTTCCACAAAGATTAAAAACCGATCGATATGTCTGAATTATGGAGATAATTGAGTAACCTTATTATCATTATGTGTATTTAAATTGATAACAGTACAAATCGATTTTGTAATGTATGGCCCAATACATTTTATCAATGACTATTTTAATATTTAACTATTTTAATATTTAACTGTACCATTCCTGAGAATGATTAAAATGTAAGTAATGAGTAGTGATGATCAAATACGGTCGGGAATGCATAAAATCAATCATAAAGCCCTTCAGATGTTATTGTGGTTTATCACCCCTACCGTATTTGATCACCTCTTAATACTCAAAGAATGATTCCAAATATATCTTAAAATATATTATTTACAGAGAGAACGCTTGATTTTGATCGAAAAATGTTATATCTTGGTCGACTGAATCCTTTTGAAAAAGAGAGAGAGAGAGAGTATTAAATTACTTCGGCACATGACATAATAACGAGAATCGCATCCCTTGGCCTTCTGGAATATCCGACCGGACTCGCCTTTCATCGTGACACAGTTCCCATGGCCATTCTCCGATATCAAGGACTTTTTGGGAAACAGGTTCCCGGTGACGTTGCTACTCATTGCCGTACTGCTAATTATGACTAAATCTGTCCAAAACTCGACACCATAGTAACTCCTAAAAATATTGAGTAAAAGGCTTCAGAAAATGACTACTGCATAATTTAATCAAGATTGAACTTATTTAACGGTGTTATATCAGAAATAATACTTATTACACCGCTGCTTTACCTGTTCAAGAATTTGTGTACATGGACTAAATCTTCGGTAATGTTATACAAGAACAGCGCTCGATAATTTGAGCCATAATTACTGCAATGGTAATCTACGTCCACACTTGCCAAATTTAAGGACCCCATTGAAACTGTAAAAAAAAATCATTAAAATAATCTAGAGACCCTTTATAGTGCTTTTGTTGGACGCCTTAAGTCTCACTATTATCCACGCGTGTTTTGGGAAATGTTGTTTGTTTGTTTGTTTTTGTGGGTTTTTTTTTTGGGGGGGGGGCGAGTTATTCTTTGTAAATGGTTTCGAAAAAAAAACTTTGGAGTAGTATAAAATATGAAGAAAAAGACACGACGTATTAACTCACTTACCAGTTAATCAGCCCTCCAGATTAAAAAAAAATGCTATCAGAGACGTACTGTAGTCCTGTTTTACTTTTTATGATATTTGAAAGATATGAAAAAATTAATTGTAAAGTAACAAGAGAATTGGAAAAATGATTTTTTCCTTATACTCGCGATGATTGAGTCCACTTAGATGTGAGGAGATCAATTGCAGAATCCTCTTACTTGGCAGTTAAGCGTAAATACAAGTAGGTACGTTAGTCATGGGGATGGGGTGGAGGGGGGGCAACAGGGTAAACTACATAAAATATCTTGGTAAAAAAATAAAATTAATGACTAATTAGACTTCAAAATACGGTGGAGAAGGGGTTGAAATTAAGAAAATTATCTATTACTAACATGCAATAAAAGTTTAGAGGCCATAAACGACTTACAAGTACATGTCTACAAGTAGTTTTTGTTTTTTCCTCTAAAAAATTTCAAACTGAATCTATAAATAGCATTATACAAACCAAATTCCGGATCACCGTCTGGTTCAGGCGTGGTTGGTTTTTCTACTGAATCTGTTGTAAACGATCGGTCTGTGCTGGGGCCAAAGGTTACAGAATCCGTGGAAAATGTGGTCTCTTCAGAATGTTCTTCATTATCGGTATTTTGTATTGGATCCGTTGTAAATGGTCTGTCTGTAATAGAAGCAAAGGTTACAGAATCCGTGGAAAATGTGGTCTCTTCAGAGTGTTCTTCATTATAAGTATTTTGTATTGGATCCGTTGTAAATGATCTGTCTGTAATAGAAGCAAAGGTTACAGAATCCGTGGAAAATGTGGTCTCTTCAGAGTGTTCTTCATTATAAGTATTTTGTATTGGATCCGTTGTAAATGGTCTGTCTGTAATAGAAGCAAAGGTTACAGAATCCGTGGAAAATATGGTCTCTTCAGAATGTTCATCATTATCAGTATTTTGTATTGGATCCGTTGTAAATGATCTGTCTGTAATAGAAGCAAAGGTTACAGAATCCGTGGAAAATATAGACTCTTCGTTAGATGTATTTAGATGTTCTGTAGTTGTTTCGTACGATGGATTTAAAGTGGAACCCCCGATTCCATTGACCACGGCCGTGTCTATGAGCACGAGAAGACACCAAAGCATCAAAAACTCCATTCGAACACTTCCAAAATGTGATGTGTTTGACCAAGTGAAGTTGACGTAATGAAGTATACTACAACTCGACTGGTTACCGCCTACCTAGAGCTTGTAAAATAATATATCTAAAAAGCGAAGTCTACTGTATTCTTAAACCTATCGTTATAATTGGTTTTCCAATATCCTTTATGTGCATGACGAACCCTAAATAATTTATATCTGTCTACTTTTTTGCCAATCTTTCTTAACTTCATCATTTGCGCATGTTTAAAATCAGCGTTAATAACATTTAATTTGGGACGATCACGCTGAAAAGTGATATTCGTTACAACTATATTATAATTCATCCAATTCAAAAGAAATCTTTTGTGACTTCTTTTTATGAAAATAATTTAAAGTATGGATTATAAAATTAGTTCTAATAGATTGTAACAAAATACATTTCAGAAAAGGAGGAAGTACCTGCTAAGTCTCAGATTAAAGAGAAATTCAAAGGACGTTGTAGAAACTACAGCAATAGCTCTGTTTGAATAAATACAAAGTAACAATTACTTGCAAACGAACCAACGAGAACAGTTACTTGAACCAGCAACATCTAAATCAAACAAATGCAAAACAGTAACGGAGGAATTTGATAAAAAGAATGATATTTTTTCTCTTTTATCCTCCATAATTGTTAATGACACACGTCATGCAATGCCATCTACACGCGCATGATACAAAGCTTAATGCACTGGTCCCAATTTGGTTGTTGGCCGTCAGTTTTCGTCTGTCGCAGTAACTTATTTGGAACCACTTTCAACTCACACAGTGCAACCCTAGTCGATAAAATTGAATTCCAAAGGGAGCATATATATAGAAAACAGAATTTATCTTATTTTTTTTTAAAGTTTATTCCAGAAAGTTCTCTTATTTATCATGTCGCTTTCATCGGAATTTTTGCGCATTTTATATACGTCTTTTTTTAACGCAATAGATAAGGGCTTTCCCTCTCAAAGTGGCAAGGTCCTTTATACTTTCCATCTTTCAAAGAAAATGAAAAATATCGTAGGATGTTTTAAATCCTTAATGAGAACCGATTGCGCCTGTTCCAGTAATTATATAATGGCTTTGGTTTGCCCAAGTACGCTTTCTTATTTTATATAAATTTGTTTTTTTTTAAACCTTCATGTAACGGAGGGTCACGACCCCCCCCCCCCCCGGAATGATCGGATGATGTTTGTTATAGAAATACATTTACAGAAAATCTACAGACAGAAATTTCTTTATGAACATAGAGTATGGGTTTTGTGCAGCTATCATTAAATAATAACAGAATAAGCTATTCCTTTTAAAGGCGGCCTGTTTTCAAGGATGCCAGCGAGAGTCTGGGCTAGACAATAGCAAAAGTTAATTTGTTTTATTCTAAACTGTTTTTTTTTAAATTAAAATAAAACTAATTCACATATGTACAAGTAATACGAATGCCCATTGAGCTCAATTTTGTAGGCAAAAAAAAACAAACTTTTTTTCTTTGCGAAAAACGCAAAACTTTCGCGATATAAGGCGTAACTATCTAGAAAAAAGCGTTAGTTTCGCGAAAAAAAATGCGTAACTTTCGCGAATAAACGCGAAACTTTCCTTTTCATAAATTTTGTTATTATCTCAACGTTATTGAATGGTGAATGCGAAATACTTCAATGAATCAATACATTAATTTCTAAGCAATTAAATACAGTGTCTAGCATATTTTCCCTTGAGAAACAAACTGTTTCCTCCAAACGATGTTTCCTGATGGAGGAATCGATCAAGAATTACATGAATAAAAAGAGTCTCATCTATAAATATTGCAATTACAGTTCGAAATGAAGAATAATATCTGTTCTAAATAAGTCGATCAACATGATTATATAATCTATCAGGCCAGTTTTGTTTAAAATATATGTTGACATATATATATCACATTCATATACAAAAGTATGACAAAATAATCATATGTGTTTTTCATGTAGCTAATCTTAAAATAAAACCGAAATAACTATAGAGGCTTATAGCATTAGGTGCATGAGAGAACCGGTAGGTTAGGGTCAGGATAAAAGTCAGTTTACCATATAAGATATGACCACCTGTTAAACAGGAAAAGGCTTTTCACCTCTGTTGCCTTTTGTCGCCAAAAAATATTGTATAGTTGTAACCAATGTAACCAAATAAAATGCCCCCCCCCCCTCGCAAAAAAGGTCTGTAACCACTGTTACCCTAGGCCTAGAACATATATAGTAGTGTAGCAATTGTTACTGGATAAAATTAAACTATTAGCGGAGAGAAAATAAGTTGGTTATATTATATGTTACTTTTGTCCCAAGAAAACAGAGCTTTGTTATTGATAACAAACGAAATGGGCTAAAACTCAGGACTAAAATCTATAGATTCTTATTCAGGTAACGATACGAGATACCTCCATCTTATCGTGACGTGCTTCCTATCGAAGTAAACAATAAAATCAAAAATAATTTCATGATTTGTTTCTTTCCCAAAATATTTACCTAACAGGATGGCGCAATGGGTTAGAGCCTGTAAGTCTTGAGTTCGAATCCTCAGTGCTAGATCTCTTGTAATTTTTATCTTTCCCAAATTTTTTTCTTGGTCAAATATTGTAAAATTTGATAATTTTAAACCAGTGGAAGTATTCTGAATATAATGTACTTTCATCCACATTTACATAATGTACTTTCATCCACATTTACATCGGCGGTTGTCCCTTTTGAGAGGTGGACTGGCAAAGTGGATGTACATGTAAGCCTGTCCACTATTGTCCCTAATTCCGAATAACATACGTAAGATTTAACATTAATTTGAGGCGCCATTTTTAAATGGTGGTTATTATAGTTAAAAACACGAAAAGTTCGAAAACTAAAAGTAAAACAGCCCATTTTATTTTCGCCAACTTTATGACAACATGGATTGTGCAAAATGAATTGTACATGTTGTATCGAGTAGGTTTCTGATTTTTTTTATTTAACTACCTAATTTCAGGGACGTATACATGTTATATACTAAAAAAAAACCAAAAAAAACTCTGTCCCAAGATATTTTGGATTCACGTTTGGACGATTTTTAATAAAAATACACTTACCTGTGAAAGAAGTGCAATTGAAATAGTTGAAAGGGATATTTTCCAAGATAATTTCATTGACACATTGTCATCTTTCACTCGGAAAAATTCACAGGAACGAAAACAGATTCCTTACGGAGATTTATAATGGGAATGTTTACATCTTTTCTCCATTCGGAATACACTCGGAATACATCGCGCAATATTTCAACGTTATCATCCGGGCTTGCTGCAATGCAAAATCTCCATAGACATCACATTTTTTAGCATTGTATTGAAACCTGATAAGCTAACAGGGGCGTTTTGACTGAGAAATCTTGGAAATTTTTCATACTTTTGAATGAACATCGTTTGGATCCTGAGGTATTTATAAATATCAAACAAATAAGCCAAACGTGAATCCAAAATATCTTGGGACAGAGTTTTTTTTATAGTATATACGTCCCTGCTAATTTGAACTAAACATTACAGCATTGACAATGCCAGTGGATATATCTATCACTATCAGTATCAGTGACAGTCTATGACATTTATGTTCATATAGTGTATATTTATGTTTCTTCAAAATAAAACCGGCCTGGACAATTGATCCCCACTGGAAGGTCGCAAAGGAATATTTTCTTCCATGATAAACACTCTAAACTGCTAAATGAATCCGAGCATGCATAGACAATGGTGCTTCTACATAAGTAGTGTAAAAAATTTAATTGAATGACTTAATTTAACACTGGTGGTGAAAAGTCAGGCTTCAACTGGAACTTAAACCCAGGACATCAGACATCTGGCCGACAAAATTATTCTGAGTTATCTTTATTCAACAACTATAAATGTTGGCCCTTGAAATCAACAACTGACAAACTATAGTCTATATACATATGCAAAACACGAATAGTTCTTTTAACTTAGTATATAACTCATCTTCACAATGTCAGGGGTCCTGAGTCCACTCGATCACAGCCACGAGTGGACCCAGGACGCTTGACATATTGTTAGGATGTATATAACCGTAAGCTACATGCATGGTACTTAACACATGCGCATACTATAATCTTTCAATCATTCAACTCTTTCCCTCTTGTCGACATGTTTATTGAATGTTTTATGTACATTGGATGTTCTTTGTACAATCTTCATGTTGCCCCTTGAGTGCCCTTAATTGGTATAATATCCCCTTACATCTTGGGGAGATTGATATATTTCCCTGGTCGAACACAGGGCTTTTGGCATATAATACTGTGCCAGCACTCAAACCATTACTTTATCTTTAAGTCCCAATATATTAACAAGCTGTTGACTGATATTCGCATCCCTGTTAACTTAGTGATCGAAATATTCCCCCTCTTTGTAGAAATTTATTCTCATATTTTCCCTCTTTGTAGAAACTGATTCTCATATTTTCAAATTTACAAAACGAAGTTAATGATGTAAGGATATATTCATCCTCATATTTACAAGAAGAATTCTACGATGAAACATAATGTTGTAAGGCATGTTCCTTGGGAGCTTTTGAATGTTTGGTGCCAAATGGATGTCTAAGGATGAAAAGTCAAGTCATAACTGGGATTTGAACTTTGGATCTCTGGGGTGCTATGAAAGCGCTCTAACCACTAAGATACTGAGACCCGATATATTGACTTACAGTCACACACCTGTTAACTGGTTGACAATTTAATCTTACAGGAGTAAGGATTAAAAAAATGTCATTTTGTTATAATTCATATATCACTGTTTTAGGACAGTACACTCAATTTCTGTGTGCATGCTGTTAATGAAGCCATAGAAGGTATGCAAATGGAAAAGTAAAGACTTTTGATTTTGTCATAGCTTGGTTGAGGATCAATCAATCTCTAAATTATTTCCAATCAACATCAGCATGTGATGTGATATTTTGTTTATGTGAGTGAAATAGGCTGATTTAAAGCACAAACCTGAAATGATTGCAAAACATTAAGTATGAATATCTATTACTTATACAATGTTAACATGGTACATGTATAAATTTTTGGAAATCTAGCTGATACTGCCACTGTATATAGTATTAAAGTTTTTAGTACCCCGGTACATGTAATACTTAAAGAATCATTAGAATGATTTTATTTATTTCAAAGCTGCTACAGTGTACATGTACATATCAAATATTTTATGTACTATCAAGCTGCTTGTAAATGTTAAATTATTATTGAATTGTCATATCTCTTCAGCAATCTGTGTTCAAATTTTAATTTTATAAACACAAAAATATTTCCCCCTCAGGGACCTGTTATTTGTCCACTGTTGTATGCTTGAGTGGTCTGGAAGGGTTGATCCCCTGATAATTAGTTTTGTATCGATTGAAATTTTTCGGAAGCTTTCAACTTTGCTCAGGTAATTGTAATTCACCAGGTATATCTGCATATACGATACCTGAGATGAAATATATGACCAGAGCCACTCAGGTGTAAGTTTGTATTAAAGCTAAGCACTTTAAGGAGAAAAACAAACAAAATGAAAAGGAATATGTGTAAGGTAACATATACACATGAATAAAGGCTTTTGAGTTATTGTTGAATTTCATGCTTGAATGATGGGTCTTTGAGAGGTTAAATAAGTTCTATACATGTGCATATATATACAGTATGTATTTTCTATCATCGTTGAAATGATCAATGCTTATCTGAGTGGCACAGCAGGATAATCAGACATTGAGGTATTGTACACTACATGATATCGATGTCACAAACCTGATTTCAATTTCAACAGCTGCATCCAAGCATTTCAAACAAATGAAGGCTTTTGTATACATTTATTTTAGTTTCTTTAAAAAGCAAAGGTGTTTAATATGTTATTTTTTATTCCTTGCCTTTTAGCAGTCATTCGAGACAGAAAAAAGATATCCACACTTTTCAATTCTTTTGGCTGCGTTGTTAATGTCATTTCTCTTGTTGATAATTTGGTTAAGTTTGATTTTATCTGTTTTGAAATGAAAAACGGTTTTTCTTTGCATTAAGAAATATATATGATTATTTTGTTACAGATCATAAGAGATGGCACCTAGTACGTGTAAGAGAGGGCCGTAAGGAAACAACAGCCGAGCCTGGGCATCTACCTTCATTTGGACTACGTTGGCATCAGGTGAGTTTGTTCGTCACACTATTGAGTGGTTCACTTATTTGATGGACCAGGCCTTTGAAGCCAAGCAAGCACATGTTGTGTATTGATGTTGGGGGCAGTAATGAGGGCTTGCCCAGGCTTTGTAGTAAGGTTGGTGACATTTATAGCTTTCTTGGCAAGGTCTATATGGTAACCTATGCATCGGACAATGAGTGGATTTGTAGATAGGTAATAGGAACATATTTATTGACAGCAGGTATTCAGCTTACTACAAATAAACCTCAGAATTTTGGCTTGTTTATGTGTAGTTGTTGACCAGGCATGGTAGGGCTATATAACTACAAGGGAAGCTGGAACTAAATCTCTAAAGTATGTAAATGAGATTTTTTTGTAATTAGTTATTCTAAGGTTTAGGAATGATTTGACATCTTATAGATATTTAGTTGTTGAAAACTTATTATTTAAAGCAGCGAGTATTTGGTTCTTAATTAACTGAATATCTTTATTATGAATTTTTAGCTCACCGAGACGAAGTCAAGGAGAGCTTATGCTATACCCTCGGCGTCGGCGTCGGCGTCGGCGTCGGCGTCCGGACCTGGTTAAAGTTTTTGTTGCAGGTCCTGTATTTAAGCTATTATTTGTCCTATCTTCACCAAACTTGCATGGATGATGCATCTGGACCTACTTATGGACTTGAAAGACTTGGATGCTGAATCTGGGTCCTAAATTTCAGATGCTGGAGGAGGTTAAGGTTGTTGGACCAGGTTAAAGTTTTTGTTGCAGGTGCCCTTTGATAGCAATATCTTAGTTACTGCTGGTCCGTACTTCACCAAACTTGCATGGATGGTGTGCCTTATGATACTGATGCACCAGACAGGCTTGAGTGCTGAATCTGAGCTATAGGTTTCGGATGCTGGAGAAGGTTAAGGTTTTTGGAGCAGGTTAAAGTTTTTGTTGCGGGTGCCCATTGATAGCAATATCTAAGTTACTACTGGTCCTAACTTCACCAAACTTGTATGGATGATGCGTCTTATGATACTGATGCACCTGACAAGCTTGAATGCTGAATCTGAGCAATAGGTTTTGGATGCTGGAAGAGGTTAAGGTTTTTAGAGCTGGTTAAAGTTTTTGTTGCAGGTGCCCTCTGATGATTATATCTTAGTTACTACTGGTCCTATCTTCACCAAACTTGTATGGATGGTGCGTCTTATGATACTGATGCACCTGACAAGCTTGAATGCTGAATCTGAGCAATAGGTTTCGGATGCTGGAGGAGGTTAAGGTTTTAAGAGCTGGTTAAATAAAGTTTTTGAAACAGGTGCCCTCTGATGATGATATCTTAGTTATTACTTGTCCTTACTTCACCAGACTTCCATGGATGGTGTGTCTTATGATACTGATGCACCTGACAGGCTTGAATGCTGAGTCTGGTTTCGGATGCAGGATAAAGTTAAGTTTTTAGGAACAGGTCACATGTTAAATAGATGATAGTACTATTTCAAACTTGCATAGTTGATTTAACTGTAATATGAATGAATCGCAGAGGTAGCTTCAGATGCAGAGCTTGATCTCCATTATCAAGGATGCTAAAAAATAAATCTTAGTTATTACTGGTCCTAACTTCACCAAACTTTAATGGATGGTGTGTCTTATGATACAGATGCACCTGACAGGCATGGATGCTGAATCTGAGCCATAGGTTGCGGATGCTGGAGGAAGTTAAGGTTTTAATTGCTAGTGCCCTCTGATGATGATATCTTAGTTATTACTGGTCCAAACTTCACCAAACTTGCATGGATGATGCGTCTTATGATACCAATGCACCTGATGGGCTTGAATGCTGAATCTGAGCCATAGGTTTCGGATGCTGGATGAGGTTTAGTTTTTTGGAACAGGTCACATGTTTTATAGATGATAGCTTGCATAGTTGATTTAACTTTATTATAAATTAAATGCAGAGGTTGCTTCAGATGCAGAGCCTGATCTCCATTATCAAGGATGCTAAAGAAATCTCCTACCTCACTCAAACCAGCTCGATAGATAGATGTGTTTGTTGATATTAAAATGATATAACATGATTCCTATGATATAGTATTGTATGATATTAAACAATATTGTTTGATATGATACAATATGATATCTTATGTTATATTATAAAAAGTTATACGATAAGATATGATATTGTATCAATTTTTTTGATATTTTATATGATATTGTATCATGATATTGTTATGTATAGTATTGTATATTATGATACAATATTGTATAATATTATATTGTATTTTTAATTTATTATTTTATCACATGATACAATTACATAAGATGTTGCAAAATATTATATTGTATCCTATGATACAATATTGTATATAATATAATACTGTATCATACAATATTGTATAATATGATATTGGTTTCAGTAATATAGAATTATATCACATGAAATTGTATAATATGATATTGTAATATTATATATTGTTATACTTTCATGTTAAATACTGAAATCTGATTGGTTAAGACGCAGTTAATAATATTTACTATTACCCTCAGAGTTAGCAACGCACTTGGCAACGGGTAACATTAAAAAATGTTACATGCGCGAAAATTATGCGCGTACGGTTCGCTGTAGAATTCACGTTATTCCTATATAAAAGCAGTAAAATTTTCTTAAAAATTTGAAAAAAGACATTCAGTATAACAAAATAAATAGTGCCTGTTTGGGAGGATAACAGTTGAAATTGACACCCCTCGAAAACCATTGTCAACCTCCGCTTCGCGTCGGTTGACAATGGTTTTCTCGGGGTGTCAATTTCAACTGTTACCCTCCCAAACAGGCACTATTTATATAATATTATACAATATAATATCATGTTTCAATGTTATGTTGTATTATGTAATATGATATTGTAATATAATACTATATTGTATTATATTTTATGATATTGTATTATGTGATCAAATACAATAAGGTATAACACAATACAATGTCATATCATACGTTACAATATCATATCTCATTATTGTTTATTACGGTATTTTATTGTATTATATGATATATATTATAAATATGACATGATGCAATATTTCATTTTATATCATTGTATTGAATAACATATGAACATGTGATTATCATAAAAAATTTTATCAGATGATATACGATATTTTGTCAAAACAGAATCCATGAATATCCAAGATCATAAAGTATGATTTTCATATAAAATGATAAAGGTGGTCTTATGAAGGTGATGTCTCATAAGGGTGATGCTCCGTCTCGGTGAGCTTAGTAATCTATGATTACCTATGTTTAATGATTTCTTGTGCTTGATGGAGTCATTAAGATGAAGGAGATGTTTCTGGTTCATTTAAGATGTACTTTACTGATGTTTTCTACTGTTGACTGGACCAAGTAAAAGCTTCCCATTATATTGATTAAGTCAAGGAGAGGGGTTTATATACCATCTCTAGATAATAGAGGCAGCCATATGTACAAGAAAAATAAATTATTCCACATTTTGCTTTTAAGTACATCTGCTTTTTTCTAAGTATTAAGTATATAAAACTCAAAACTACATGTAAAACTAGAAAGAAAATATT
The DNA here is from genome assembly GCF_963853765.1 of Magallana gigas. Classification (NCBI taxonomy): domain Eukaryota; kingdom Metazoa; phylum Mollusca; class Bivalvia; order Ostreida; family Ostreidae; genus Magallana; species Magallana gigas. The sequence continues at coordinate 46,084,893 of NC_088857.1, read as the reverse complement.
GAACAACACACAATCATGTAAAAACTAGCCTCGACTTCAGTTAATTGTGTGATTTATATGTGTGAAGGGTATTTTTTTTTATATAGCAGTTTAAAACAGCTGTTACCAACCAGAAATCAATATGAATTTATAATCTGAGACAATGCAACTTTGGTAACTTTTATATTGTAATGAGGCAACACATTGTGTTTCAGACTGTGATAATTTAGAACTACAACCACCAGCTTCTGCCACACTGAAATTTTTTGACTTCACCTCAGATGTAACATTCAAAGGCTCAGGTAAAATGATATTTATTTTCAACAAAATTCACCAAATACTGGGTATATGCACATTTGTTTAGAGACTGCTTGATGCTTATAGTTGATGTATTAGTTTCACAAGCTGATTCTAGTCTGTCTGTACAAATAACATGATCAGCAACCATGAACTTGTAGTGTATAATTAAGTGTGTTTGAACTGTTGTATAGACATGTCCAGATCCAGGCCAATTTTTCCAGAAAGGTCCAAGGGATAATTTTGTTTGCCTGAGGCCTATTTTGGTAATTTTATCATGTGAATTTAATGTTTGAGTCGGGGGGGGGGGGGGGGGGGGTTTAAACCATACCCCCTTCCCCATGAAAATCCCCCCCCCCTTCCCCCCGATCTGTTCATGGTATAGATATACTGGTACTCCTTTGTTGTACAAGTACTACAGTTGTAATTATGAAAGAAGGTTATCATGAATTCAACATCTATATACCGGTATCTAATACATCCACTGATGTTACTGCACATCTCAGCTCTTGAATAAAGAAAAGTCAGCTAGCCTAAAAAAAAATGACATCAGAATGAGTTGAAGAATTGTTCTTTTACTGAGTTACATGGAGAAGAAAATTAATCATATACATGTATTGTAATTCTGTCCTGATTTCACCTTCTTGGTGATGCTAAATGATGGTAACTACTGATGCCGAGTATGTAAGAAATGTACTTGTTCCTTGAAAAAATTACATATCAGGGAACAACTCTTCTCAGTTGTTTATAAAGAAATTTTGTGACACATTCAACAAAGTTAAAGGTATTTCCATATGAATACTTTTGATAGGTGCTATTCTATTTCATTCAACAGCCTACAGAAGTTGCTCTATGGGTTTTATTTTAGCATGTAAGGTCTATGCCTTGTATGAGACAATATCTTCTTTTCTTACAAATGCATGACTTCATAGGCACAATAGATAAGAACTTAGCGTTGGACTGTGTTATTGCAATCTTATGTAACTTATCACTCTATATCAGTCCAAGTCAATTGACACAATTAAAATACAGGTAACTGTGACCAGGTACGTAAATGCAGGACTAGAATTGTCCCCAGGTAAATTTAGAGTATAGATTAAATGTCATTGATAGGGATTAACATTACAAAATGTAGTTTTTATGTGTGGTTGTTCGAAATTCATCTCTCCTGTTACAAAAAAGGTGGGTAATTTCTCTCTATTTTTTGATGATTAAGGAAATGAGAGTTTGCTGCGTAGAAATTTGCGATTTAAATAAAAATCCATGCATTTATAAATGGAAATGCAATATGTTGGGCCCTGATTTGATGAAATTTTGCATGAGAATTTTATTTTGACTGATAGTAATTTTATGTTCCTGTAATTTTAGGTGGATGCGTACAGGATTGGGGGAGTGTTGACAAACAGCTAACGGTAAGACAAAGTAAACAAAGTACTGATTTTAACCGACAGGTAGTTCATGATATGATAAAATAGAGCAGTTTAGACACAGAGAGAAAATGTACATCATTAGAATAGCCTGTAGGTATTTTACTGTTATATCTCCTAGACAATCAATCTAAATGATATTTTACTGAAAAACCTTTGGAAAGAGTCGATAAAATGTGCTGAAATGTGATTCCATTTATGCATTGTGGGATATATTAGAGAGTATGTATATGGAGGAGCTAGGTAATGTATTGATGTTACTGACCATTTTTGAGTGTATATCATATATCATGTCAGTGGATGTAATGGTTGTGATTATACTGACAGGAAAACATGCACTGACTTGGAAAAACCAGGTTATCTAAACTTGGAAAATTGAAATTATGCATTCTACATGTATTCTGCATTCAAGCATTGGCTTTTTTTTATTTTCATATCAGGCCTTAGGATTTTAACATAGAGTTTTATCTGGTTATAAAGTCTTTGATTCATTGCTGTTTGTTTGAGTCAAGAGTTGACAGTGAAAAATACCTCAATACATGTACTTGTTCATCATTGTGTAAGTCATCTATAGCAGATTAATCAGCCTAAGTGGTGTGAATTGATACAGTTAATTTTTTCCAACCCAAAAATGTAAGACTATCTCCTCAATTTGATATGGCAAATGTATTGATTAAATGAACTTAATGTACACTTTGTTTATTCATTTTACTCGATAGCTTGTTCAAAGTCAGCTGTTGTCTGATCACACTGCAAACTTAACAGTTATCCGCTCCAATCACATTATTTATAAAGTTGTTTGAGGAAGTAAATTCAGTACACAGGTTTTGTGAATTGATCTTTTGTGAAAATCAATACTTTGAACTGATAAGTCCGATCCTCAGCCCTGCAGGATGACATAACATGAAGGGGGACCCCATAAATCTGATATCACCACCTCCATGTAGTGAAATTTTCTGTCAAATTGAGAGTGTTCGTGTTCAAGGATTGACTGCATAGCAACCCAAGCAAGTAAACGTTCTCTCTTTATCACTTGGTCCAGTTTTCTTTGATTTTGCGTGCTTGATCACATTCTGTTTATGTATCATTAATTACAGAAATGATTGCTTTTCCAATTGTTTTTTGCTAATTAGAATTACCCTTGGAGAGACAAACTCAATAATTGTGTAAATAATCCATCCTTTGTAATCCATAAATGTTTTCTTTAATGTAACAATAACATTTAGTTTTCCAAGAAAGAAATCTTTCTTGGGCAATTAACATATAATTTATTGACACAAGATAGACATGTTTTGATAAGTTAATGGGTCGGTGTCTCATATTGTAGAAAAATATTCTTACAAATCAAATATGCATCCATAAATTGCAAGTAAATTGCTGATACTTGATCAAAATAAGTGTTAGAGGTTGATTGGGTTTATTATTGAGTCCATCATTCTGATGCAAACAAATTATGATGAATGAGGATATTCACCTTCCATGTACTTTTTATAGATATATCATGCATGTGGTAATAAATACATAATATATATCGTTTGTATACTGCTTTTGATGAAATTGTTTATGTTTCTGTTGTGTATTTTAGTTATACAATCCTCTATCATCAAGCAAGGTGACTCAGATTTCTCAGAAATATATATTTATAACCATGCAAGACCTGTGGTTATACCTATGCAGTATGCACGTTATATTAACACATTTAAACTAAACACGTTATTAGCTGCTAAAATAATAAGCTTTCTGGGAAGGGATAACTTAGTGATAAAAATCCAATTATTAAGAAGTTAAGATAGTATATTTTAAATGTATTGTATATTTTTTATGTCATGATTCAAACTTCCTGCTATTTAATACAAAATGGCAGAATGAACTTCTTGCGCATAAAGTAAGGAATCTACCAACTACAGTACAAAAATAATATGGATGCAAAATATTATTCATCTATACTTTGTGCATCATTATAAGGAAATTAGAATTTATTCATTACATATTTAGAATTCCATGAAAACCATGGAACATATGGAGGACATCCCTTCAGCTGAGGAGATGGAGATCTTGGCTAAACAGAAATCTCACGAGCTGTTTGCGCTGTGCGACACAGAGGAGAAGGGCTTCATCACCAAGCGAGATATGCAGAGACTGCAGACTGAGATCGGCCTGGACCCGGAGCAGCTAGAGGCAGTGTTTGATTCACTGGATGATGATAAAAACGGATACCTGACTCTGGAGGAATTCACATCAGGGTTTGGTAAGCATCATGATCTGGTTAGCTATATCTGTGTTATATACAAGTATGAGGGCTCAAACCTGATACTAGCTTGTATTTATGAACACCCAGCTGTCTAGCTGAAGTTAAAGGATTTTTTTCAGGAAAGTACTTGACATGTACAATGAAGTCAAAAATAAATAAATTGGGAATATCTATAATTTTTATAGATATGGAATAAAATGTTTAAATAGTGCAGTCTTGTTTTCTTTTTTCTTTTTTTTTGGATAACCTTTCTTATACAATAGTTACAATGTAATACATGTATTACAAGCGTAATGGGCTTTACAGTCAAAGCATCAGGAGTTATCTTTCTTTGTCAACCCAGATTTTTTTTTTTCTATTTGTAAACAGGAAGTTATCTGGGAATAGCTCCTTCTCCAGATGACAACAGCCTGAACATGAGCGGAGGGGACCACTATGAGGAGGATATGATGGACAAGGCTGAGGAGGAGGAGAAACAGTTCAACAACATGATGGAGAGCATCGGGGCTGACCGTGTCATTGATGAGTAAGTCAACTCTTATGTTTATATATAAGTATATAGCCGGACAAGTAACCATGGTCATTACAGATCCACTGCATTGTTAACAGAGCATGCCATTGTGGGAATAATGATATTGTGTAGCTAGCTTACTGCATGTACCGTATTTCATGTTTTTATGGTTTTTCTCGCCTAAAAATTGCATAAGTATATTAGCCTATACTACCATAATTAGCTCTCATGGGTGGGGATCTTAGTGGTATGCCATATACCCCAAACTTTCACTTGATTTTCTGCTTCTGAAAATCGAACTAATACAGGCTAATATATATGTTAAATTTACAATGTGAATACTGTTTTTTTTTAAATAGCCAACATTACATGCATTTTGATATTTTGCACTGCAGTCGAGCGACAGTGAAAACCCTGTGGATGAAGATCAGACATGATGAGCCAGAACTGATGTCAAACTTTGAGGACTTCCTCTACAAGATAACCAATGATATCCAGAGGGCCAGAGGAGATTTCGAGTCGTTGGAGTCTGCTCTCAAAAGGTAAGATGCATACACAGTATATGTATCTTGTATTGAGTGGTTAAAAATGATAAATAGGGGTCTCTCATTCAAACTGTATCTATCAAATTTTACTGATTATGAATCACTGGTGCTGGAAAAAAAAATTTGATGCAAGATTTTACAATGGAAAAAAGTGTAATATCATAGGCTTTATATTATTAAAAAACTTTTAAGATTACATCATAATTCTCTATTATCTTTAGAAAAAGAACATTATTTAGAACAATCCTATGAAAAGTGAATAATTTTATTCTATTTAGTATGGACTTGAAGGTTGTAAGCTGAATTTTACAGTCATGATTTTTTATGGTTTATTCTTAATTTACTCCAGAAGATTTGTTTTGGTAATACTAGGGGTAGTTGCATAGTGATTTTTTTTGGGGGGGGGGGGGGGGGGGTTGCTGGGTGAAGGATGTGAAAACTTAGACATTTTGAAGTTAGAAATCCTAGATTATCAAGTTATCAACATTTTCCTGTGTTGTTTTAATTTGGTTGATACAGTTGTTGCATTGTCAGATTTTAAACCTCGCATCTTCTAGCTGGCTTCATGTGTGACAGGAAATGATTGGCGTTATTTTTGTAAGGAGATTAAACAATAGGCGTATTTTCTACATGAGTGAACAGTTTGCTATTTTCTTTTGTTTACAATATACAAATAAAAAAAGCCTTTATCATGTTATGGACTCACTGTAAGATAAGAGGATAACAAAATCATTTTCTAAAAAAATACAATTGAGCATTGTTGTGAGGTTTTGGCAACACTGCAACAGCAAGGGTTTTCTTATTATTTCCACTGATCAACCATTCAGAGTTAAACAATTTTTAGCTCACCGAGACGAAGTCGGGGGGAGCTTATGCTATACCCTCGGCGTCGGCGTCGGCGTCGGCGTCCGGACCTGGTTAAAGTTTTTGTTGCAGGTCCTGTATCTAACTTATTACTTGTCCTATCTTCACCAAACTTGCATGAATGATGCATCTGGACCTACTAATGGACTTGAGAGACTTGGATGCTGAATCTGGGCCATGAATTTCAGATGCTGGAGGAGGTTAAGGTGTTTGGAGCAGGTTAAAGTTTTTGTTGCAGGTGCCCTTTGATAGCCATTTCTAAGTTACTACTGGTCCAAACTTCACCAAACTTGCATAGATGGTGTGTCTTATGATACTGATGCACCTGACAGGCTTGAATGCTGAATCTGAGCCATAGGTTTCGGATGCTGGATGAGGTTAAGGTTTTTAGAGCTGGTTAAAGTTTTTGGAGCAGGTGCCCTCTGATGATTATATCTTACTTACTACTGGTCCTTACTTCACCAAACTTGCATGGATGGTGTGTCTTATGATACTTTTGCACCTGACAGGCTTGAATGCTGAATCTGAGCCGAAGGTTTCGGATGCTAGATGAAGTTAGGTTTTTCGAGCAGGTTAAAGTTTTTGTTGCAGGTGCCCTTTGATAGCCATTTCTAAGTTACTACTGGTCCCAACTTCACCAAACTTGCATGGATGGTGCGTCTTATGATACTGATGCACCTGACAGGCTTGAATGCTGAATCTGAGCCATAGGTTTCGGATGCTGGATGAGGTTAAGGTTTTAAGAGCTGGTTAAAGTTTTTAGAGCAGGTGCCCTCTGATGATCATATCTTAGTTATTACTGGTCCTAACTTTACCAAACTTACATGGATGGTGTGTCTTATGATACTGATGCACCTGACAGGCTTGAATGCTGAATCTGAGCCATAGGTTTCGGATGCTGGATGAGGTTTAGTTTTTTTGGAACAGGTCACATGTTTAATATATGTAGGTAATAGCACTATTTCAAACTTGCATATATGATCTAACTATAATATAAATGAATGGCAGAGGTAGCTTCAGATGCAGAGCCTGATCTCCATTATCAAGGATGCTAAAAAATATATCTTAGTTATTTCTGGTCCTAACTTCACCAAACTTGCAAGGATGGTGCGTCTTACGATACTGATGCACCTGACAGGCATGAATGCTGAATCTGAGCCATAGGTTTTGGATGCTGGATGAGGTTAAGGTTTTAAGAGCTGGTTAAAGTTTTTAGAGCAGGTGCCCTCTGATGATTATATCTTAGTTATTACTGGTCCTTACATCACCAAACTTGCAGGGATGATGCATCTCATGATACTGATGCATCTGACAGGCTTGAATGCTGAATCTGAGCCATAGGTTTCGGATGCTGGATGAGGTTTAGTTTTTTGGAACAGGTTACATGTTTTATAGATAATAGCTTGCATAATTGATTTAACTATAATATAAATGAATTGCAGAGGTAGCTTCAGATGCAGAGCCTGATCTCCATTATCAAGGATGCTAAAAATTCTCCTACCTCACTCAAACCTGCTTGATAGATGTGTTTGTTGTTAAATGATTTAACATGATTCCTATGATATAGTATTCTATGATATGATACACTATTGTTTTATATGATACAATGTAATATCATACATTATATTGTAAAAAGTTATATGATATGATATGATATTGTATCAATTTTTTTGTACATTATTATATGATATTGTATTATGATATTGTTATGTATAGTATTGTATATTATTATACAATATTGTAGAATATGATATTGTATAATATATTATTTTATCGAATGATATTGTTTCATATTATATTGCAATATATGATATTGTATCATATGATACGATATTGTATATTATAATTATAGCATATCGTATGATACAATATTGTATAATATGATATTGGTCTATATAATATATTGTAAAATAATACATGAAATTGTATTATATGATATTATAAGATATCATATAATATGATATTGTATAATATGATATTGTATCATATGATATGATATTGTATAAAATGATATTGTATTATATAATATCGTACTGTATCAGATGATATTGTATCATATGATATGAAACAATGTTTTATCAAATTATATTGTATCATATGATACAATATTGTGTATCAAATATGATACAATATCATACAATACAAAATTATACTATATTATACAATATAATATCATATGTTACAATATTGTGATGTATTATGTGATATGATATAGTATCAAATAATGCTATATTGTATTTATATTAGATATTATGATATTGTATTATGTGATTAAATACAATAATGTATAACACGATACAATGTCATATTATATGTTACAAAATCATATTGCATCAATATTTATTACAGTATTATATTGTATTAAATGATATATATTGTAAGTATCATTGGATGCAATATCATATTTTATATTATTGTATTGATAAACATTGTATCTTATAATAATGTATGAAATGAACATAGGATTATCATACAATTTTTTTACATATGATATACGATATTGTGTCAAAACAGTATCCATGAATATCCAAGATCATTAACTATGATTTTCATATCATATGATAAAGGTGGTTTTAAAGGTGATGCCTCATAAAGTTGATGCCTCGTCTCGGTGAGCTTTGTAATCTGTGATTACCTATGTTTTCTTTTTGCAAATGTGAAAATGACTTTGATTCAAGCATAATATTATAACACTTTACATGTCATTGCATACCATGGTATTATTCAGCCATTACATATAAATTACCTATGCAATTTTTACCAGTATGTTATATAATCAATGATTCTGCTGTCCTAAAGCACTTTTAAGATCAAAAGATGAATTCTGATATTTAATTAATGGAGAGATTAAGTATGTAAATGCATGTGCATCTACAAGTACATATACTTGTGGAGCTAGATGTGTGTTCAGAGATGTTGAATTAACAGCATGTGTTCATGTAAAAGAATTTGTAACAAAATTTTTAACAGTGTTACTTACTTTCACCATTTGTAATTCATTGTTTTAAGGTAATTATTGCTCTATTTCAAAAATACAAACATGTTTTTAGTTTAAAAAGCTACAGAATTTTTTTTACGTCCATATGCTGGGACTATGCACAATGCAGAATTCATGACACAATATACACATTAAATTGGTGGATTCATTTAGTTACACCTACTTGTAGACATATCAATATGTGTTCAAACACTTAACGCTATTTGTTTGCTTCTGAATTGTAGGGCCGGGAGAGCAGACTCACCCAAAATATTAAAAAAAATATATATAAAATAAAAAGGAAAAGAAAACTTCCCATTTTCATGAAAATCCTAATCCATGGTGTTAAAGGGGGGGGGGTAGTATACTTAGAACTTCAATTTCACTCTTCTTTTCTTTTTTAACATACTCAAAGGGGGGGGGGGGGGGTTCTACTCCATGATAGTTCAATTTTCTATATGTAAATATATATAATGCTTCATGCCATGGTGGGGGATGGAAATAGATAGGAAGTTGAAGTTACCCTATAAAATAGGTAACAAACACGAGGTCATGATAACCTGTCATAAACCTGACTGTTTTAGGGTGTAGCTGACAACAAACTTTTAAATAGGCTGATAAGGAGGTCTCCTAGGCTAAACGGAAAACTTCTCTCTATTGATTTTTAAGAAGATATACCGGTTTATAACTTTCTAAAGAGGCAGGTCTATTTTGCATTTCTAATGCTCAGGGAGATAGCTGGGTGTTTAGGATTTTTAAAACCCAATTTGGCAATTGAAAGGTGAAGTATCACAGTTTTTTTTCAACACATTTTAATTTTTGAAGACATGTCTTCTTTTTAGTTATCCAAAGATATCAATTTACAGGTACATGTATAAATGTTCAAGCTACATTTTGATGGATTTCTTTATTCATTGATTTAGTATTTTGTGTATTGTTCTTAAAATGTATTTTGATTTTGCTGAATTGAATGACTGTCATTAGTATGTCTAAGATTTTCCATCCTTTTCTAGGTTGAAGAATCAAATTGATAAACTAACGAATATTGACGAGACACTCTAAGTATTTCACTCAAAATATAAGAAACATAAAACAATACTAAATATAATATTGATCCCGCATAGTCAATGAAATTTAATCATAAAACTTTACAGTGCATCATAAAGTTTAATTGACTTTGCATTTAGTCTAAATTTAGATCTATATAAAGTTTGCCTGCGGTATCGTTAAAACATGGGAAATGATTGTAACAAAAACCCCTAGGGTCATTAAGTTTACTCACGTACAAAATGGGATGACATAAAATACCATGTTGTGAATCGTTTAATTTTGTGAAATTTTTACTACGAACAGCTTACTGTTAGTTGGAGTAAAGTGTATGATTTGTTGTTGGATTGAAAGGTATGATCTGTATGCAGGGAAATGACGCTATTATAGATGTCTGATAACCAGTGACCCGAATTGACACGGGATTTTTCTGCTTTTTTTCTCCCTGCAGGTAGAGCCAGTCAATTATCTGGTTATTGCTTGACTAACAAATAAGGAAGATTTTGTGTGGCATTTGGTAATTGTTGTCGAATAACAGTGATTATGATGTACAATTTATTCTATAATAAGTTAAACACAGGACAGCTAGTGCATAAGAGATTGTGAGATATAAGCTTTGTGAGGAGAACTATAAAAGTCTGTGATTTGTGTGGAGTAATTATGACTGTCAATTAGCTGGCTCTATATCAACAAGCATTTTGTTTTTTTGTACAATTTTAGTAAGAACACGGCACACGACCAGGAAATTCAGAAACTTTATGAGGAAATGGAGTACCAGATCAAACAAGAGAAAGAGAGGATTCTGACAGAGGTAAGCTATTATAACAGTGACAACTGAGAGGGGTAGGGGTGGGGGTTAGTGGAGGGGGTGGGGTTAGGGCTGGGGGTTAGTGGAGGGGGTGGGGTAAGGGCTGGGGTCGAGTTGGGAGGGAGAGAATGATTCAGGGTATTAGTTGGATAGGAAGGTTTTTGCAGGTGAAATACACAATTTTTAAAAGGTGTTTGGTTATAGGTTACATTGGGGGTGAGATAGTTAGGGATAAAATATTAGAAGCATCATCTTGGCTGGGGAAGGATGGTACTAGGGTATGTAGAGGTGATAATAAAGGACCTTGTGGTGATTGAGATAGAAGCAGTGGATTGAGAGTATATGCAAACTTAGTAGTATACATGCCATGAATTTTTATCTAACAATCTATGAAATTTGCATGATGATCAAATCAAAAATGACTAGAATGCCATGTAGTTAGTACATGTATTGATGAGGCCAGAACATGTGGATATCAAGGATTCTTATGTAGCACAGGAACTGACATTCTAGATGAAAAATAGTTTACAAATTACCAAGTTTTCAAATTCTATGGATTTATGAGTTTTGAGTATTTTAAGCAGAGTTAATGTATTTTTCATCAAAGAACGCATAAAAAATATCTTACAAATTGGAAAGATAAAAAATAAACCTAGTGAAAAGATAAAAAAAAATAAAGCTAGTGAAAATATAAGCACAGGGAACAAATGCTATGAAAGACCTATCAGTTCAATAGGTTTAGCTGTGATTTATTGGGGTCAATGCACCACATCTTTGGGTTGTCAGACATTAAGAAGACTCCACACTGTTGTATTCTGTATTGGGTCAGCACTCAACATTAATGGTTATACAGCTTGAATATGATGAACAGATGACAAGGTGTTTATCATCTTGTTGAACATGTATACAGTGTAGACCTGGTTGTTTGAAGTCAGAGCATGATGTCCACCTGTCCAGGCTAAGGCCCACTCTCTCTCAATTTATTTAGGTGGTCATCCATTATCTCCTGTTACCTGTGCACATGCTCTACAGGTGGACACATATTTAGAGGATAGCGTTTATATTTGTGGCGTTACTTTCAAGTTCTGCCCATTGCTCTGTTCCTTTTATTTCCTTACTGGTTTCATTTTTTGCAATTATGGATTCTGAGGAGGAAGTTTTACCTGGACAGCTTTGTTTTAATGAGCTCAAGGTACTCATGTAAAATTTGGGAAATATTTAAAATTTTCTTAAATTAATAAGGATGAAAATGATACTTTTGAATTAAAGATACAAAATATCTTTTTGTTTTTTAGGAGCAGCTGAAAGAAAGACAGATGAGAGAATCTATGGAAGAGGAATTGAAAGAAAAAGACAGGCAACTGCAGGATCTCCTTGCCAAACACCAGGAGGTATTTAAAACAGCTGTTCTACACTTACTTATATAGCATGGTTCTCATCACTATATCTGTGAAGCAATGAAGATGGTACATGTAATTGTACAGAATTGGATGGAATTGTTGTAGCCTTTCAATATTAATAAAGTTTCAATTTCTTCAGATATTTTACCGTAATCATCTTTCCTAAATTGTTAGATGTATTGGAGACTAGACTTTACTGACGTATGTGGTAAACATAGTAGAACTTAGAACAACTAACACAAACAAGTGCACACTCCTGTATTAAATGAGTGTTTATCTGTATCCATGTACATTGTGAGATATGAAAGTAAATTTTAGTAGAGTATTAAATGGCTACCACAGACCCCGTAACAATGATGTGCTTCTAGTTTTAGAAGGCTAAAATAGATGCCTTATTAAAGAGATAAGTGATACAAAGAGTAAAGATTTTTGAACAATTTTATTATTATTAAAATATTATATCATTTAATATTATTAAACATTTAAATATGCTTCCTTTTATGGACCTACCGGTATATAATAGTGAGAACGTTCAATTCTCTGTGAACTTTTTCATGATGTCACAATGATTACCGCACGTGCTGATTGAAGGTTGGATTATTGTAAACATAAAAAAATGATAATTTGAATGATTCTAAACAGTTTCCCTTTTTCAAACAAAATTACAAGTAATAAACAGCAATGTTAAAAAGTTCACCAGGATATTAACTTGGTTTGTACGTGATCAAATCATCTGAGAAGCTCTTCGGGCGTCACAAGATTTGATCACGTGACCAATCAAGTTCATATCCCACGAACTTTTTAACTTGCTGTTTATTACTAATAAATATGGTCCCCAAAAAAATAAACTGAAATGATTATCATGTACAAGTAATCACCACCCCTTCATTAGAAAACCAGTCTTTTTGTGTGTTTTGAAACTTCTAGTACTCTTTAAACACAATTTCCAGAGTATTGCAAATCCATGAAATGTCTACAGTCTTTATCTATTCATTCAATAGAACTCTTAAATTAACAAAATGCACCAACTCTTGTTATGCATGCCAACGCCTCTTTCTAGCTGTTTTCTTTAATATATTTGAATTATATGACTAATAATACCGGGTATATGTTATTTGCCAGGAATAACTGTCAACACATATTTTGAGTTGTTAAAGAAGTCATATTGTATGGAATGTAGTTTAGATGAATTTTTGAAGGATGAGACAAAACATTATTGTTAAAAATATTCTTTTTCCTTCTTCAGATGGAAAAAAGGATGAGTGATTTGAACCAGACAGAGGTAGAAACAAAACTGGAGAATGACAAATTAATGAAGGTGGGTTTACCGGTACTTGAAATATTGCGGTTTCATCAATATTCGTTGAATACCAATTTTCGTTGATTTCATTGTTAAGTTGATCCACAAATTAAATGTTCATTGAAGTGCAGTTTCTATTAACTTTTGTATTAATAGGGTCATTGGCCACAAATTTATATATCGTTGAAACTGTGAATTTTACTTTATCCACAAATATTGATACCCTTGAATATTTATGAAACCACAGTATTTCACTTCAAATCTATTCATACCTGTGCTTATGATAATAGGGTTTTGGGATGAATATTGAGACTGACATTTGTTTATGGTTTTCCAGGAGAAAGAGGCTTTAGAGGAGATGTTACAGCAGTCCCAGGAAAGCCTGGAAGAATCCAAGTCCTACATAGGACAGCTGAGATCCCAACAGAAGGACGAAAAACGTGAGAGAGCAAGGTATGTGGAGGCAGTCTACGAGTTTGTTACACGAATTGTCACACAGAGATGATACCAATGCGTGTACATATAATCCTAGATGCATTACCAATCAAAGTAATGTTAAAAGTATTGTTGTGATTAGTCTCTTCGAAACCTAAGGAAAATAATTCTTTGTGTCTGGATGGATTTTTTTCTTGTACTAGGTAATGATATAGAATATCTTTGTTAAGTATTACTTCTTTCTTTTATTCAACAGAGCAGCTTTGCATTTAACCGAAAATATTGCATTAGAAAGAGAAAGTCTGGTCAAACAACTTGATTTATTGAGGTAGGTATCTAAACCTCCATCTGTAGATGAGGAGTTTCACTGTTTGAATTTTGCTTCACCAAAAGTTCATAACCATTCTGATTTGTGTATTTCTTTTTAATCACCAGAGATGTGAACAAGAAGCTTCGTGATGACAAGGATGAGGCAGAAACAAGGCGGGTACATATGAGCTTTTATTTAGATATCCTCCAACATATAAGCAGCTCTTTCCATCAAACAACACTATCTCATTTTCTCTTTCATATCTATTTCTAGTACATGTATATGATCTTCTTCATTATTGGATAGGACAGCACTATATGTCATTATTGCATACCATCTAAGTACAAAACAAACAATATGCAGACTTTTATTTAGAGTTTTAGATGATTAGTAATTTTAACTAAGTGCATGTTGAAGTAACCAACATTTGGTAAAGTTTGGGACAATTGAAATACTAAGAATTAACTTTATATGGGAGTAAATCTTCAGAGAAATGCACAATGTCTTGTGTTTATTGAAATCTGAACTCTGCATATTCGTTTAAGAAATCACTAGTATATATACAATTTTTTGCACACAGTACAACTAATAATCATATATGTATTTTAATCATAAAACATGTGATGATACAGTGTCTTCTTGATATTGGAGATCAGGGAAGCTTGATCATAGGTTGATTTTATATAAATTGATTTGTCAGTGCAGTGAATAGAAATTTGATGACAGTTTGTCATTTTGTCAGTTTGCTGTCAGTGAGACGGACAGTTCAGATGATTTACACCAGGTAAACAAACAGACAAACAAACAAACACCAGTGGAATGATTTTGAATTATGTTGAAGTTTTGATTTACATTCTTGTTTGTAGTTAATTTTATCCAAGTACCTTATTTCACAGTTATTTGCTTTATATTACTAGATTTTATTGCATGGCAGGCAGCTAATTGAATAAGATGAATTTAACGAATTGATTTCATATTGCATGGTGCTATTAGCAATGCCTCTGGACAAATAAAGATAGTGACAAAGATTTTTAGCATTAAATTCACTTTTTTTTTAATCCTGCATGTTAGTAACTAAAGAAGTCAGTTGACTATTGTTGCACAAGTTTTTAAAATCACCTTGAAGAAATATGATTTGTTGAAATGCATTTAATGCTTAGTTTTACCTGAAATTTGTACCAGCAGTAGAGGAAATCTAGTGGGAGTTTTTAAAATGACTTCCTGTTGTTATCACAGATTGATATTTTAGGTAGATTGATATTCATATAAAAAGTACAGAATGTGTTAAATGTTTTCTTTTCTTTCTTTCATAGATTTTAATTGTTAGTGAACATTTCCATAAAAAGGTGTTCTTTTACTGTAAAATGATGGAGATACATTTGTGAACTGTTACAGATTTTGGAGTCAGAAGCAAATGCAAAGAGGCAGTGCTTCCGGAACCAGGATCCAGCCAAACGCGGCTCCATTCTCGGAAACTACTTCCCTCCAAGCAGGTACTGTGTACATACTGGTGTACCACTCACAAACTGATATTTCTATGAAAGAAATTGGATACTTATATAATTATTTCTGTGAAATAATTGGGTACCTTTATCATTTCTTTTATAGTGATGCATTAAATTTTATGTAGATATGAAACTCCTAAAGCAAATTCATGCACGTTTACCTGGAAAATTTCACTTTTTTTCACCTCGTTAACTCTCATTGAATGGGAACAAATTTAGAATAGGTGAAACATGTTCCAATATGGATTGAAGATATCATTGTACAAAACAGTTGAATTATGGAGAATTGTTGTTTTACGCAGAGGTAGAATGGACTCCACCAAAGAATCCATCTCGGAGTTTTCGAACGACGAGGATTTAGAAGAATCTCCGCCTCATCATCACTCACTTCATGACATCACGGACATCACTGATGACATAGAATGCGATGATGAGGTCATATCACATCAACACACACAATCACTTGATCATGTAGATAGTCATTATGGGAAAGGGATTGAGAGGTCAGAAATTAAGGACAGCCACAACTTGGATCAGACGACAAGCAGCGATGGTGAAATAAATGTTAGAAATACTAGGTACCAACAGCTTATGAAATATTCATATATGGGGTTCCTTGGGGGAAGATTCCATGTAGCATCTGTGAAATAATTTTAACAGATCAAAAAAAGAAGAGGTTAATTTCTAAACTGTTTTAGGAAGAAAATTTTTTTCCCAATTATCCTCCTCCAGAGAAAGTTGGAAAATTTTACTATTTCATTTCACCCCGTGTCTCTTTACTGAGTGAGTAAAAAGGGATAGTCCTTCATTGTCAAAGTAAATGTGAATATATCAGAAACATTTTCTTTACCTTTTGATTATCAATAAGTTTAACTGGTTTTAAATTATTTAGAGAGAAATATATAAACTTGATCATGTACAGTTGAACTTTGATATCTTGAACACTGATATCTGGAATATTTAAACCATCTTGTATAGTTTGAGATAACGAAGTTTTACGGTATATTAAAAACTTAAATGTAGCAGATCTTTGATTGTAAATTCTTGGTACTTGTTACTTAATACTGTATATTCATCTCTCTAACACATGCATTATGTTTTTTTGTCAACAGAGAAAGGCACAAGCAGCACAAACGACAGAGAAAGAAAGCTCACAAAGCGACAGTTGACGAGAATAGGTAATTTTAGTATGCATGGCTATGAAGATATGGGTTTGAAGTGGATCTCATTAACATCTAACTCTTGATAAGCAGCAGAAATATTTACCCAAATGAGGGTTTGAGGGGAAATATTAAGAAGAGAGTAATTAGAATTCATTAGTATGCTTTTAGTCTGACGGAATTATTCTTGGCTAACATTCTGTTTTCAAATGTTCAAATGCTGTCAATTACTGTATTGTAGAAACACATGTGCCTAATGTCAAGAAAAAAAAATAAAATTTTGAAATCAAAATATAAGTTTGTTAAAAGATTTTTTTGAAGAAAAAGAATGATAAAATGTGATTGACAGTATATACGACAGTAATACCATTTTGCTGTAGACAGTTGAATTCCTGTAGAGACAGAACATTAATTTCACCTGGTTTTTGCTTAGTTTGCACAAAACTAGATTCCATGGTGGTGGAAACTGTTTCAGCGAAGATCTGGAGGAGGAAGGGGACAATATTGACCAGCAGGTGGCACCAGCGTATGAAAACTTATGGAACGGCGACCAAAGGAGAGAATCCATATTCATGGAAACAATGGAGGATTACATGAGGCGACTGGACAAACATTCACATCAAGAACAAACACTAGCCCCTAGTGAACAAAAATCAGTAGCAGCACCTGCTTTTAAAACAGAAGTTCTAGAGAGAGGGGGTAACCGAAAGTGGTCCATGGGTGCTACTAGAAAATCAATGTATGCATTAAAAGCAGTATTGAGAATGTTTTCTTAAGAGGGACCTGCTATTTGGAAGCCTTGTTCAGCCCTTTGGACTTGTATAGCTTAGCCAGATACTGGTGCCTGCTACTATGGGTCCGATTCACTGGGGTGGTTTATTTACTGGTGGTGGAGGTTGTAGGTTCAATTCCCTGGTCAGCTAGAGAGGTGATTATTTAATGTAGTGAGTTTTGCATGGGAACAGTTTTTCTTTTTAATAACATCCTTCTAACATTTTTCTAATCCTTTAACTCATTTCATATTTCATTGCACTACCTGTCTGAATGCTATGTTTATAACATTTAATGAACCTGATACATAGAACTAACATCAAATTTCAGGGTTGATACATCACATACTAACATAATGGAAGACAGTGAAGACCAGTTAGATGGGTAAACTAATGATTTAGTTTTCATCATAGTTTGCTTCATTGTTTTGTTGAATAAATAGATATTCATTTTGATTTATTGCTGGATTTGTTTTAACAACAGAAATGGCATCGTTCCTGAAAGTCCAAGGGGGCAGCCTGTTGGAGAGGACAAGGTACATAACTCTTACTGGTTTAATGAATGAAAGTTTTTTTGAAAATGCCTTTGAATATTTTTATGAAAACTGTGTCATTGGAATTTTAAACAGAACTACATTGGTGTTCAAAATTTAAATGGGGTAAAATCTCTTTATATTTTGATATAAAGATATGGTGAAGGCAAATAAGGGGCTAAAATGACTTTGTAAACAAGCAGTAATATTGCCTCTCTTTAGAATTCGGCTTACACACAATTTTTTATATGTTTCAACAATCATTCTTGATTGATGATACATGTATTAATTTTTATTTTGAAATGAAAATGTTTGTATTGGATTGGTACAGATTGTCATGTGTTGCAGGCATTTCTTTCTTTTTGTCGGAGTGTTTTAATTATACAGTTCATAAGATGGTATTCTTGCATTGGTTGATGTTGTCATGATTTGTTTGTTACATTAACAGACTGATGAGGAAGTGACTCCACCCCCCAGACAGAGGCTGTTTAAGGTCGTGTTTGTGGGAGACTCAGGGGTTGGCAAGAGCAGCTTCATACATCGATTCTGTAACGATCAATTCAACCCAACATTCAGTGCTACCATAGGTCAGTGTAAAAGCAGAATTAGTCTGATCAGTAACTTTTCTTTCACTCTAAAAATTTAAATAAAGTAGCGGTAGACATATATTATACATGTTTTCTCCTCATTTTATGATACAGTACAAGTACTGTTAGTGCCAAGCATGTGTTCAATTGGCTAAGAACTTATAGCTATGGAGGCTTGAATTGTTTTGTTTGGACTTTTACAGGTGTAGATTTTCAGGTGAAGAGTATAGTGATGGAGGGGCAGGTGATTGTGCTCCAGCTGTGGGACACAGCCGGCCAGGAAAGGTAACTCCCACAGTCCTTTTAAAATTGTTGTCATTTCACTAATATAAATGTAAGAGTAAATTTAAGATTTTTCCATTTCTTATTTTTAAAATTCAAGTCTTTATTTGTTAAACAATCAAATTGAAAACAATATTTAAATGATTTATTTTGCTTCGTTGATGCACCTACAAGTTTGTTAAGTTCAGTGCCTCTTAATAAGATCATATGCTTATTTGAAATTACATGTACTTAGGTTTCGAAGTATCACCAAGCAGTACTTTCGAAAAGCAGACGGAGTGATTCTGATGTACGACGTTACAACTGAAGCCACCTTTACCAATGTCAGGAACTGGATCACTAGTATCCAGGAGGGGGTGGAAGAAGGAACAGCCTTGGTTCTTGTTGGTAACAAGACAGACTTGATTGAAGAGCAGGACAGAAGAGCAGTGAAAGTCAAGGATGGCAACAAATTAGCTGCTGTAAGTTTTCATTAATACAGTTACTTCAGTTCAACTAGAATATCAAGAATGCATTAATTTTGGATATATTTAAATAATAAAATGCTTTTTTTGATGATTCATGCAGGAAATGAAGGTGACGACATTGCAGAAAAAATGCAGATTATGTAAATTTTTTCTGCAATGATCGTCGCCTTCATAACCTGCATGAATTATCAAAATTATTGTTTTTTTTTTAACAAATTAATACGATGAGTGTAAAAAGTAAGTTAAATTCACTGAATTACTGTTTAACGAGGCTGGGTCTAATTTGTTCTGCCCTAGATTTTTGAATGAATTTTTTTAACATGAATATCTACTGATATAATTATTATTTTAAGATAAAAAAAAAATATAAGACATTTACCACACCGTTTGTTTAAGGGGCCATCTCAACGTTTGTTAATTTTTAACATAGGACCCTATGGGATTTTGCTTGAAATGTATCAATTTTGCACATTGCATGCTGACGTATTGATCTTTAAATGTATACATATCAATATAGAATCTGCTATACTAATGAAAGTTGGCATCAACAGGACTCGAACTAAAAATAAAAAAGTACGAAATTTCTTGTTTGTAAAATTATAATCTTGCTACTATTCTGTCTCGTCTCCTACGGGAATGCAATTCTGACATCATCATGATTATTTTGTGAAGTTTGTGATTTTTCTTAGGTCATTGTAGGTTACTTTCAGGGCATAGCATCGTCAAAAGCCTCAGATTTTCTATCTGTTACACTGGACAGATAGAAAACCCCTGGTTCCGGTGATGCAGGCATAGATAATTCATGTTGCTGCTAATAATATTCATTTGGTTTATATTCAAGTTAACAACTGCTTTTTAAACAGGAATATGATGCCTCCTTTTTTGAAGTCAGTGCCAAGTCTGGAACAAAAGTAAAGGAGTGTATGGAATCTCTGGCCAGGTGATTAGTGTAGCTTTTAATTACATTAGAACAATTACTATAGTATATCTATTATATTTTGAAATTTTGGTTGAAGCAGCTTCAACTCAATCCAGTGCATTGTTAAATATGCATATATGTTTTGACATAGGTAATTCAGAAAAGTGCTAAATCAAATATATGCTACCTTGTTGAATATCTGTTTTCCATCAAATATTGTTCACACGTAGTATTTAATATTTATACAGTTTTTATATATTGGAATATCCATTTAATTGTATTATCTAATATGATTATTTTAATTGTTTGATACATATTGTTTTAAATTTTCTTTTTAGAATTTTAAAGGAAAAAGAAGATGATGAGATTGAAAAAGCCCTTCATTTGGAAGATGGTGTTAAGAAGAAAAAAGGTGGATGCTGTAGTTGATGCCTAAAGAAAGATTAATGATAATAATATACTCAGTTTATGAAGGAACAAATCAGCTGTTGTCTTGTGTGGTGCAATTCCAAAGCTTTGGGTGTTTATATTTACCTCACAAACAAGACAGTCCTGTATTTTGTCTTTTCCTTGATGCTTCCCCTGTTTTCGTTTGTTGTCCCAAGTTGTTGACATTCTAGCAATTGATTTCTCTGTTTTATTTGTATATTCCATAATAACTGATCTCCATGGTTATAGAAATCCATTATTATAGTGCAATAATTTAGTTGTTTTTATTAACTATTTCCATTATGATTTACATCAACTTGTGGTTTTTTTTATTCTAATATTTACAGAACTATTTTTAGAAAGGTCTGCATTCTCTTGATTTTTATAAATCGTCTTTTTTTTTAAAAGAAAGAAGATGCCACTTATAGTTGATCATGATTATTTCTTCAAAGAAGAGATACTTGTTCCAGTGTCCTCTGATTTGTGTGATTGTATAGCTGTTGTATTTACATGCACTGTTGTCTAAGACTTTTATGTTGAAGTGGTGGTCATACTGCTAGCATGTACAGTGTACATGTACATGTATGTTTCATATTGATACATAGGCAGTTTTTTTTTCTATTTTCTTACATTAAAATACATGTATAACATGCATTTGATGTAGCATTATTGTATGTTACATGTGCTTGATGGTTTAGAATTTTTTAATTTATTGAATTTAATAAATGAATAATGTCTCTTTAGCCCTTTAAAGATTTAACAATATCAACTGAATTTTTAAGTTTTCAATTTTTTTTTTACATGATATTGTAATCCACATGTACTCAAATTTTCATTTTATAGTTTAGCAACACATTCAACAAATCCCTGATTTTTTAATTTTTTTTATATTTTTCAGTTTTAAATCACCATTATCTCTTTTAATAGTAAGGGGTAGGGAGACATGTGACATTGGTATACTTCGTTAGAGAAAACAAATTAAGGGTGCTATGATCAAGATGGGTTTTACTATTTTATTTTGTGTAAAATACATGTATTGTTATTCCAAACATTTTGTTGCAATTGTTTTTCATGAAAGAATTGTTATGTTTTCATATTTTATATCTGTATTGTGGTGTTTCACTACATTTCATATTGTTTCAATGAAGGAACAGAATTTTTATCATTTCATCATAGAACAAACAAATTTATGTTTACACGTATGATGTTTTATCATTTGTGCAATTGTTGCAAGAACATTCTATTACCTGTTCTAGCAATTTTTTCCAAATTATTCCAATTAAACTGTTTCAAGAGCTTTGGTTTTCAGTTAACTAGGTCTTATTCACTAATATTTAAAAATGTTGAACACTTGAAGGTAACTTTATTTTCACCAATCTAAATAAAATTAGATCTCTTCATCTGCTCCAATTGTGTAGCGATCTACTGGAGTGGATCAATGGATTTAATTTTAATTAGAATATACTACCACTGATGATTCTTAGATGGTAGTACTGAAGTTGTTGGTCCAGAGGTTATATATTGACTGATTGTGATTGCGCCCTGTCGATATATTTTTTTGTCAGCCGAATGTGTTTTACGGCCGACAGATATAAAATATTTCGCTGATCCAAACATTGACTGAAATGTGACGCAATGTAATATCTCATAAACATATTTCAAAGGGGAACCTTTGGATCCGCGTGAAGGACTTGAGCAATGCGACGTTCCTTACAAGAGGAGAGTTGTAGTTCGTTTTAGTTTTCTTTCCCATTCAATCTTTTATCAGTATAGTGTATAAATCAAATATCGTTCAGAGTTTGTTTGTGGCGACGCAGAGTAATATGATTTTAAAGTATTCTTATATGTAATCGTCAAATTAAAAAAAAAAGATGCAATCCTTTAACGAGCATTTCCAAACTTGTATTGTTTATAATATTTGGGAGGGGGTGTCACATTTAAGGAGAGAAACCGAGAAGAAACTTGAATTATCTTTTATTCATATGTTTATTCGATAATAATCATCCACGTATTAAACAGAGTATCAAAATAAGTGACAACATGTGTGAAATAACTATGCAATAAATAAAACAAGCATTATTGATATTTTTTTATGCCATTAACACTGATAAATAAATGTATGGGGCTTCTTTTGAATAACAAAACAAATATAAACAAAAAGCCGGTAATGAGTATCAACAACATATAATATAAATAGTACATGGTTATGACGACAATCGCAGAAAACGATGTACTGGCTTGCAACAACGCATCATACGTGTATGTATTTGATTCTTGTCTGAATTCACTCTTGGACGGTCATGTGATGGGAAATTTGGAACCTGGAAACGTCAATGTAGGAAGTTCCGGAAAAGTGGAATCTTGTACCCCAATGGTCCTTAATTTTACCTCCGAAGTGTCACCCCTAGATCGGTAATATTGTATCGAGCTATGGATCAATGTCAAAAGCATTTCCTGTGCACTATTCCTGGTCCACATTCGTCGTACTCCTGTTTGGTGATCCACATCTGTTGGAAAGTGGACAGAGAACCTAGAATAGATCCACCGATCCACACTGAGTATTTCCGCTCTGGCGCGGCGCTGATCTTGACCTTCATTGAACTGGGAGAGACGGCCGTGACCTCCTTGGCTAGTCTGTCCTTGATCCCCGGAAACATGGTGGAGCCCCCTGACAGCACGATGTTACTGTACATGTCTCTTCTGATGTCAATGTCGCACGCCATGATGGAGTTGTGGATCTGTTCGTGTATTCCACTCGCTTCTAGACCTGTAAGAGAAACCATACTTAATTTTTTTTATAACTGTCACCTATATTTCATGTAAAAAAAAAAACCATTGAGCATAAAATCTTCTATTGTTTTGGTTTCCTATAATCGAAAATATGCTATATTAATACAAAAAGCTCACTCTTTATAAAAGATCTAGAATCTGGCCACCTACCTGTAAAGGATGGCTGGAACAGCACTTCCGGACACCGGAAACGCTCGTTGCCAATGGTGATCACTTGACCGTCCGGAAGTTCGTAAGATTTTTCCAGTGCGGAGGATTGCGCAGAGGCACAGAGTTCTTGTTCAAAATCCATAGCAACGTAACATAGGTTTTCTTTAATGTCACGGACGATTTCTTGCTCAGCTGGAAAAATATAAAACGATCGATACATTAAGACATTAATTTTGTATTTCAGTTAGAATTGTTCAATAGAAATTTTCAATAGATTATTGATAAATATTTTCAAAACTATGCAGAAAAACTTACAAGAGTTGACAAAATTGTATCCTCGTTCATGAAGAATCCTTTGTAGATACTTGGTCAGATCTCTGCCTGCTAGGTCCACTCTCTTAATAGCGTGTGGAAGAGCGTAGCCTGAACAAAATATCAATTCATTCACAATGTACTCATTATATACGTTGTATTTCACAATTAATTCGAGATGTCAACTATATTAAAGTTTTAATATAGGAACAATGCTGTTTTCGATTTACCTTCGTATATAGGGACGATGTGAGACACGCCGTCTCCCGAATCGAACACGATTCCTGTTGTTTTTCCGGCGCCGTACAGAGAGAGGACGGCTTGGATGCTGACGTAGAACCCGGGAACGTTGAACGTCTCAAACATGATCTGTACGTTGAAATATATTGAAGTTAGCGTAAAGGCACTAAAGTCAAGATATTCTACTACTACTACACTTTAACATTTGAAAGCAAGCATTTCATTTTTGAAATCAAAATTTAGCAATGTTTGGCAATATACGTTTCTAGCATAATCTCAAATACTGCTAAATGTTAGATTTGGAAGTAAATAACATTTGGAAGAAATATCAATAAAGTGAACATACCGACACCAGATATTTGTCTTTTGTAAAAAATAAATAAAAAATGTTCACCTGCGTCATTTGTTCCCTGTTGTATTTGGGATTGAGTGGTGCCTCAGTCAGCAGCACTGGGTGGTCCTCGGGAGCCACCCTTAGTTCGTTGTAGAACGTGTGGTGCCAGATCTTCTCCATGTCGTCCCAGTTATTGACGACGCCATGTTCTACTGGGTAATTCAGGGAGAGAACTCCCCGGTGGCTCTGGGCCTCGTCTCCAATGTAGCAATCCTTGCTTCCCATTCCCGCCATTACAATCTATAAATGAAAATTACGTTTAATATAAAATGTACATGTGCACTTTTCCATGTATTTTATCAATCGACATACTTTTATTTGTACGCATCTAGAACTCATAGGAATGTTTTCTTTAGAAAAGAATAAATCAAGTTAACTTGTCAAGTAATCAGCTGTCTTACGTCGTATCTGGGTCGTCCGGTGACGGCGGGAAACACGGCCCGCGGGGCGTCATCTCCGGCAAAGCCCGCCTTACACATGCCCGACCCATTGTCAATCACAACACAGGCAATGTCGTCCTCAACCAAGTTAATAGGCATGGTTATTGTTTGGTTTGGTTACCGAATTTTTTTCTGAAAGGTAATGAAACATTGAGAGTATTGAGAACATTTGAAGCAAGGAAATATAAGGGAGGGGGCTGCCTTCACCGCAAACCTTCACCCACTTTTACACATAACAAACACGAGCCCCCCCCCCCCCCCCCCCCACACACACACTTTTTAGGAGCATTTAAAGGAAAATAGTAAAATTATAAATATTTTCCTTAAAATCGAAGTTTAATGTACTCCCCTAACATTCCCTCCCCCACAGTTAATGATTTTGAAAAATCGCGAATTTTTAAATTTATTTTTTTTAAATTTGTATGCTCGTCAAGGTTAGCGATAAATATGTCCCTCTTCCCCACCACTAGTTTCAAAAACTATATGCTACGTGCGTGAGTTTATTTAGAAAATCGAATGGAAACCTACAAGAGTGCATGTTAAACATTGCTGCGATTTTAATTGGTCCAAAAGAATAAGATTAATGCAAGTTTCTCAGGAAAAAAAAATAGCACATGCTGTAAAAATTAAATGTTGGCGACGTTGGTTTTAATACATGTACTTCTTTATTTTTTTTAAAATTATTTCAAAATCATTTCTTACCTTAGGTTCGCTTTAGCCTTGCAGTTGTTGGTTTGACTGGCATAAATGTACCAGGCAGCCTTATATACTCTACCCACCGTGTCATCTCTGAGAACACTGCCAGAAATGGAAACAATCTTGTTCATCGAACTTAGTCAATTTCCAAACAAGGAGATGTCCCCTCCCTTTTACCTTATATGACACAGTTTATGTGACTGAGTTTAAATCTAAAAATAGATATTAGATATAAGTGTACCGAGGAGCTTTAATACATATATACAAATGTTTGTATACTTCGGGATGTTTAAAAATAGCAGTCAAATATTGGACCGTTTGAGTCACTTAAATTATATGATATAATCAATTAAATGATAATTCTGCTCTGTTTAAAATCTCTCTCTCTCTCTCTCTCTCTCTCTCTCTCTCTCTCTCTCTCTCTAATAGAAGAGTTGTAAACGCATAAACATACGTTAATAATGCATTCATATTGATTTTGCATTCGTATAGTGCTAAATGTTCTGGATGTCCCCTTTTTGTAAAGGTTTTAGGTTTTATTGTACATTTCGCAAGCAGTAGGGGTGTAAAAAGTTTACAGTATTTGCCCCCTACATGTATTTGATTTTTCTCTCATTTAGGAGAAAGGGATGAGTAACTGCTGTGATACAAGTCTGACTAACATAGGATTATTTTATTCAATAGAGGTGTAGAATCAAACGATAAATTGATACGATGTACACGGTGTGCATCTCAAAGATGTTCGTTTAAATTCTCTAAGAAGCATTCCGAGTATATATAAAAATTTTAAAAATTAATCCCAACATTGTATTTTTTAACAAAAAAATTCTACGCTTCGTTTTTTTTAGGGAGGAGGGGTGTTAAAATATCCATGTAGCTACTGACGCATGGAACGTTCACATTATTTGCAGTTTGCGGTAAATGCTGCGTTTCGAGAACAATTTAAAGTCAAATCATTTATGGGAATCTTCATAAACACGCCTTTTCAAAATATTTTTTTTTGCGTCTGATGCATTATTCTGCATGTTTTTTCTGAATTCAACTGAATTTTTAAGTTTCCAATTTTTTTTTACATGATATTGTAATCCACATGTACTCAAATTTTCATTTTATAGTTTAGCAACACATTCAACAAATCCCTGATTTTTTAATTTTTTTTATATTTTTCAGTTTTAAATCACCATTATCTCTTTTAATAGTAAGGGGTAGGGAGACATGTGACATTGGTATACTTCGTTAGAGAAAACAAATTAAGGGTGCTATGATCAAGATGGGTTTTACTATTTTATTTTGTGTAAAATACATGTATTGTTATTCCAAACATTTTGTTGCAATTGTTTTTCATGAAAGAATTGTTATGTTTTCATATTTTATATCTGTATTGTGGTGTTTCACTACATTTCATATTGTTTCAATGAAGGAACAGAATTTTTATCATTTCATCATAGAACAAACAAATTTATGTTTAAACGTATGATGTTTTATCATGTGTGCAATTGTTGCAAGAACATTCTATTACCTGTTCTAGCAATTTTTTCCAAATTATTCCAATTAAACTGTTTCAAGAGCTTTGGTTTTCAGTTAACTAAGTCTTATTCACTAATATTTAAAAATGTTGAACACTTGAAGGTAACTTTATTTTCACCAATCTAAATAAAATTAGATCTCTTCATCTGCTCCAATTGTGTAGCGATCTACTGGAGTGGATCAATGGATTTAATTTTAATTAGAATATACTACCATTGATGATTCTTAGATGGTAGTACTGAAGTTGTTGGTTCAGAGGTTATATGTTGACTGATTGTGATTGCTCCCTGTCGATATATTTTTTTTTACAGCCGAATGTGTTTTACGGCCGACAGATAAAAAATATTTCGCTGATCCAAACATTGACTGAAATGTGGCATGTACGAAATGTAATATCTTTTTGACATATTTCAAAGGGGAACCTTTGGATCCGCGTGAAGGACTTGAGCAATGCAACGTTCCTTACAGAGTTGTAGTTCGTTTTAGTTTTCTTTCCCATTCAATCTTTTATCAGAATAGTGTATAAATAAATCAAATATCGGTCAGAGTTTGTTTGTGGAGACGCAGAGGACTAAGGGTAACATGTTTTTAAAATATTTTATTATGTAATCGTCAAATTTAAAGAAAAAATGCAATCCTTTAACGAACATTTCCAAACTTTTATTGTTTATAATATTGGCCGGGGGGGGGGGGGGTCACATTAGTGGTATCAATAGGTGTTTATTTTTAAGGAGAGAAACCGAGGAGAAACTTGAATAATCTTTTATTCATATGTTTATTCGATAATAATCATCCACATATTAAACAGAGTATCAAAATAAGTGACAGCATGTGTGAAATAACTATGCAATAAATAAAACAAGCATCACTGATATTTTTTGATGACAATAAACATTGATAAATAAATATATGGGGCTTCTTTGGAATAACAAAACAAATATAAACAAAAAGCCGGTAATGAGTATCAACAACATATAATATAAATAGTACATCATTATGACGACAATTGCAGAAAACGATGTACTGGCTTGCAACAACGCATCATACATGTATACGGGTAAGTATTTGATTCTAGTCTGAATTCACTCTTGGACGGTCATGTGATGGGAAATTTGGAACCTGGGAACGTCAATGAAGGAAGTTCCAGAATAGTGGAATCTTGTACCCCAATGGTCCTTAATTTTTTTCCTGAATTGTCATCCCTAGATCGCCAATTTTG
Source organism: Magallana gigas (assembly GCF_963853765.1). NCBI lineage: Eukaryota > Metazoa > Mollusca > Bivalvia > Ostreida > Ostreidae > Magallana > Magallana gigas. Next base: position 46,056,322 of record NC_088857.1, on the reverse strand, counting down.
TATCGAACTATGCATTAATGTCAAAAGCATTTTCTGTGCACTATTCCTGGCCCACATTCGTCGTACTCCTGTTTGGTGATCCACATCTGTTGGAAAGTGGACAGAGAACCTAGAATAGATCCGCCGATCCACACTGAGTATTTCCGCTCTGGCGCGGCGCTGATCTTGACCTTCATTGAACTGGGAGAGACGGCCGTGACCTCCTTGGCTAGTCTGTCCTTGATCCCCGGAAACATGGTGGAGCCCCCTGACAACACGATGTTACTGTACATATCTCTTCTTATGTCAATGTCGCACGCCATGATGGAGTTGTGGATCTGTTCGTGTATTCCGCTCGCTTCTAGACCTGTAAAGGAAACCATGTTTAAAATCTTATTTTACTGTCACCTATATTTCATTAAAAAAACACACACTGAGCATAAAACGTTTTATTGTTTTGGTTTCCTATTATCGAAAATATGCTATATTAATACAAAATGCCCAATCTCTATAAAAGGCCTAGAATCTGACCACCTACCTGTAAAGGATGGTTGGAACAGCACTTCCGGACACCGGAAACGCTCGTTTCCAATGGTGATCACTTGACCGTCCGGAAGTTCGTAAGATTTTTCCAGTGCGGAGGATTGTGCAGAGGCACAGAGTTCTTGTTCAAAATCCATAGCAACGTAACAGAGGTTTTCTTTGATGTCACGGACGATTTCTTGTTCGGCTGAAATAGTTAAACAAATGTGTTTCCATTAGCATTTCGAATTCTATTAAGAAATGTTTCTTTTCTTTTCAAAAGTGGAGTAGTTGAAATACTTACAAGAGTTGACAAAATTGTATCCTCGTTCATGAAGAATCCTTTGTAGATACTTGGTCAGATCTCTGCCTGCTAGGTCCACTCTCTTAATAGCATGTGGAAGAGCGTAACCTGAGCAAAATATCGATTCATATATTAAATTTTATATACAATGTATTCATTATAGATTTGACTATTCAGTGTATCACCTATATTAATGTTTTAATGTGGGAACACTGCTGCTTTCGATTTACCTTCGTATATAGGGACGATGTGAGACACGCCGTCTCCCGAATCGAACACGATTCCTGTTGTTTTTCCGGCTCCGTACAGAGAGAGGACGGCTTGGATACTGACGTAGAACCCGGGCACGTTGAATGTCTCAAACATGATCTGTACGTTGAAATAAAAGATTTAGGGTTAATCCAATAATATTAAGATCATTTCAATAATATACAATTGAAATGAAGCTTTCTGATAAAGAATGAAAAATGGCACTTGAGGTCTCGAACATAATCTGAATATCTAATGTTACATTAAAAGAATTGAAAAAAAAATCAATAAAAAAAATCGAATACTAATATTAAATCACTTCAAGATAAAAATAACATGAATAAAGAAAATAAATTCTCTATGATTTCTTTTACTTTTATAAATAAATTATCACCTGCGTCATTTGTTCCCTGTTGTATTTGGGATTGAGTGGTGCCTCAGTCAGCAGCACTGGGTGGTCCTCGGGAGCCACCCTTAGTTCGTTGTAGAACGTGTGGTGCCAGATCTTCTCCATGTCGTCCCAGTTATTGACGACGCCATGTTCTACTGGGTAATTCAGGGACAGGACTCCCCGGTGGCTCTGGGCCTCGTCTCCAATGTAGCAATCCTTGCTTCCCATTCCCGCCATTACAATCTAAAAATTAAAATTACGTTATAAATATGAATTGTACATGTGTACATGTACAAGTATTTTATCTATATTATTATATTTTTATTTGTACGCAAAGCTAGTAAACCGTTTATATGCAATAATATCTAGAAGAATGAATCTCGTTGATTCTAGATGAAGACTTATTTTTAAAAATAAGATACTGAATGAAATTGACTTGTCAAGAAAACAGCTGCCTTACGTCGTATCTAGGTCGTCCGGTGACGGCGGGAAACACGGCCCGCGGGGCGTCATCTCCGGCAAAGCCCGCCTTACACATGCCCGACCCATTGTCAATCACAACACAGGCAATGTCGTCCTCAACCAGGTTAATAGGCATGGTTATTGTTTGGTTTGGTTACCGAAATTTGTTTCTGAAAGGTAATGAAACATTGAGAGTATTGAGAAAATTTGAAGCAAGGAAGTATAAGGGAGGGGGCTGCCTTCACCCCAACCGTTCACCCACTTTAACACATAACTAACACGAGCCCCCCCCCCCCCCCCCCCACACTTTTTAGGAGCATTTAAAGGAAAAAAGGAAAATTATAAAAATTATCCTTAAAATCGAAGTCTAATGTACTCTCCTACCATTCTCTCCCCCACAGATTATGATTTTGAAAAATTGCGAAGTTTTAAATTCATTTTTTAAAATTTGTATGCTCGTCAAGGTTAGGGATAAATCTGTCCCTCTACCTAACCCCCACTTTCAAAAACTATGCTACGTGCCTGAGTTTATTTAGAAACTCGAACGGAAACATGTTAAACATTGCTCCGATTTTAATACGTCCAAAAGACTAAGACTAATGCAAGTTTCTCCGGGGGAAAAATAGCACAAGCTGTAAAAATTAAATGTTGGCGACGTTGATTCAAATACATGTAATTCTTTATTTTTTAAAAATTATTTTAAAATCATTTCTTACCTCAGGATCGCTTTAGTCTTGCAGCTGTTGGTATGACTGGAATAGAGGTACCGGGCAGCCTTATATACTCCACACACCGTGTCATCTCTGAGAACACTGCCAGAAATGGACACAATCTTGTTCATCGAATTTAGTCAATTTCCAAACAAGGAGATGTCTCCTCCCTTTTACCTTATATGACACAGTTTATATGACTGAATTTAAATCTAAAAATAGATATTAGGTATAAATGTACAGAGGAGCTTTAATACATATATACAAATGTTTGTATACTTCGGGATGTTTAAAAATAGCAGTCAAATATTGGACCGTTTGAGTCACTTAAATTATATGATATAATCAATTAAATGATAATTCTGCTCTGTTTAATCTCTCTCTCTCTCTCTCTCTCTCTAATAGAAGAGTTGTAAACGCATAAACATACGTTAATAATGCATTCATATTGATTTTGCATTCGTATAGTGCTAAATGTTCTGGATGCCCCCTTTTTGTAAAGGTTTTAGGTTTTATTGTACATTTCGCAAGCAGTAGGGGTGTAAAAAGTTTTCAGTGTTTACCAACTATTTGATTTTTGATTTTTCTCTCATTTAGGAGAAAGGGATGAGTATAACTGCTGTGTTCTTAATAAAAATCATCCGTACATGCTCTTATATACAAATAAATGCTATGTTCACTTCTCCCTACCTTACTAAATAATTATTTGTATTTACTTTAACACAGAATATTTAAGTAGACTAGTAATAATGCAGTGTGCTTCGCGGGTCTAAGTGATTTTGTTTGCCCTGGTGCATTTCCACCTGATGCGTTTGAACCCTGGGGTATTTCACCACCAGTAATAGTTTAAAACCTGGGTTTTTTTCACCCCTTTTGTGTAAAAATGCGGTTATGGTAGAGAACTTCATAAGCGTAGCTATTTTTTTCTGTAGGGGGTCCTAGGCTAATTTTAAATAATTTTACTATGTAAATTTAATAAGCTCCAATTTTCCCGAGGACGGGGTCCAGATCCCCTGACCCCCTCCTTTCTAGATCCGCGCATGAAGATTAGTACATGTATCTAAATAATCTAAATATAAATAATCTGTCTTGTTTCACCAATAAATATAAGCATTACTTATCGTTTTTATGTATGCATACAGTCATACACTAGTACTATGATTATAAACAAATCATTGAGATATTATCACATCATACGGAATTATTAATAAATACAATTTTTTTCCTTTTCTTGAGTAAACAACTTATAATGAGTCTTACTTATATTACTTTTACCTTATATGTTTATATGACTGAGTTTAAATCTAAAAATAGATATTAGGTATAAATGTACAGAGGAGCTTTAATACATATAAACAAATGTTTGTATACTTCGGGATGTTTAAAAATAGCAGTCAAATATTGGACCGTTTGAGTCACTTATATAATTTAAATTATCAAATTATATGATATAATCAATTAAATGATAATTCTGCTCTGTTTAATCCCTCTCTCTCTCTCTCTCTCTCTCTCTCTCTCTCTCTCTCTCTCATATCGACAATGGCATTGCCATACCCTACAATACACTATTCTTATCTGGATTAATGTCGTTGAGGTTGTAAATCATTATATCTTCTATGGTTTAAAACTTTATCATAACCTATATTTTGACATGTCGATTATTTCATTGAGTTTCGTTTCATAGCTAAAACCACACTCAGTTTTAATTATTTAGATTAAACAGATCTTTCTTCGCGAGTCGATTTTTACACAGTTGGGGCAAATACACTTCGGGTTAAAATTGCTCGGGGGGAAATACGTACAGGGCAAACAAAACCACTTCGATTCGCAAAGCCAACAGTGTTATTTCTAATTTAATTGTTTATACTGTGTGGGGTTAATTCATCAAGTTTAATTTAACCATTCCATAACCACTATATAAAAGCTATTAAGACATTTATTTGTAGGAAAGAGCATGTACGAATGATCTTTATTTAGAACAGTTTGATGTTGCTAGGATACAGGTTTCAGATCCATGATTTGATTGGTTAATTTAGATATTGAATCTTGAATTTCGAATCTTGAATCTCGTATATCGAATCTCGTATTTGGAATCTCGAATCTCGAATGACCCTTCTCGGCTTTCGTAGTTTGTAAACTAATAACTGTATGCTTCTGTAATTTATAACCGGGTAATAATCTAGATAGGCAATGAAGACGACTTCCAAACACTCACTAATGCGCCGTAACGTTATCTACACGTCACGTCTTATGTAACATCTGATTCCAAAGTGACCACGGTGGTGCTTCAACAAGCAACCTTTGGGTCGCTGGCCTATCACCTAGTCCTATGATCCAAGCGCTCCACACTTGCCTTCATCTCTGACTTTTGAACAGTTACAAGTGTGTTGTGATAAATTAAATGCATTTATGTATATGCGTGCCATATATAGAATTAAAAACTGTCATACTGAGATATCAAAATACGTTTTTTATGGATGCGTTTGTTTTTTATGTATTTAAATATGTGTAATGATGTTTTTCGTCAGACATTTATAATTGTTTAACAGTAAGTTTGCAGTTTCTGTTGAAAACTAATGTTAGTTAACACAATACATTCTATATAAAAACTTTAATTCACGCTTTTATATCGTCTGTGGCTGAAATATATCAGTTTATTGGCCGGGAAAGTGTAAATATCAATAAAAAGATACTGCTAAATACATTTGATTGTTTTAATTATTTATTTTCATTTACAGTTACCAACACTTTAATCACTCTTATCTAGATGTTATTCAATATATGCTTTTTATTTCATTTTATTTATGCATGTTATGCTTATGCATGTATTCATTGTCGGAAACCACTGCAATCCCATCCCATCTGGAAAGCCCTACACGGCCTCCGTACCGAGGCTTGAGAAGACAATGGCTTTTATTACAATCTTATTATAATTTCCAAGAATTTTCTTTACGATCCATAATTTTTTTTTCATTCCTAGGCTTGTAAGGTTCATTTATCGAACGAACATAATTAGTCTTTTTACATTAATTATACACCTAATGCACTCAATGGTGAATATGAAATAGACATAGTACGTATACGTTAATACTGTGAACGTTGAATGAATGTCAGACTTTGTATCATCGGTATTATCGACTGATACAGGAGATACAAGCACCTGACGTTAGATAATTTTTTCTCATAATAAAAAAATGTATAATAACCTTCTACCTAATAATGCACAAGGTGTAATATGCTCAGCCCGATGTTTTCAAACCTTAGTGCTAGAATATGATTTTCTATCAAAAAGGAAATACTGTTCAAATAGTATGCAATTATTTATTTCATGATATATATGCAATCAAATGAATAAAATCAATAAACAAAAACTGCATCAAAATATATATGAATTTGTGGAATAACTATTATATTGCAAACACCCATGGACATTTTTTTATGAAAATTGATGAAAACATTAATGGTGTCATAGCGTCATAATGGATTGCCAAAATATGTACACATGTACGAGAAAATATGATTAGATATATACATGATCTTTGCATGCATTTGTAATATACAACATGCATATACCCAGAAAGAAATGGTCGGTATACTGGTTTGCACCACCAACATTGTACATACGACACGATCTCGTAATTTTCCCTTGAAGTGTTCGGTCCCGTTCCGTCTCGGAGTGTATAACACTGAAAATAGGAAATGTGGAACCAGCTGTTTACGTTGATTCCCGAACAAAAACCGTATACCCTCACATCCATACCTTATTCCTTTTTAAAGTTCATTCCTATAAGATCCTGTACCTACATGTAGTTACTTTTATATTAGTGTCAAAAGCATTTCCTGTGCACTATTCCTGGTCCACATTCGTCGTACTCCTGTTTGGTGATCCACATCTGTTGGAAAGTGGACAGAGAACCTAGAATAGATCCGCCGATCCACACTGAGTATTTCCGCTCTGGCGCGGCGCTGATCTTGACCTTCATTGAACTGGGAGAGACGGCCGTGACCTCTTTGGCTAGTCTGTCCTTGATCCCCGGAAACATGGTGGAGCCCCCTGACAACACGATGTTACTGTACATGTCTCTTCTGATGTCAATGTCGCACGCCATGATGGAGTTGTGGATCTGTTCGTGTATTCCACTCGCTTCTAGACCTGTAAAGGAAACCATGTTTAAAATCTTATTTTACTGTCGCCTATATTTCATGTAAAAAAAACATTGAGCATAAAATCTTCTATTGGTTTTGTTACCTATTATCGAAAATATGCTATATTAATACAAAATGCCTAATCTCTATAAAAGATCTAGAATCTGGCCACCTACCTGTAAAGGATGGCTGGAACAGCACTTCCGGACATCGGAAACGCTCGTTTCCAATGGTGATCACTTGACCATCCGGAAGTTCGTAAGATTTTTCCAGGGCGGAGGATTGTGCAGAGGCACAGAGTTCTTGTTCAAAATCCATAGCAACGTAACAGAGGTTTTCTTTGATGTCACGGACGATTTCTTGCTCGGCTGAAATAGTTAAACAAATGTGTTTCCATTAGCATTTCTTTTGAAAAATGTATCACCTTTTTTTCAAAAGTGCAGTAGTTGAAATTCTTACAAGAGTTGACAAAATTGTATCCTCGTTCATGTAGAATCCTTTGTAGATACTTGGTCAGATCTCTGCCTGCTAGGTCCACTCTCTTAATAGCGTGTGGAAGAGCGTAGCCTGATCAAATAATCAATTCATTTATTCAATTTTATACACAATGTATTAATTATTGATTTAACAATTCAATGTATCATCTATATCAATGTTTGAATATGAAAGCAATGCTGCTTTCGATTTACCTTCGTATATAGGGACGATGTGAGACACACCGTCTCCTGAATCGAACACGATTCCTGTCGTTCTTCCGGCGCCGTACAGAGAGAGGACGGCTTGGATGCTGACGTAGAACCCGGGCACGTTGAACGTCTCAAACATAATCTGAAGGTTGAAATAAAAGATTTAGGGTAATAAACCAATGATATTGAGATCATTTTACTAATATACATATACATTTCCAATGAATTTTTAGAAAAATATGACATTTGAGGTCTCAAACATATCTGAATATATAATGTTACCGGTACATTAAAAAAATTGAAAGAAAAATCAATGAAAAAAAAATGCATGTAACTTTTATAAATAAATGTTCACCTGCGTCATTTGTTCCCTGTTGTATTTGGGATTGAGTGGTGCCTCAGTCAGCAGCACCGGGTGGTCTTCGGGAGCCACCCTTAGTTCGTTGTAGAACGTGTGGTGCCAGATCTTCTCCATGTCGTCCCAGTTATTGACGACGCCATGTTCTACTGGGTAATTCAGGGACAGGACTCCCCGGTGGCTCTGGGCCTCGTCTCCTATGTAGCAATCCTTGCCTCCCATTCCCGCCATTACAATCTATAAATGAAAATTACGTTTACTATGAAATGTACATATGTGCACTTTTACATGTATTTTATCTATTGACATATTTTTATTTATACGCAAAGCTAGTAAACGGGTTTATATGCAATAATATCTAGAAGTCATAGGAATGTGTTCTATAGAAAAGAATGAATCTAGTTACAATGTATTCTAGATGAAGACTTATTTTTAAAAATAAGATATTGAATAAAATTGACTTGTCAAGAAAACAGCTGTCTTACGTCGTATCTAGGTCGTCCGGTGACGGCGGGAAACACGGCCCGCGGGGCGTCATCTCCGGCAAAGCCCGCCTTACACATGCCCGACCCATTGTCAATCACAACACAGGCAATGTCGTCCTCAACCAGGTTAATAGGCATGGTTATTGTTTGGTTTGGTTACCGAAATTTGTTTCTGAAAGGTAATGAAACATTGAGAGTATTGAGAAAATTTGAAGCAAGGAAGTATAAGGGAGGGGGCTGCCTTCACCCCAACCTTTCACCCACTTTAACACATAGCTAACACGAGGCCACCCCCAGCCTCACTTTTTGGGAGCATTTAAAGGAAAATAGGAAAATTCTAAAAATTATCCTTAAAATCGAATTTTGATGTTCTCTCCTACCATTCGCTCCCCCACAGATTATGATTTTGAAAAATTGCGAATTTTTTAATTTATTTTTTAAAATTTGTATGCTCGTCAAGGTTAGGGATAAATCTGTTCCTCTTCCTCACCCCCACTTTCAAAAACTATGCTACGTGCCTGAGTTTATTTAGAAACTCGAACGGAAACCTACATAAGTACATGTTAAACATTGCTGCGATTTTAATTCGTCCAAAAGACTAAGATTAATGCACGTTTCTCAGGGGAAAAAATAGCACAAGCTATAAAAATTGAATGTTGGCGACTTTGATTCAAATACATTTAAGTCTTTGGTTTTTTTTTTTTTAAATTATTTCAAAATCATTTCTTACCTCAGGTTCGCTTTAGCCTTGCAGTTGTTGGTTTGACTGGCATAGAGGTACCGGGCAGCCTTATATACTCCACACACCTTGTCATCTCTGAGAGCACTGCCAGAAATGGAAAGAACTTAGTCAATTTCCAAACAAGGAGATGTCTCCTCCCTTTTACCTTATATGACACAGTTTATATGACTGAGTTTAAATCTAAAATTAGATATTAGGGGAGCTTTAATACATATATACAAATGTGTGTATACTTCGGATGTTTAAAAATAGCAGTCAAATATTGGACCGTTTGAGTCACTTAAATTATATGATATAATCAAATAAATGATCATTTTGTTCCGTTTGATATTTTAATCTCTCTCTCTCTCTCTCTCTCTCTCTCTCTCTCTCTCTCTCTCTCTCTCTCTCTCTCTCTCTCTCTCTCTCTCTGTACAGCTGTACATGTTATGTACATGTATTCGCATAGTGCTAAATGTTCTGGATGCCCCCTTTTTGTAGAGGTTTTATGTTTTATTGAATATTTTGAATGCAGTAGGAGACTGTTAAAAGTTTACAGTATTTACCAACTATGTGCTTTCTCTCTTATTTATTCGATAAAGGGACAAATAACTGCTGTGATACAAGTCTGACTTGAGATTATTTGATTCGATAGTTAGATTGACACGATGTACATGGTTTAAATGTACAAGGCTGTTTGTTATTTTTTTTTTGGACGAATCATTCCGAGTAAAAACTAAAGACAAATCCAAACATTGTATTATTTAAAAATGTCTACGCTTCTGTTTTGTACGGGGGTATGCTTAGACTAAACATGTAGAAACTGATGCATGGAGCCAGATTTAAAAACACGTGTAGCAACTGATAACTGATGCATGAAGCCAGATTTAAAAACACATGTAGCAACTGATAACTGATGCATGGAGCCAGATTGTGATACAATTCTGACTTAAGATTATTTGATTCGATAGAGGTGTAGAATCAAACGATAGATGGATACGATGTACATGATGTCCGTGTCAAGGATGTTTGTTTAAATTATTTACAAATTATTTGGAGTAAAAAATTTTAAATATTAATCCAGACATTGTATTTTTAAAGAAAATTCTACGCTTCTTGTTTTCAGAGGAGGGGGTGCATGGAACTTGATTTAAAAACATTCACATTATTTGCAGTTAGCGGTAAATACTGCGTTTCGAGGAAAACCTAAAGTCAAATCATTTATGTAAATCTTCATAAACACGCTTTTTCAAAATATTTTCGTTTGCGTCTGGTGCATTATTCTGCATGTTTTGCAATTTCTGTAAAAAAAAAAATTAAAAATCAAACCATGCATGGAACAGCTGTTTAGTTAACCTTCTATGAAATGTCCTCATTTCACTTTTCAAACTTATTCCAAGGCCGACATTGCTGACGTAATGATCTTTGAATGTATACATATCAATATAGAGTCTGCTGTACTAATGAAACGTCGCCAACAAAAAAAAAGTACGAAATTGCTTGTTTGTAAACTTATAATATTGCTACTATTCTGTGTGCTTCGGTAATATGTAATAGGGCAACAACGTAGTTGACTTCCAAACACTGACTGATACAACGTAACATTATCTACACGTCACGTCTTAGGTATATGTATCCTCTGTTTCCAAGGTGACCACGGTGTTGCTTCAACCAACAACCTTTGGGTCGCTATAGCTAGCACCTTTGATCCAAACGCTCAACACTCGCTTACACCTCTGGCTTTTGAAAAGCTGGATAATGTGATAAATAAAATGCCTTTATATAAATATATATGACAAATATCGAATTTAAAATTGTTATATCTGAATAATTAAAATACGTTTATTATGGATGCGATTTTTATTTTAGTATTCAAACATCATTGACTTTTTCGTAAGACGTTTAATTGTTTAAAAGTAAGATAGTAGTTTCTGTTAAATAAAAAACGAGATAACAATACATTTAATAAAAAAACAAAAACTTTAATTCACGCTTTTACATTGTCTCTAGTTGAAATAAATCGGTTTATTGTCCAAGGAAGTGTAAATATTAATCAAAATATACTTTTTTTTCATTCACAATCGTCCGCGTTTAAATCATTCTTATCTAAATGTTATTCAATAGATGCTTTTTATTTCATTTTATTTAATATTTGCATGTTCTGCTTATACATATATTCATTGTTGGAAACCACGGCATCGATCCCCTCCCATCTGGAAAGCGCTAGGCGAACACCGTACCGAGGCTTGAGAAGACAATGGCTTATATTACAATCTTATTTATTTTCTAAACTAATTTTTTATGATTCATATAACCTTCTTTATTTATTCCTAGGCTTATATGGTTCATTTTTCGAACAATGTAAACCAATCATTTTTTCTCGATGATGAACATGAAAAAGATATAGTACGTATACATGTAAATGCTGACTCTGTATCATGCATCGGTATTATCGACTGATACGTGAGACATAAACACCTGACGTTAGATATTTTTCTCCTAATAAAAAAAAAATACCTTCAACCAAATAATAAACAAGTTGTATTATGCCTAGTCCGATTTTTTCAAACCATAGTGCAGGTGGAATATTCTTTATCAAAAAGGAAAAATTGTTTTAATTTTATGAAGTAATTATTTATTTCATGATATACACAATTATATAAATGATATCAATACACAAAAACATATATAAATATATATGAATATGTGAAATAACTATTATATTGCAAACACCTTTGGCCATTTTTTTTTTATGAAAAGTGATGGAAAAGTGATGAAAAAGTCAATGGTGTTAAGACGGACTGCCAATATATGTACACATGTACGAGAAAATATGAATAAATATATACATGATCTTTGCATGCATTTACAATATACAATATGAATATACTTAGAAAGAAATGGTCGATATCAATACTGGTTTGCACCACCAACATAGTACATATGACACTAGCCAGTAATTTTCCCTTGAAGTGTTCGGACCCGTTCCATCTTAGAGAGTATAACACTGAGAATAGGAAATGTGAAGCCTGTTTGCAGTGATTCCGGAACAAAAACCGTATACCCTCACATTCATACCTTATTCCTTTTTAAAGTTAATTCCTATAAGATCATGTACCTATTAGTTACTTTTATATTAATGTCAAAAGCATTTCCTGTGCACTATTCCTGGTCCACATTCGTCGTACTCCTGTTTGGTGATCCACATCTGTTGGAAAGTGGACAGAGAACCTAGAATAGATCCACCGATCCACACTGAGTATTTCCGCTCTGGCGCGGCGCTGATCTTGACCTTCATTGAACTGGGGGAAACGGCCGTGACCTCCTTGGCTAGTCTGTCCTTGATCCCCGGAAACATGGTGGAGCCCCCTGACAACACGATGTTACTGTACATGTCTCTTCTGATGTCAATGTCGCACGCCATGATGGAGTTGTGGATCTGTTCGTGTATTCCACTCGCTTCTAGACCTGTAAGAGAAACCATACTTAATTCTTTTTTATTACTGTCACTTATATTTCATGTAAAAAAAACAACTGAGCATAAAATCTTCTATTGTTTTGGTTACCTATAATCGAAAATATGCTATATTAATGCAAAAAGCTCAATATCTATAAAAGACCTGGCCACCTACCTGTAAAGGATGGCTGGAACAGCACTTCCGGACACCGGAAACGCTCGTTGCCAATGGTGATCACTTGACCGTCCGGAAGTTCGTAAGATTTTTCCAGTGCGGAGGATTGCGCAGAGGCACAGAGTTCTTGTTCAAAATCAATAGCAACGTAACAGAGGCTTTCTTTGATGTCACGGACGATTTCTTGTTCGGCTGAAATAGTTAAGTTGTTCAATAGAAATTTTCAATAGATTATTGATAAATATTTTCAAAACTATGCAGAAATTCTTACAAGAGTTGACAAAATTGTATCCTCGTTCATGAAGAATTCTTTGTAGATACTTGGTCAGATCTCTGCCTGCTAGGTCCACTCTCTTAATAGCGTGTGGAAGAGCGTAGCCTGAACAAAATATCAATTCATTCACAATGTACTCATTATATGAGTTGTATTTCGCAATTAATTCGAGATGTCAGGTATATTTAAGTTTTAATATAAGAACAATGCTGCTTTCGATTTACCTTCGTATATGGGGACGATGTGAGACACGCCGTCTCCCGAATCGAACACGATTCCTGTCGTTCTTCCGGCGCCGTACAGAGAGAGGACAGCTTGGATGCTGACGTAGAACCCGGGCACGTTGAACGTCTCGAACATGATCTGTACGTTGAAATAAATTGAAGTTAGCGTAAAAGCACTGAAGTCAATATATTCTATTGCTACACTTTAACATATTTCATTTTTTAAATGAAAATTTAGCAAGTTTCTAGCATAATCTCAAATACTGTAAATATTAGAGTTGGAAGTAAATAACATTTGGAAGAAATATCAATAAAGAAAACACAACAAAACCAAATATTCGTCTTTAGTAAAAAAAAAAATAATAAAAAAAAATGTTCACCTGCGTCATTTGTTCCCTGTTGTATTTGGGATTGAGTGGTGCCTCAGTCAGCAGCACCGGGTGGTCTTCGGGAGCCACCCTTAGTTCGTTGTAGAACGTGTGGTGCCAGATCTTCTCCATGTCGTCCCAGTTATTGACGACGCCATGTTCTACTGGGTAATTCAGGGACAGGACTCCCCGGTGGCTCTGGGCCTCGTCTCCAATGTAACAATCCTTGCCTCCCATTCCCGCCATTGCAATCTATGATCAATAAAAATAATATCCTTGTTCAACGTTGTTAAAGAATACATAAATATTATTTTAGATTTGCTTAATGTAATTAGGTTATTCTGAACATGATACTTAAATAATTGATTGTTTAAAACAGTAATCCTGTTTATTTCATTTTAGAATGTAATTAAACAAAAAACAATAATGAAATAGATATTTGAAGTGTGCATCCGTAATTTGTTTCAAACAGCCTTCTTACGTCGTATCTAGGTCGTCCGGTGACGGCGGGAAACACGGCCCGCGGGGCGTCATCTCCGGCAAAGCCCGCCTTACACATGCCCGACCCATTGTCAATCACAACACAGGCAATGTCGTCCTCAACCAGGTTAATAGGCATGGTTATTGTTTGGTTTGGTGTGTTATATTCTAAAATGAAGGCATATATATAGTATTAAATTACATCGAAGCTTTTAAAAGGGAAAGTCGGACAAAAAAATGTCTCGGTTGCAGTGCAAAAAAAAAATTGCATGTTGATACAACCCATTAGATAAATAAGTGAATAAATCAATTAAAAAAATAAAATGATTTTGAAATTTGAAAAACTATTTGTGGCTCAACAGATAAACTTTTGCACAGCCGGTAAAGGAATTAAGACTCATATTAAATACATGTAGCTATATTATTTGATTTCTTACCTTAGGTTTGCTTTAATCTTGCAGTTGTTGGTTTGACTGGAATAGAGGTACCGGGCAGCCTTATATACTCCACACACCGTGTCATCTCTGAGAACACTGCCAGAAATGGAAACAATCTTGTTCATCGAATTTAGTCAATTTCCAAACAAGGAGATATCTCCTCCCTTTTACCTTATATGACACAGATCTGGGACTGAGTTTAAATCTAAAAATAGATATTTGTCGCAAGTATACATACATGTATGTTTACCTATTAAGGTTGTTTAGAATTACCTTTCAATACTGAATCTTTGAGTGACCTTTAATTATTTACAATGAGTGTAAAGTTATATGTACATTAATGTTTGTTCTACATATGATTATAGTAATACTAGTATACAAACATTCTCTCTCTCTCTCGATCGGTCGATCGATCGATCGATAGAGGCACATCAACATGCATGGTAAGTAAAACAAAATGTTTACTTAACGTGTTTGGTTGCCATTTGATGCTGGAGAATGACAAATTGATGAAGGTGGGTTTACCGGTACTTGAAATATTGCGGTTTCATCAATATTCGTTGAATACCAATTTTCGTTGATTTCATTGTTAAGTTGATCCACAAATTAAATGTTCATTGAAGTGCAGTTTCTATTAACTTTTGTATTAATAGGGTCATTGGCCACAAATTTATATATCGTTGAAACTGTGAATTTTACTTTATCCACAAATATTGATACCCTTGAATATTTATGAAACCACAGTATTTCACTTCAAATCTATTCATACCTGTGCTTATGATAATAGGGTTTTGGGATGAATATTGAGACTGACATTTGTTTATGGTTTTCCAGGAGAAAGAAGCTTTAGAGGAGATGTTACAGCAGTCCCAGGAAAGCCTGGAAGAATCCAAGTCCTACATAGGACAGCTGAGATCCCAACAGAAGGACGAAAAACGTGAGAGAGCAAGGTATGTGGAGGCAGTCTACGAGTTTGTTACACGAATTGTCACACAGAGATGATACCAATGCGTGTACATATAATCCTAGATGCATTATACCAATCAAAGTAATGTTAAAAGTATTGTTGTGATTAGTCTCTTCGAAACCTAAGGAAAATAATTCTTTGTGTCTGGATGGATTTTTTTCTTGTACTAGGTAATGATATAGAATATCTTTGTTAAGTATTACTTCTTTCTTTTATTCAACAGAGCAGCTTTGCATTTAACCGAAAATATTGCATTAGAAAGAGAAAGTCTGGTCAAACAACTTGATTTATTGAGGTAGGTATCTAAACCTCCATCTGTAGATGAGGAGTTTCACTGTTTGAATTTTGCTTCACCAAAAGTTCATAACCATTCTGATTTGTGTATTTCTTTTTAATCACCAGAGATGTGAACAAGAAGCTTCGTGATGACAAGGATGAGGCAGAAACAAGGCGGGTACATATGAGCTTTTATTTAGATATCCTCCAACATATAAGCAGCTCTTTCCATCAAACAACACTATCTCATTTTCTCTTTCATATCTATTTCTAGTACATGTATATGATCTTCTTCATTATTGGATAGGACAGCACTATATGTCATTATTGCATACCATCTAAGTACAAAACAAACAATATGCAGACTTTTATTTAGAGTTTTAGATGATTAGTAATTTTAACTAAGTGCATGTTGAAGTAACCAACATTTGGTAAAGTTTGGGACAATTGAAATACTAAGAACTAACTTAAGATGGGAGTAAATCTTCAGAGAAATGCACAATGTCTTGTGTTTATTGAAATCTGAACTCTGCATATTCGTTTAAGAAATCACTAGTATATATACAATTTTTTGCACACCGTACAACTAATAATCATATATGTATTTTAATCATAAAACATGTGATGATACAGTGTCTTCTTGATATTGGAGATCAGGGAAGCTTGATCATAGGTTGATTTTATATCAATTGATTTGTCAGTGCAGTGAATAGAAATTTGATGACAGTTTGTCATTTTGTCAGTTTGCTGTCAGTGAGACGGACAGTTCAGATGATTTACACCAGGTAAACAAACAGACAAACAAACAAACACCAGTGGAATGATTTTGAATTATGTTGAAGTTTTGATTTACATTCTTGTTTGTAGTTAATTTTATCCAAGTTCCTTATTTCACAGTTATTTGCTTTATATTACTAGATTTCATTGCATGGCAGGCAGCTAATTGAATAAGATGAATTTAACGAATTGATTTCATATTGCATGGTGCTATTAGCAATGCCTCTGGACAAATAAAGATAGTGACAAAGATTTTTAGCATTAATTCACTTTTTTTTTTAATCCTGCATGTTAGTAACTAAAGAAGTTAGTTGACTATTGTTGCACAAGTTTTTAAAATCACCTTGAACAAATATGATTTGTTGAAATGCATTTAATGCTTAGTTTTACCTGAAATTTGTACCAGCAGTAGAGGAAATCTAGTGGGAGTTTTTTAAATGACTTCCTGTTGTTATCACAGATTGATATTTTAGGTAGATTGATATTCATATAAAAAGTACAGAATGTGTTAAATGTTTTCTTTTCTTTCTTTCATAGATTTTAATTGTTAGTGAACATTTCCATAAAAAGGTGTTCTTTTACTATAAAATAATGGAGATACATTTGTGAACTGTTACAGATTTTGGAGTCAGAAGCAAATGCAAAGAGGCAGTGCTTCCGGAACCAGGATCCAGCCAAACGCGGCTCCATTCTCGGAAACTACTTCCCTCCAAGCAGGTACTGTATACCTACTGGTGTACCACTCACAAACTGATATTTCTATGAAAGAAATTGGATACTTATATAATTATTTCTGTGAAATAAATGGGTACCTTTATCATTTCTTTTATAGTGATGCATTAAATTTTATGTAGATATGAAACTCCTAAAGCAAATTCATGCACTTTTACCTGGAAAATTTCATTGAATGGGAACAAATTTAGAATAGGTGAAATATGTTCCAATATGGATTGAAGATATCATTGTACAATACAGTTGAATTATGGAGAATTGTTGTTTTACGCAGAGGTAGAATGGACTCCACCCAAGAATCCATCTCGAAGTTTTCGAACGACGAGGATTTAGAAGAATCTCCGCCTCATCATCACTCACTTCATGACATCACGGACATCACTGATGACATAGAATGCGATGATGAGGTCATATCACATCAACAAACACAGTCGCTAGATCATATAGATAGTCATTATGGAATAGGGACGCAGAGGTCAGAAATTAAGGACAGCCACAACTTGGATCAGACGACAAGCAGCGATGGTGAAATCAATGTTAGAAATACCAGGTACCTATAGCTTATAAAATATCCATATATGGGGTACTTTAGGAGAAAGATTCCAAAGGTTTATATTAAATTTTGTTTGAAAAATATATTGCATCAGTCTGTATTTTCCTTGGTTAAATTCAATTCATTAAATAAATTGTGATACAATTTTAACAGACCAGAAAAAGAAGAGGTTAATTTCAAACTGTTTTAGGAAGAAAAACAAATTTTCTAAATATCCTCCTCTGGAGAAAGTTGGAAAATTTTACTATTTCATTACCTCCTCTGTCACTTAACTGAGGGAGTATAAAGAAATAGTACTTCATTGTCAAAGTAAATGTAATAGAAACGTTTTCTTTACCTTTTGATTGTTAAATTTATCTGGTTTAAAATTATTTAGAGAGAAATATATAAACTTGATCATGTACAGTTGAACTTTTACATCTTGAACACCGATATCTCGAATTTAATGAATATGTCAAAGTGATTTGTAAGTGACAGTATATTAAAAACTTAAATGTAGCAGATCTTTGATTGTAAATTCTTGGTACTTGTTACTTACTGTATTTTTATCGCTCTAACACAGACATTGTTTTTTGTCAACAGAGAAAGGCACAAGCAGCACAAACGACAGAGAAAGAAAGCTCACAAAGCGACAGTTGACGAGAATAGGTAATTTTAGTATGCATGGCTATGAAGATATGGGTTTGAAGTGGATCTCATTAACATCTAACTCTTGATAAGCAGCAGAAATATTTCCCCAAATGAGGGTTTGAGGGGAATCATTTAGAAGAGAGTAATATTAGAATTCATTACTATGCTTTTAGTCTGACAGAATTATTCTTGGCTAACATTCTGTTTTCAAATGTTCAAATGCTGTCAATTACTGTATTGTAGAAACACATGTGCCTAATGTCAAGAAAAAAAAATAAAATTTTGAAATCAAAATATAAGTTTGTTAAAAGATTTTTTTGAAGAAAAAGAATGATAAAATGTGATTGACAGTATATACGACAGTAATACCATTTTGCTGTAGACAGTTGAATTCCTGTAGAGACAGAACATTAATTTCACCTGGTTTTTGCTTAGTTTGCACAAAACTAGATTCCATGGTGGTGGAAACTGTTTCAGCGAAGATCTGGAGGAGGAAGGGGACAATATTGACCAGCAGGTGGCACCAGCATATGAAAACTTATTGAACGGCGACCAAAGGAGAGAATCCATATTCATGGAAACAATGGAGGATTACATGATGCGACTGGACAAACATTCACATCAAGAACAAACACTAGCCCCTAGTGAACAAAAATCAGTAGCAGCACCTGCTTTTAAAACAGAAGTTCTAGAGAGAGGGGGTAACCGAAAGTGGTCCATGGGTGCTACTAGAAAATCAATGTATGCATTAAAAGCAGTATTGAGAATGTTTTCTTAAGAGGGACCTGCTATTTGGAAGCCATGTTCAGCCCTTTGGACTTGTATAGCTTAGCCAGATACTGGTGCCTGCTACTATGGGTCCGATTCACTGGGGTGGTTTATATACTGGTGGTGGAGGTTGTAGGTTCAATTCCCTGGTCAGCTAGAGAGGTGATTATTTAATGTAGTGAGTTTTGCATGGGAACAGTTTTTCTTTTTAATAACATCCTTCTAACATTTTTCTAATCCTTTAACTCATTTCATATTTCATTGCCCTACCTGTCTGAATGCTATGTTTATAACATTTAATGAACCTGATACATAGAACTAACATCAAATTTCAGGGTTGATACATCACATACTAACATAATGGAAGACAGTGAAGACCAGTTAGATGGGTAAACTAATGATTTAGTTTTCATCATAGTTTGCTTCATTGTTTTGTTGAATAAATAGATATTCATTTTGATTTATTGCTGGATTTGTTTTAACAACAGAAATGGCATCGTTCCTGAAAGTCCAAGGGGGCAGCCTGTTGGAGAAGATAAGGTACATAACTCTTACTGGTTGAAGGAATGAAAGTTTTTTCGAAAATGCCTTTAAATATTTTTAGAACTACTGTGTCATAGAAATTTTAAACAGAACTACATTGGTGTTCAAAATTTAAATGGGGTAAAATCTCTGTATATTTTGATAAAGTGAAAGCAAATAAGGGGCTAAAATGACTTTGTAAACAAGCAGTAATATTGGCTCTCTTTAGAATTCGGCTTACACACAATTTTTTATATGTTTCAACAATCATTCTTGATTGATGATATTAATTTTTATTTTGAAATGAAAATATTTGTATTGGATTGGTACAGATTGTCATGTGTTGCAGACATTTCTCTCATTTTGTTGGAGTGTTTTAATTATACAGTTCATAAGATGTTATCCTTGCATTGGTTGATGTTGTCATGATTTGTTTGTTACATTAACAGACTGATGAGGAAGTGACCCCACCCCCCAGACAGAGGCTGTTTAAGGTCGTGTTTGTGGGAGACTCAGGGGTTGGCAAGAGCAGCTTCATACATCGATTCTGTAACGATCAATTCAACCCAACATTCAGTGCTACCATAGGTCAGTGTAAAAGCAGAATTAGTCTGATCAGTAACTTTTCTTTCACTCTAAAAATTTAAATAAAGTAGCGGTAGACATATATTATACATGTTTTCTCCTCATTTTATGATACAGTACAAGTACTGTTAGTGCCAAGCATGTGTTCAATTGGCTAAGAACTTATAGATATGGAGGCTTGAATTGTTTTGTTTGGACTTTTACAGGTGTAGATTTTCAGGTGAAGAGTATAGTGATGGAAGGGCAGGTGATTGTGCTCCAGCTGTGGGACACAGCCGGCCAGGAAAGGTAACTCCCACAGTCCTTTTAAAATTGTTGTCATTTCACTAATATAAATGTAAGAGTAAATTTAAGATTTTTCCATTTCTTATTTTTAAAATTCAAGTCTTTATTTGTTAAACAATCAAATTGAAAACAATATTTAAATGATTTATTTTGCTTCGTTGATGCACCCACAAGTTTGTTAAGCTCAGTCCACTTATAATATGATCATGTGCTTAATTGAAATTACTTCCTAGGTTTCGAAGTATCACCAAGCAGTACTTTCGAAAAGCAGACGGAGTGATTCTGATGTACGACGTTACAACTGAAGCCACCTTTACCAATGTCAGGAACTGGATCACTAGTATCCAGGAGGGGGTGGAAGAAGGAACAGCCTTGGTTCTTGTTGGTAACAAGACATACTTGATTGAAGAGCAGGACAGAAGAGCAGTGAAAGTCAAGGACGGCAACAAATTAGCTGCTGTAAGTTTTCATTAATACAGTTACTTCAGTTCAACTAGAATATCAAGAATGCATTAATTTTGGATATATTTAAATAATAAAATGCTTTTTTTGATGATTCATGCAGGAAATGAAGGTGACGACATTGCAGAAAAAATGCAGATTATGTAAATTTTTTCTGCAATGATCGTCGCCTTCATAACCTGCATGAATTATCAAAATTATTGGTTTTTTTTAACAAATTAATACGATGAGTGTAAAAAGTAAGTTAAATTCACTGAATTACTGTTTAACGAGGCTGGGTCTAATTTGTTCTGCCCTAGATTTTTGATTGAATTTTTTTAACATGAATATCTACTGATATAATTATTATTTTAAGATAAAAAAAAAAATAAGACATTTACCACACCGTTTGTTTAAGGGGCCATCTCAACGTTTGTTAATTTTTAACATAGGACCCTATGGGATTTTGCTTGAAATGTATCAATTTTGCACATTGCATGCTGATGTATTGATCTTTAAATGTATAACATATCAATATAGAATCTGCTATACTAATGAAAGTTGGCATCAACAGGACTCGAACTAAAAATAAAAAAGTACGAAATTTCTTGTTTGTAAAATTATAATCTTGCTACTATTGTGTCTCGTCTCCTACGGGAATGCGATTCTGACATCATCATGATTATTTTGTGAAGTTTGTGATTTTTCTTAGGTCATTGTAGGTTACTTTCAGGGCATAGCATCGTCAAAAGCCACATATTTTCTATCTGTTACACTGGACAGATAGAAAACCCCTGGTTCCGGTGATGCAGGCATAGATAATTCATGTTGCTGCTAATAATATTCATTTGGTTTATATTCAAGTTAACAACTGCTTTTTAAACAGGAATATGATGCCTCCTTTTTTGAAGTCAGTGCCAAGTCTGGAACAAAAGTAAAGGAGTGTATGGAATCTCTGGCCAGGTGATTAGTGTAGCTTTTAATTACATTAGAACAATTACTATAGTATATCTATTATATTTTGAAATTTTGGTTGAAGCAGCTTCAACTCAATCCAGTGCATTGTTAAATATGCATATATGTTTTGACATAGGTAATTCAGAAAAGTGCTAAATCAAATATATGCTACCTTGTTGAATATCTGTTTTCCATCAAATATTGTTCACACGTAGTATTTAATATTTATACAGTTTTTATATATTGGAATATCCATTTAATTGTATTATCTAATATGATTGTTTTAATTGTTTGTTACATATTGTTTTAAATTTTCTTTTTAGAATTTTAAAGGAAAAAGAAGATGATGAGATTGAAAAAGCCCTTCATTTGGAAGATGGTGTTAAGAAGAAAAAAGGTGGATGCTGTAGTTGATGCCTAAAGAAAGATTAATGATAATGATATACTCAGTTTATGAAGGAACAAATCAGCTGCTGTCTTGTGTGGTGCAATTCCAAAGCTTTGGGTGTTTATATTTACCTCACAAACAAGACAGTCCTGTATTTTGTCTTTTCCTTGATGCTTCCCCTGTTTTCGTTTGTTGTCCCAAGTTGTTGACATTCTAGCAATTGATTTCTCTGTTTCATTTGTATATTCCATAATAACTGATCTCCATGGTTATAGAAATCCATTATTATAGTGCAATAATTTAGTTGTTTTTATTAACTGTTTCCATTATGATTTACATCAACTTGTGGTTTTTTTATTCCAATATTTACAGAACTATTTTTAGAAAGGTCTGCATTCTCTTGATTTTTATAAATCGTCTTTTTTTTAAAAGAAAGAATATGCCACTTTATAGTTGATCATGATTATTTCTTCAAAGAAGAGATACTTGTTCCAGTGTCCTCTGATTTGTGTGATTGTATAGCTGTTGTATTTACATGCACTGTTGTCTAAGACTTTTATGTTGAAGTGGTGGTCATACTGCTAGCATGTACAGTGTACATGTACATGTATGTTTCATATTGATACATAGGCAGTTTTTTTTCTATTTTCTTACATTAAAATACATGTATAACATGCATTTGATGTAGCATTATTGTATGTTACATGTGCTTGATGGTTTAGAATTTTTTAATTTATTGAATTTAATAAATGAATAATGTCTCTTTAGCCCTTTAAAGATTTAACAATATCAACTGAATTTTTAAGTTTCCATTTTTTTTTTACATGATATTGTAATCCACATGTACTCAAATTTTCATTTTATAGTTTAGCAACACATTCAACAAATCCCTGATTTTTTAATTTTTTTTTTTTATATTTTTCAGTTTTAAATCACCATTATCTCTTTTAATAGTAAGGGGTAGGGAGACATGTGACATTGGTATACTTCGTTAGAGAAAACAAATTAAGGGTGCTATGATCAAGATGGGTTTTACTATTTTATTTTGTGTAAAATACATGTATTGTTATTCCAAACATTTTGTTGCAATTGTTTTTCATGAAAGAATTGTTATGTTTTCATATTTTATATCTGTATTGTGGTGTTTCACTACATTTCATATTGTTTCAATGAAGGAACAGAATTTTTATCATTTCATCATAGAACAAACAAATTTATGTTTACACGTATGATGTTTTATCATTTGTGCAATTGTTGCAAGAACATTCTATTACCTGTTCTAGCAATTTTTTCCAAATTATTCCAATTAAACTGTTTCAAGAGCTTTGGTTTTCAGTTAACTAGGTCTTATTCACTAATATTTAAAAATGTTGAACACTTGAAGGTAACTTTATTTTCACCAATCTAAATAAAATTAGATCTCTTCATCTGCTCCAATTGTGTAGCGATCTACTGGAGTGGATCAATGGATTTAATTTTAATTAGAATATACTACCACTGATGATTCTTAGATGGTAGTACTGAAGTTGTTGGTTCAGAGGTTATATATTGACTGATTGTGATTGCGCCCTGTCGATATATTTTTTTGTCAGCCGAATGTGTTTTACGGCCGACAGATAAAAAATATTTCGCTGATCCAAACATTGACTGAAATGTGACATGTACGCAATGTAATATCTCATCAACATATTTCAAAGGGGAACCTTTGAATCCGCGTGAACGACTTGAGCAATGCGACGTTCCTTACAAGAGGAGAGTTGTAGTTCGTTTTAGTTTTCTTTCCCATTCAATCTTTTATCAGTATAGTGTATAAATCAAATATCGTTCAGAGTTTGTTTGTGGCGACGCAGAGTAATATGATTTTAAAGTATTCTTATATGTAATCGTCAAATTAAAAAAAAAAGATGCAATCCTTTAACGAGCATTTCCAAACTTGTATTGTTTATAATATTTGGGAGGGGGTGTCACATTTAAGGAGAGAAACCGAGAAGAAACTTGAATTATCTTTTATTCATATGTTTATTCGATAATAATCATCCACGTATTAAACAGAGTATCAAAATAAGTGACAACATGTGTGAAATAACTATGCAATAAATAAAACAAGCATTATTGATATTTTTTTATGCCATTAACATTGATAAATAAATGTATGGGGCTTCTTTTGAATAACAAAACAAATATAAACAAAAAGCCGCTAATGAGTATCAACAACATATAATATAAATAGTACATGGTTATGACGACAATCGCAGAAAACGATGTACTGGCTTGCAACAACGCATCATACGTGTATGTATTTGATTCTTGTCTGAATTCACTCTTGGACGGTCATGTGATGGGAAATTTGGAACCTGGAAACGTCAATGTAGGAAGTTCCGGAAAAGTGGAATCTTGTACCCCAATGGTCCTTAATTTTACCTCCGAAGTGTCACCCCTAGATCGGTAATATTGTATCGAGCTGTGGATCAATATCAAAAGCATTTCCTGTGCACTATTCCTGGTCCACATTCGTCGTACTCCTGTTTGGTGATCCACATCCGTTGGAAAGTGGACAGAGAACCTAGAATAGATCCACCGATCCACACTGAGTATTTCCGCTCTGGCGCGGCGCTGATCTTGACCTTCATTGAACTGGGAGAAACGGCCGTGACCTCCTTGGCTAGTCTGTCCTTGATCCCCGGAAACATGGTGGAGCCCCCTGACAGCACGATGTTACTGTACATGTCTCTTCTGATGTCAATGTCGCACGCCATGATGGAGTTGTGGATCTGTTCGTGTATTCCACTCGCTTCTAGACCTGTAAGAGAAACCATACTTAATTTTTTTTATAACTGTCACCTATATTTCATGTAAAAAAAAAACCATTGAGCATAAAATCTTCTATTGTTTTGGTTTCCTATAATCGAAAATATGCTATATCAATACAAAAAACCCAATCTTTATAAAAGACCTAGAATCTGACCACCTACCTGTAAAGGATGGCTGGAACAGCACTTCCGGACACCGGAAACGCTCGTTTCCAATGGTGATCACTTGACCGTCCGGAAGTTCGTAAGATTTTTCCAGTGCGGAGGATTGTGCAGAGGCACAGAGTTCTTGTTCAAAATCCATAGCAACGTAACAGAGGTTTTCTTTGATGTCACGGACGATTTCTTGTTCGGCTGAAATAGTTAAACAAATGTGTTTCCATTAGCATTTCGAATTCTATTAAGAAATGTTTCTTTTCTTTTCAAAAGTGGAGTAGTTGAAATACTTACAAGAGTTGACAAAATTGTATCCTCGTTCATGAAGAATCCTTTGTAGATACTTGGTCAGATCTCTGCCTGCTAGGTCCACTCTCTTAATAGCATGTGGAAGAGCGTAACCTGAGCAAAATATCGATTCATATATTAAATTTTATATACAATGTATTCATTATAGATTTGACTATTCAGTGTATCACCTATATTAATGTTTTAATGTGGGAACACAGCTGCTTTCGATTTACCTTCGTATATAGGGACGATGTGAGACACGCCGTCTCCCGAATCGAACACGATTCCTGTTGTTTTTCCGGCGCCGTACAGAGAGAGGACGGCTTGGATACTGACGTAGAACCCGGGCACGTTGAATGTCTCAAACATGATCTGTACGTTGAAATAAAAGATTTAGGGTTAAACCAATGATGTTAAGATCATTTCAATAATATACAATTGAAATGAAGCTTTCTAATAAAGAATGAAAAATGGCACTTGAGGTCTCGAACATAATCTGAATATTTAATGTTACATTAAAAGAATTGAAAAAAAAATCAATAAAAAAAATCGAATACTAATATTAAATCACTTCAAGATAAAAATAACATGAATAAAGAAAATAAATTCTCTATGATTTCTTTTACTTTTATAAATAAATGATCACCTGCGTCATTTGTTCCCTGTTGTATTTGGGATTGAGTGGTGCCTCAGTCAGCAGCACTGGGTGGTCCTCGGGAGCCACCCTTAGTTCGTTGTAGAACGTGTGGTGCCAGATCTTCTCCATGTCGTCCCAGTTATTGACGACGCCATGTTCTACTGGGTAATTCAGGGAGAGAACTCCCCGGTGGCTCTGGGCCTCGTCTCCAATGTAGCAATCCTTGCTTCCCATTCCCGCCATTACAATCTAAAAATTAAAATTACGTTATAAATATGAATTGAACATGTACAAGTATTTTATCTATATTATTATATTTTTATTTGTACGCAAAGCTAGTAAACCGGTTTATATGCAATAATATCTAGAAGAATGAATCTCGTTGATTCTAGATGAAGACTTATTTTTAAAAATAAGATACTGAATGAAATTGACTTGTCAAGAAAACAGCTGCCTTACGTCGTATCTCGGTCGTCCGGTGACGGCGGGAAACACGGCCCGCGGGGCGTCATCTCCGGCAAAGCCCGCCTTACACATGCCCGAGCCATTGTCAATCACAACACAGGCAACGTCGTCCTCAACCAAGTTAATAGGCATGGTACGTTATTTTTGGTTTGGTTACCGAAATTTGTTTCTGAAAGGTAATGAAACATTGAGAGTATGGAGAAAATTTGAAGCAAGGAAGTATAAGGGAGGGGGCTGCCTTCACCCCAACCGTTCACCCACTTTAACACATAACTAACACGAGGCCACCCCCCCCCCCCGCACTTTTTAGGAGCATTTAAAGGAAAAAAGGAAAATTATAAAAATTATCCTTAAAATCGAAGTTTAATTTACTCTCCTACCATTCCCTCCCCCACAGATTATGATTTAGAAAAATTGCGAAGTTTTAAAATTCATTTTTTTAAATTTGTATGGTCGTCAAGGTTAGGGATAAATCTGTCCCTCTACCTAACCCCCACTTTCAAAAACTATGCTACGTGCCTGAGTTTATTTAGAAACTCGAACGGAAACATGTTAAACATTGCTCCGATTTTAATTCGTCCAAAAGACTAAGACTAATGCAAGTTTCTCCGGGGGAAAAATAGCACAAGCTGTAAAAATTAAATGTTGGCGACGTTGATTCAAATACATGTAATTCTTTATTTTTTAAAAATTATTTTAAAATCATTTCTTACCTCAGGATCGCTTTAGTCTTGCAGTTGTTGGTATGACTGGAATAGAGGTACCGGGCAGCCTTATATACTCCACACACCGTGTCATCTCTGAGAACACTGCCAGAAATGGACACAATCTTGTTCATCGAACTTAGTCAATTTCCAAACAAGGAGATGTCTCCTCCCTTTTACCTTATATGACACAGTTTATATGACTGAATTTAAATCTAAAAATAGATATTAGGTATAAATGTACAGAGGAGCTTTAATACATATATACAACTGTTTGTATACTTCGGGATGTTTAAAAATAGCAGTCAAATATTGGACCGTTTGAGTCACTTAAATTATATGATATAATCAATTAAATGATAATTCTGCTCTGTTTAATCTCTCTCTCTCTCTCTCTCTCTCTCTCTCTCTCTAATAGAAGAGTTGTAAACGCATAAACATACGTTAATAATGCATTCATATTGATTTTGCATTCGTATAGTGCTAAATGTTCTGGATGCCCCCTTTTTGTAAAGGTTTTAGGTTTTATTGTACATTTCGCAAGCAGTAGGGGTGTAAAAAGTTTTCAGTATTTACCAACTATTTGATTTTTGATTTTTCTCTCATTTAGGAGAAAGGGATGAGTATAACTGCTGTTTTCTTAATAAAAATCATCCGTACATGCTCTTATATACAAATAAATGCTCACTTCTCCCTACCTAACTAAATAATTATTTGTATTTACTTTAACACAGAATATTTAAGTAGACTAGTAATAATGCAGTGTGCTTCGCGGATCTAAGTGATTTTGTTTGCCCTGGTGCATTTCCACCTGATGCGTTTGAACCCTGGGGTATTTCACCACCAGTAATAGTTTAAAACCTGGGTTTTTTCACCCCTTTTGTGTAAAAATGCGGTTATGGTAGAGAACTTCATAAGCGTAGCTATTTTTTCTGTAGGGGGTCCTAGGCTAATTTTAAATAATTTTACTATGTAAATTTAATAAGCTCCAATTTTCCCGAGGACGGGGTCCAGATCCCCTGACCCCCTCCTTTCTAGATCCGCGCATGAAGATTAGTACATGTATCTAAATAATCTAAATATAAATAGTCTGTCTTGTTTCACCAATAAATATAAGCATTACTTATCGTTTTTATGTATGCATACAGTCATACACTAGTACTATGATTATAAACAAATCATTGAGATATTATCACATCATACGGAATTATTAATAAATACAATTTTTTTCCTTTTCTTGAGTAAACAACTTATAATGAGTCTTACTTATATTACTTTTACCTTATATGTTTATCTGACTGAGTTTAAATCTAAAAATAGATATTAGGTATAAATGTACAGAGGAGCTTTAATACATATAAACAACTGTTTGTATACTTCGGGATGTTTAAAAATAGCAGTCAAATATTGGACCGTTTAAGTCACTTATATAATTTAGATTATCAAATTATATGATATAATCAATTAAATGATAATTCTGCTCTGTTTAATCTCTCTCTCTCTCTCTCTCTCTCTCTCTCTCTCTCTCTCTCTCTCTCTCTCATATCGACAATGGCATTGCCATACCCTACAATACACTATTCTTATCTGGATTAATGTCGTTGAGGTTGTAAATCATTATATCTTCTATGGTTTAAAACTTGATCATAACCTATATTTTGAAATGTCGATTATTTCATTGAGTTTCGTTTCATAGCTAAAACCACACTCAGTTTTAATTATTTAGATTAAACAGATCTTTCTTCGCGAGTCGATTTTTACACAGTTGGGGCAAATACACTTCGGGTTAAAATTGCTCGGGGGGAAATACGTACAGGGCAAACAAAACCACTTCGATTCGCAAAGCCAACAGTGTTATTTCTAATTTAATTGTTTATACTGTGTGGGGTTAATTCATCAATGTTAATTTAACCATTCCATAACCACTATATAAAAGCTATTAAGACATTTATTTGTAGGAAAGAGCATGTACGAATGATCTTTATTTAAAACAGTTTGATGTTGCTAGGATACAGGTTTCAGATCCATGATTTGATTGGTTAATTTAGATATTGAATCTTGAATTTCGAATCTTGAATTTCGAATCTTGAATCTCGTATATCGAATCTCGTATTTGGAATCTCGAATCTCGAATGACCCTTCTCGGCTTTCGTAGTTTGTAAACTAATAACCTTGCTACTATTCTGTATGCTTCTGTAATTTATAACCGGGTAATAATCTAGATAGGCAATGAAGACGACTTCCAAACACTCACTAATGCGCCGTAACGTTATCTACACGTCACGTCTTATGTAACATCTGATTCCAAAGTGACCACGGTGGTGCTTCAACAAGCAACCTTTGGGTCGCTGGCCTATCACCTAGTCCTATGATCCAAGCGCTCCACACTTGCCTTCATCTCTGGCTTTTGAACAGTTACAAGTGTGTTGTGATAAATTAAATGCATTTATGTATATGCGTGCCATATATAGAATTAAAAACTGTCATACTGAGATATCAAAATACGTTTTTTATGGATGCGTTTGTTTTTTATGTATTTAAATATGTGTAATGATGTTTTTCGTCAGACATTTATAATTGTTTAACAGTAAGTTTGCAGTTTCTGTTGAAAACTAATGTTAGTTAACATAATACATTCTATATAAAAACTTTAATTCACGCTTTTATATCGTCTGTGGCTGAAATATATCAGTTTATTGGCCGGGAAAGTGTAAATATCAATAAAAAGATACTGCTAAATACATTTGATTGTTTTAATTATTTTTTTTCATTTACAGTTACCAACACTTTAATCACTCTTATCTAGATGTTATTCAATATATGCTTTTTATTTCATTTTATTTATGCATGTTATGCTTATGCATGTATTCATTGTCGGAAACCACTGCAATCCCATCCCATCTGGAAAGCCCTACACGGCCTCCGTACCGAGGCTTGAGAAGACAATGGCTTTTATTACAATCTTATTAAAATTTCAAAGAATTTTCTTTACGATCCATAATTTTTTTTTCATTCCTAGGCTTGTAAGGTTCATTTATCGAACGAACATAATTAGTCTTTTTACATTAATTATACACTTAATGCACTCAATGGTGAATATGAAATAGACATAGTACGTATACGTTAATACTGTGAACGTTGAATGAATGTCAGACTCTGTATCATCGGTATTATCGACTGATACAGGAGATACAAGCACCTGGCGTTAGATAATTTTTTCTCATAATGAAAAAATGTATAATAACCTTCTACCTAATAATGCACAAGGTGTAATATGCTCAGCCCGATGTTTTCAAACCTTAGTGCTAGAATATGATTTTCTATCAAAAAGGAAATACTGTTCAAATAGTATGCAATTATTTATTTCATGATATATATGCAATCAAATGAATAAAATCAATAAACAAAAACTGCATCAAAATATATATGAATTTGTGGAATAACTATTATATTGCAAACACCCATGGACATTTTTTGATGAAAATTGATGAAAACATTAATGGTGTCATAGCGTCATAATGGATTGCCAAAATATGTACACATGTACGAGAAAATATGATTAGATATATAGAGGATATCTATATATTGTGTGATTTTATATTTGCTTTATCCAACGAGTTGAAATGGTGTATATATTCGCGAGGCTTGCCGAGCGAATATAACCATTTCAACGAGTTGGATAAAGCAAATATAAAATCACACAATTATAGATGTTCTATTTATCTCATACAATTTGATTTATATTATGAAGCTTTTGAGACAGTCCCTTGTGTGACCCAAATTGGGTTTTTTTTCAAAGGTTAAAAACGATGATGCAACGTTGTGTTATGCGGCTATTGTGACCTTGCGCAATACAATTTAGTACGTCATTCCTGAGATAAATCTAACTATTTTAATGTAAAGTTTCACTGAAATAAACCTTAAAATAATTTTTTTTAGCTCTAGATAATTTTTCTTAGAGCTTATTCACTTGATTAAATGGAAATTCCGATTAGAAGACTTGAATAATCAAGTTTGTTGACATACACAAAGTTGCGAATGCTCGTTAGTTTGAATTGACTCGAACGATCTTAACGAGGAACAGTTGTTGATGCATAATGTTTAATAAAACAAACACTATAGCCTAATGATTCAAAATTGAAAATAGTGAATAAGGATGCTTACTGGTGGTGGAATAACAGTCTCATGAAACATTATTTCGGTAAGTTCTTGTATATAATCACAACCAGAGCGCTCTGTTTTCACCGCGTCGTTAGGATGAACTCCTTGATAGTTAACGTAATTTGTAGTTTTATAAACTTCACAAAGCAAATTGAAAGTTGGAAGTGGGCTAAATTTATCAAAAATCTTGACAAACAAGAAAAAAGGGTCTTGTGGTTACGGTTATGAATAACTTTGCAAAAAAGGTGTGGGGGGACCACACCCCCCCCCCCCCACTCACAATAGCCCCCCGGTTCCGACGCCTGTGCTACGCAGTTATGTGTTTTCCTTCATATTTGTAATTTAAATCTTTGACAAATCAATTTTATATTAATTTTTGTAGTAGATATAGTTATGTTGAAAGTACTAGCAAATCTTCGAAAATAGGTCACTGAAGCGTTGAAGCGAGGGGCTGTGTCAAAAGTAGTTCCGACCGGAAGTATTTGATATAGCATCACCCGTGTGATATAGCAAAGGTTTATCACACGGGTAATATACACCACACGTATGAGATAAATACATGATCTTTGCATGCATTTGTAATATACAACATGCATATACCCAGAAAGAAATGGTCGGTATACTGGTTTGCGCCACCAACATTGTACATACGACACGATCTCGTAATTTTCCCTTGAAGTGTTCGGTCCCGTTCCGTCTCGGAGTGTATAACACTGAAAATAGGAAATGTGGAACCAGCTGTTTACGTTGATTCCCGAACAAAAACCGTATACCCTCACATCCATACTTTATTCCTTCTTAAAGTTCATTCCTATAAGATCTTGTACCTACATGTAGTTACTTTTATATTAGTGTCAAAAGCATTTCCTGTGCACTATTCCTGGTCCACATTCGTCGTACTCCTGTTTGGTGATCCACATTTGTTGGAAAGTGGACAGAGAACCTAGAATAGATCCGCCGATCCACACTGAGTATTTCCGCTCTGGCGCGGCGCTGATCTTGACCTTCATTGAACTGGGAGAGACAGCCGTGACCTCTTTGGCTAGTCTGTCCTTGATCCCCGGAAACATGGTGGAGCCCCCTGACAACACGATGTTACTGTACATGTTTCTTCTGATGTCAATGTCGCACGCCATGATGGAGTTGTGGATCTGTTTGTGTATTCCGCTCGCTTCTAGACCTGTAAAGGAAACCATGTTTAAAATCTTATTTTACTGTCGCCTATATTTCATGTAAAAAAAACCATTGAGGATAAAATCTTCTATTGGTTTTGTTACCTATTATCGAAAATATGCTATATTAATTCAAAATGCCCAATCTCTATAAAAGATCTAGAATCTGGCCACCTACCTGTAAAGGATGGCTGGAACAGCACTTCCGGACATCGGAAACGCTCGTTTCCAATGGTGATCACTTGACCGTCCGGAAGTTCGTAAGATTTTTCCAGTGCGGAGGATTGCGCAGAGGCACAGAGTTCTTGTTCAAAATCCATAGCAACGTAACAGAGGTTTTCTTTGATGTCACGGACGATTTCTTGTTCGGCTGAAATAGTCAAGCAAATGTGTTTCCATTAGCATTTCTATTAAAAAATGTATCACCTTTTTTTCAAAAGTGCAGTAGTTGAAATTCTTACAAGAGTTGACAAAATTGTATCCTCGTTCATGAAGAATCCTTTGTAGATACTTGGTCAGATCTCTGCCGGCTAGGTCCACTCTCTTAATAGCGTGTGGAAGAGCGTAGCCTGATCAAATAATCAATTCGTTTATTCAATTTTATAGACAATGTATTAATTATTGATTTAACAATTCAATGTATCATCTATATCAATGTTTGAATATGAGAGCAATGCTGCTTTCGATTTACCTTCGTATATAGGGACGATGTGAGACACACCGTCTCCTGAATCGAACACGATTCCTGTCGTTCTTCCGGCGCCGTACAGAGAGAGGACAGCTTGGATGCTGACGTAGAACCCGGGCACGTTGAACGTCTCGAACATGATCTGTACGTTGAAATAAATTGAAGTTAGCGTAAAAGCACTGAAGGCAATATATTCTATTGCTACACTTTAACATATTTTCTTTTTGAAATGAAAATTTAGCAAGTTTCTAGCATAATCTCAAATACTGTAAATATTAGAGTTGGAAGTAAATAACATTTGGAAGAAATATCAATAAAGAAACCACAACAAAACCAAATATTCGTCTTTAGTAAAAAAAAAAATAATAAAAAAAAATGTTCACCTGCGTCATTTGTTCCCTGTTGTATTTGGGATTGAGTGGTGCCTCAGTCAGCAGCACCGGGTGGTCTTCGGGAGCCACCCTTAGTTCGTTGTAGAACGTGTGGTGCCAGATCTTCTCCATGTCGTCCCAGTTATTGACGACGCCATGTTCTACTGGGTAATTCAGGGACAGGACTCCCCGGTGGCTCTGGGCCTCGTCTCCTACATGTATGTAGCAATCCTTGCCTCCCATTCCCGCCATTACAATCTATAAATGAAAATTACGTTTACTATGAAATGTACATATGTGCACTTTTACAAGTATTTTATCTATTGACATATTTTTATTTATACGCAAAGCTAGTAAACGGGTTTATATGCAATAATATCTAGAAGTCATAGGAATGTTTTCTATAGAAAAGAATGAATCTAGTTACAATGTATTCTAGATGAAGACTTATTTTTAAAAATAAGATATTGAATAAAATTGACTTGTCAAGAAAACAGCTGTCTTACGTCGTATCTCGGTCGTCCGGTGACGGCGGGAAACACGGCCCGCGGGGCGTCATCTCCGGCAAAGCCTGCCTTACACATGCCCGACCCATTGTCAATCACAACACAGGCAATGTCGTCCTCAACCAGGTTAATAGGCATGGTTATTGTTTGGTTTGGTTACCGAAATTTGTTTCTGAAAGGTAATGAAACATTGAGAGTATGGAGAAAATTTGAAGCAAGGAAGTATAAGGGAGGGGGCTGCCTTCACCCCAACCTTTCACCTACTTTAACACATAGCTAACACGAGGCCACCCCCAGCCTCACTTTTTGGGAGCATTTAAAGGAAAATAGGAAAATTTTAAAAATTATCCTTAAAATCGAATTTTGATGTTCTCTCCTACCATTCGCTCCCCCACAGATTATGATTTTGAAAAATTGCGAATTTTTAAATTTATTTTTTAAAATTTGTATGCTCGTCAAGGTTAGGGATAAATCTGTTCCTCTTCCTCACCCCTACTTTCAAAAACTATGCTACGTGCGTGAGTTTATTTAGAAACTCGAACGGAAACCTACATAAGTACATGTTAAACATTGCTGCGATTTTAATTCGTCCAAAAGACTAAGATTAATGCACGTTTCTCAGGGGAAAAAATAGCACAAGCTATAAAAATTGAATGTTGGCGACGTTGATTCATTGGTTTTTTTTTTTTATTATTTCAAAATCGTTTCTTACCTCAGGTTCGCTTTAGTCTTGCAGTTGTTGGTTTGACTGGAATAGAGGTACCGGGCAGCCTTATATACTCTACCCACCGTGTCATCTCTGAGAACACTGCCAGAAATGGAAAGAACTTAGTCAATTTCCAAACAAGGAGATGTCTCCTCCCTTTTACCTTATATGACACAGTTTATATGACTGAGTTTAAATCTAAAATTAGATATTAGGGGAGCTTTAATACATATATACAAATGTGTGTATACTTCGGATGTTTAAAAATAGCAGTCAAATATTGGACCGTTTGAGTCACTTAAATTATATGATATAATCAAATAAATGATCATTTTGTTCCGTTTGATATTTTAATATCTCTCTCTCTCTCTCTCTCTCTCTCTCTCTCTCTCTCTCTCTCTCTCTCTCTCTCTCTCTCTCTCTCTCTCTCTCTCTGTACAGCTGTACATGTTATGTACATGTATTCGCATAGTGCTAAATGTTCTGGATGCCCCCTTTTTGTAGAGGTTTTATGTTTTATTGAATATTTTGAATGCAGTAGGAGACTGTTAAAAGTTTACAGTATTTACCAACTATGTGCTTTCGCTCTTATTTATTCGATAAAGGGACAAATAACTGCTGTGATACAAGTCTGACTTTAGATTAATTATTTGATTCGATAGTTAGATTGACACGATGTACATGGTTTAAATGTACAAGGCTGTTTGTTATTTTTTTTTTGGACGAATCATTCCGAGTAAAAACTAAAGACAAATCCAAACATTGTATTATTTAAAAATGTCTACGCTTCTGTTTTGTAAGGGGGTATGCTTAGACTAAACATGTAGAAACTGATGCATTGAGCCAGATTTAAAAACACGTGTAGCAACTGATAACTGATGCATGAAGCCAGATTTAAAAACACATGTAGCAACTGATAACTGATGCATGGAGCCAGATTGTGATACAATTCTGACTTAAGATTATTTGATTCGATAGATGTGTAGAATCAAACGATAGATGGATACGATGTACATGATGTCCGTGTCAAGGATGTTTGTTTAAATTATTTACAAATTATTTGGAGTAAAAAAAATTTAAATATTAATCCAGACATTGTATTTTTAAAGAAAATTCTACGCTTCTTGTTTTCAGAGGAGGGGGTGCATGGAACTTGATTTAAAAACATTCACATTATTTGCAGTTAGCGGTAAATATTGCGTTTCGAGGAAAACCTAAAGTCAAATCATTTATGTAAATCTTCATAAACACGCTTTTTCAAAATATTTTCGTTTGCGTCTGGTGCATTATTCTGCATGTTTTGCAATTTCTGTAAAAAAAAAAATTAAAAATCAAACCATGCATGGAACAGCTGTTTAGTTAACCTTCTATGAAATGTCCTCATTTCACTTTTCAAACTTATTCCAAGGCCGACATTGCTGACGTAATGATCTTTGAATGTATACATATCAATATAGAGTCTGCTGTACTAATGAAACGTCGCCAACAAAAAAAAAAGTACGAAATTGCTTGTTTGTAAACTTATAATATTGCTACTAATCTGTGTGCTTCGGTAATATGTAATAGGGCAACAACGTAGTTGACTTCCAAACACTGACTGATACAACGTAACATTATCTACACGTCACGTTTTAGGTATATGTATCCTCTGTTTCCAAGGTGACCACGGTGTTGCTTCAACCAACAACCTTTGGGTCGCTATAGCTAGCACCTTTGATCCAAACGCTCAACACTCGCTTACACCTCTGGCTTTTGAAAAGCTGGATAATGTGATAAATAAAATGCCTTTATATAAATATATATGACAAATATCGAATTTAAAATTGTTATATCAGAATAATTAAAATACGTTTATTATGGATGCGATTGTTATTTTAGTATTCAAACATCATTGACTTTTTCGTAAGACGTTTAATTGTTTAAAAGTAAGATAGTAGTTTCTGTTAAATAAAAAACGAGATAACAATACATTTAATAAAAAAACAAAAACTTTATTTCTCGCTTTTACATTGTCTCTAGTTGAAATAAATCGGTTTATTGTCCAAGGAAGTGTAAATATTACTCAAAATATACTTTTTTTCATTCGCAATCGCCCGCACTTGAATAATCCTTATCTAAATGTTATTCAATAGATGCTTTTTATTTCATTTTATTTAATATTTGCATGTTCTGCTTATATACATATATTCATTGTTGGAAACCACGGCATCGATCCCCTCCCATCTGGAAAGCGCTAGGCGAACACCGTACCGAGGCTTGAGAAGACAATGGCTTATATTACAATCTTATTTATTTTATAAACTAATTTTTTATGATTCATATAACCTTCTTTATTTATTCCTAGGCTTATATGGTTCATTTTTCGAACAATGTAAACCAATCATTTTTTCTCGATGATGAACATGAAAAAGATATAGTACGTATACATGTAAATGCTGACTCTGTATCATGCATCGGTATTATCGACTGATACGTGAGACATAAACACCTGACGTTAGATATTTTTCTCCTAATAAAAAAAATACCTTCAACCAAATAATAAACAAGTTGTATTATGCCTAGTCCGATTTTTTCAAACCATAGTGCAGGTGGAATATTCTTTATCAAAAAGGAAAAATTGTTTTAATTTTATGAAGTAATTATTTATTTCATGATATACACAATCATATAAATGATATCAATACACAAAAACATATATACAATGTAAATATATATGAATATGTGAAATAACTATTATATTGCAAACACCTTTGGCCATTTTTCTTTTATGAAAAGTGATGGAAAAGTGATGAAAAAGTCAATGGTGTTATGACGGACTGCCAATATATGTACACATGTACGAGAAAATATGAATAAATATATACATGATCTTTGCATGCATTTACAATATACAATATGAATATACTTAGAAAGAAATGGTCGATATATATCAATACTGGTTTGCACCACCAACATAGTACATATGACACTAGCCAGTAATTTTCCCTTGAAGTGTTCGGACCCGTTCCATCTTGGAGAGTATAACACTGAGAATAGGAAATGTGAAGCCTGTTTGCAGTGATTCCGGAACAAAAACCGTATACCCTCACATTCATACCTTATTCCTTTTTAAAGTTCATTCCTATAAGATCATGTACCTATTAGTTACTTTTATATTAATGTCAAAAGCATTTCCTGTGCACTATTCCTGGTCCACATTCGTCGTACTCCTGTTTGGTGATCCACATCTGTTGGAAAGTGGACAGAGAACCTAGAATAGATCCACCGATCCACACTGAGTATTTCCGCTCTGGCGCGGCGCTGATCTTGACCTTCATTGAACTGGGGGAAACGGCCGTGACCTCCTTGGCTAGTCTGTCCTTGATCCCCGGAAACATGGTGGAGCCCCCTGACAGCACGATGTTACTGTACATGTCTCTTCTGATGTCAATGTCGCACGCCATGATGGAGTTGTGGATCTGTTCGTGTATTCCACTCGCTTCTAGACCTGTAAGAGAAACCATACTTAATTCTTTTTTATTACTGTCACTTATATTTCATGTAAAAAAACAACTGAGCATAAAATCTTCTATTGTTTTGGTTACCTATAATCGAAAATATGCTATATTAAAGCAAAAAGCTCAATATCTATAAAAGACCTGGCCACGTACCTGTAAAGGATGGCTGGAACAGCACTTCCGGACATCGGAAACGCTCGTTGCCAATGGTGATCACTTGACCGTCCGGAAGTTCATAAGATTTTTCCAGTGCGGAGGATTGTGCAGAGGCACAGAGTTCTTGTTCAAAATCCATAGCAACGTAACAGAGGTTTTCTTTGATGTCACGGACGATTTCTTGTTCGGCTGAAATAGTAAAGTTGTTGAATAGAAATTTTCAATAGATTATTGATAAATATTTTCAAAACTATGCAGAAATACTTACAAGAGTTGACAAAATTGTATCCTCGTTCATGAAGAATTCTTTGTAGATACTTGGTCAGATCTCTGCCTGCTAGGTCCACTCTCTTAATAGCGTGTGGAAGAGCGTAACCTGAACAAAATTCATTCACAATGTACTCATTATATGAGTTGTATTTCGCAATTAATTCGAGATGTCAGCTATATTTAAGTTTTAATATAAGAACAATGCTGCTTTCAATTTACCTTCGTATATGGGGACGATGTGAGACACGCCGTCTCCCGAATCGAACACGATTCCTGTCGTTCTTCCGGCGCCGTACAGAGAGAGGACAGCTTGGATGCTGACGTAGAACCCGGGCACGTTGAACGTCTCGAACATGATCTGTACGTTGAAATAAATTGAAGTTAGCGTAAAAGCACTGAAGTCAATATATTCTATTGCTACACTTTAACATATTTCATTTTTGAAATGAAAATTTAGCAAGTTTCTAGCATAATCTCAAATACTGTAAATATTAGAGTTGGAAGTAAATAACATATGGAAGAAATATCAATAAAGAAACCACAACAAAACCAAATATTCGTCTTTAGTAAAAAAAAAAAATAATAAAAAAATTGTTCACCTGCGTCATTTGTTCCCTGTTGTATTTGGGATTGAGTGGTGCCTCTGTCAGCAGCACTGGGTGGTCCTCGGGAGCCACCCTTAGTTCGTTGTAGAACGTGTGGTGCCAGATCTTCTCCATGTCGTCCCAGTTATTGACGACGCCATGTTCTACTGGGTAATTCAGGGACAGGACTCCCCGGTGGCTCTGGGCCTCGTCTCCAATGTAACAATCCTTGCTTCCCATTCCCGCCATTACAATCTATGATCAATAAAAATAATATCCTTGTTCAACGTTGTTAAAGAATACATAAATATCATTTTAGAATTGCTTAAAGTAATTTGGTTATTCTGAACATGATACTTAAATAATTGATTTTTTAAAATAGTAATCCTGTTTATTTCATTTAGAATGTAATTAAACAAAAAACAATAATGAAATAAATATTTGAAGTGTGCATCCATAATTTGTTTCAAACAGCCTTCTTACGTCGTATCTAGGTCGTCCGGTGACGGCGGGAAACACGGCCCGCGGGGCGTCATCTCCGGCAAAGCCCGCCTTACACATGCCCGACCCATTGTCAATCACAACACAGGCAATGTCGTCCTCAACCAGGTTAATAGGCATGGTTATTGTTTGGTTTGGTGTGTTATATTCTAAAAAGAAGGCATATATATAGTATTAAATTACATCAAAGCTTTTAAAAGGGAAAGTCGGACAAAAAAATGTCTCGGTTGCAGTGCAAAAAAAAAATTGCATGTTGATACAACCCATTAGATAAATAAGTGAATAAATCAATTAAAAAAATAAAATGATTTTGAAATTTGAAAAACTATTTGTGGCTCAACAGATAAACTTTTGCACAGCCGGATTTAAAAAAAATACGAATACAGTAAAGGAATTAAGACTCATATTAAATACATGTAGCTATATTATTTGATTTCTTACCTTAGGTTTGCTTTAATCTTGCAGTTGTTGGTTTGACTGGAATAGAGGTACCGGGCAGCCTTATATACTCCACACACCGTGTCATCTCTGAGAACACTGCCAGAAATGGAAACAATCTTGTTCATCGAATTTAGTCAATTTCCAAACAAGGAGATGTCTCCTCCCTTTTACCTTATATGACACAGATCTGGGACTGAGTTTAAATCTAAAAATAGATATTTGTCGCAAGTATACATACATGTATGTTTACCTATTAAGGTTGTTTAGAATTACCTTTCAATACTGAATCTTTGAGTGACCTTTAATTATTTACAATGAGTGTAAAGTTATATGTACATTAATGTTTGTTCTACATATGATTATAGTAATACTAGTATACAAACATTCTCTCTCTCTCTCTAGCTCTCTCCATATTCTCTCTCTCTCTCTCTCTCTCTCTCTCGATCGGTCGATCGATCGATCGATAGAGGCACATCAACATGCATGGTAAGTAAAACAAAATGTTTACTTAACGTGTTTGGTTGCCATTTGATGCTGTACACAACTACACATGTATATATGTGCCTGATCAATTTTTGATTTTATAGATTTATTTAAATCCCATACATGTTTATCCGAGGAACTATAGCATCTGATCTGTGCTTCTACGGAAAAAAAATCTGGGTGGATTTCTTAAAACTTGCTCGCAATGGGGGAGGGGTTGCGGCCGGAGGGGGGGGGGGGGGGTACGGTCCCGATCGAGTTCTCTGTTTTTTGTTTGTTTTTTTTTTTTAATTTGAAATTTAATATATTGCTCCTCTTTTGCATAATCAGTATTCACAAAATTATGGAAAAGTCAATTTCAAAGCAATCTGGTCTCTCTCTATTTTTAATTGGAAAATGTATAATTTTGATATTGTTAAGATGTCAAGATTATCGATATCCTTCAGATTCACCGGTGGGGCCTAATATGTGTGACGTATCTAGTCACATGACCATGCTGCGATAATAGGATTGCAAATGGCCGACCGAACAAAGAGGAAATCGTGACCCAGAAAAATTCGAAATTTCTGCTGGAAAGAAGGTATATTTACGTGTTAAAGGAATTCAGTTATTATCTTATGTGTGGTGATTTAATTTTATATATCTTTTTTTGGCTTTGATGTTAAAAGGTGGGGTAAAAACGTTAACATTGGTGAGGAGGAAATGAACCGCCATGCCCAAGTCGGCAAGTGGAAGAAAAGCTGAAATTGTTTTCTTGAATATGTATGCTAATGGTATAAGCCTCTTGTGCATTTTGTGAATATATCAATATATCATCAAAATATAATGAAAACGGGTGTAATCATCCTCAAAATTCGATATTCGCGCAATGTTGGTCTATAAGTTAAGGGAAATAACTCATCTGCAGCC
Organism: Magallana gigas; assembly: GCF_963853765.1. Classification (NCBI taxonomy): domain Eukaryota; kingdom Metazoa; phylum Mollusca; class Bivalvia; order Ostreida; family Ostreidae; genus Magallana; species Magallana gigas. The sequence continues at coordinate 46,014,505 of NC_088857.1, read as the reverse complement.
TGATGATACATTATGTGTGACAGTACTACCAAAGTGTAGTTTAAAAAGTGAAAACAACACGATTAATGAACATTAAAGTCTTGATGGATCAAGTTGCAGCTGAGTGTCATATATTGACACATATTTTGAAGGTTTTTCCCAACTAATTGTTTAAATGACCCAAATTTTACAACACATTTATCATGTCATATTTTAGTCCACCTGCCTGTAATGCAGGGTCGACTATCCCGTTGTTAGTTCTACAACACAGGTTTTGTCCCGTAGAGCAGCTTTAACCACATACAATTTTAAAAATCTTCTTGGACCATCTTTCATGTTACTTCGTTTGATCAGTTACTTCTATTTTGTAGATGTCTATAGAATTAATTTTATAATATTTTGGCCAATGAACTTCCTCATTATTTTCATAAAATTAACTTCATTTTGATAACTGTTTTTATCATCATGATCTGATATTCTGCACACTAAATTTGCCTGTCAGAAACCTGTCATTTAGACAAAGCGATCGGTTCACAGGAGTTGCTGGTTTAGTTTATACCAGTTATTTTTTACAGAGTTACACATTTTGTCAACTTACATGCACTTATTGTATATCTGGAATAAGTTTTGTCCCCATATGTATTGTATAAAAGTTGTGATTTCATAAAAAAAATTAATAAGATTTGAATGAAATGTAGAATTTTTAGCTTAAAGTAGATTTTTATGAAGACTTCAGCATGTATTTATAAATATTAAAGCACATTCATGAAAACACTCCTTATGTTGTGAAAATATGCTCGCAGTAAACAGATTTGCTTTATATAATTTGAAGGCAAAATCATGGGCTTTTCAGTTTTAAGAAATAAACATTATTCTCACATTATCACTGATGCGAGATCGGTTTGTCCAGTGTGAGACAGCAGTGTGAGATTTTTTTGTCTTACTGTAAGACTCTTACACTGTGTATTACTACGCCACTTTAAAACGTAAACAAACGTCTGCTATAGGGATATGCACAATGATTAATTGAGATTATTTTATTTACTAAGTAATTGTTTTGCTTAGTTAAATACAATTTATCAAATTTTTATTGAAAAAACTGTCATATGCTCTCATTTTGACTTGCACTATTTGAAGCACACGGAGGGATAAACCAAAAGTTATCTTTTGAATGTCATAACAGAAAGTTGTCAGGCATCATTTTTTAATGTGAAATAATTCAAGAAAAATAATCATTTATTATATACTCGTGTGGGATAGTGAAATTCCACCTCGGGACCAAGATTCACGGCCAAGGACTCGGCACAGCCTCGTCCTAGAATGTGAATCTTGTCCCCATCGGTGGAATTTCACTATCCCACTCTTGTAATAATGAATGATTCTATTAGGAACACATAAGGGTAAAACTATATAATAAGTGATTATTACTTGTGTTTATCAAGATATCATAGAAACAATTGTTCCACTAATGAATTTTCAAATTATTATGATCATCTTAATAAAGTGTAAATCATTACTCTTGTTAAATTTTCAAGACCAGCTTTGACTTTTCAAAGAACTGTTCCTTGTGTCTTACATTTTGGATTTTTCAAACTTTAAATTGATGGGTTGCATGCTTACATCAGTTAAATTTTTTTTTTTTTTTTTTTTTTTTTTTTTTTTTTAATAAAAAAAGGTCTCTATCATGTTTATAAATAAATAATTAGGATTGAATGCCTCTTACAACATGGACACTTAATGTAGTGTAAGGCATTGATAGGTGCAAGTCATCATACATAAATTTCAAAGAAAAAAATCTGTTCAAAAATAAAATAACGTGGTATTGTTAGTAAGAAAACATAATGAGGTTACAAAATTCCAAATCAAACCATTCTTAACATAGGTAACACTTTTTCTGTTGAAACTGTTGATACCACCTGTTTTTCACATGTGTGGAAAACCATAGGGAATGCCTCTTTTTTGTTTGTGCCAGCTGTATACAGACAAATCAGAATTTCTGAGGTAGCTGCTGTACAAATATACTATTTTTTCTATGTAGAAATCCATACTTTTGAAGCACCTAACATTGTACGAATATACTATTTTTTCTATGTAGAAATCCATACTTTTTGAAGCACCGAACATCCTTGAAGTGTGTAAACCAAAAAGAAATCCAACATGAGTTACCAAAAGATGTACATGAATCAAATATACTCAAGTTCCACTATGAGCTACCTGACCCAGATGTGGAAAAATCAACTTCTGTGTGATGCTGTCATTAAAACAGGTTCAATCAACACTAAGGTTAGACATACATTGTGTTTCCTTTTTCACTAATTTTGTTATCCGGAACATAAACAGTGTGTCGTAATGAAAGTAGAATTTGGTATCGGAGATATCCTTTCATTGTTTTGATTTATTTTTTGAAGGCACACAGGCTTGTACTGATAGCAGCCTGCCCAATGCTGCAACATCTAGAGAATGCATCTCTAGGATCTCATTTAGAAGTCAGAATGGCAGCTGACATTAAACAATCCTCGGTCATCTCGTTTCTGCGCTACCTTTATGAGGGTTTCATGACGCTTACAGAAGAAAACTGCAGAGACATTGAAAAAATGGGAAAACTTTTACAGGTTGAAAGTGTTGTTAAGTGTTGCTCAGATTTCTACAAGTGCTTAAGTGATAACACTGGAATGAAAATGGGAAGTGGGCCTCAAATGAATTTCCAGGACAGTGTTGAATTCCGCCATGTGAGAACCTCAGACTTTCAGAAACTAGCTCAAGATATGGGCATAAAGAGGTCACTTGATTCTGCGAGTCCCAGTGGAAAGCGACCAAGAGTACAGCGAGTGGATGACAGGACCACCATGAGTCAGGGCTATAATAACTCAGCAGATGTTGTAGAAATCATAGAAGACAGTTTAGAAGTAGTTCACAAGGAGCCAGCCCTCAGAGATTCTGAAGGATGGCCTAAAGAATCAGAATTACCACCAATCAGAACATCACAGTCAATATCTGTAGCCTCTACTAGTCAAATGTCAGCAAACTCTGACATTCAAATAGTTAATGTTGAGGAAGGAGATTCAAGAACTCATGCCGTAAATTCTTCAGCTGACATTTCAATACATTCCTCAAGTGCTAGACACGAACAGTCCCCATTACGAGATACTCATTCATCATCTTCATCATCATCCTCAGACAGAGTTTCATTTGAATCCACAAGGAGGGATCAACAGAGATATTCAGACCTCTCTAATTTTGGAAACCAGCCACCAGGACCATCAACTCACACACGTACATCAGAATCATCATTTTCCCCAAGTTCAGCCAAGCGCCCACAAGCCTCCATTCCATCTCACTCAACTCCGACAATTAACCCACCGCCACTCTCAACGTTCACACCAAAAATGCCACCTCTTCAGCCAAAGCCTTTTGCTGTTGGAAGCGCAGTGCAGGCAGCAAGCATGCCACAGCCAACGCCAGCAAGACCTGCCATACCAATTCCAGGATCTTTAACTGCAGTGCAGCCAGTATCTAGCCAGAGTCCAGGATCAAGTTCTAGTCAAGACAGTCGGACCCAGGACAGATTTCAGAATAAAGGAGCCAGTGGAAGCAGCCAAGTCATTCAGCAACATTTATCTAACACACAAGCTAGTCAGAATATAGAAAAACTCTTGGCTGGCGAAGGGTCATCTGAGCAAAGGTATTTTAATCACTAAGTATAGATTGTAGCTAACTTAAAATGCAACTTATCATCATAAAAATATAATGATTTCTGTTGTCATGATTTCTTGCAATTATTGAGTTCCATGACCATATTTTAGGAACTGTACTAAAAGTTTTTTTAGAATTTATATAGCATGGATCATTAGGTTTGCAAGCATATATGGCTAATGATCTGTTTTTTTTCCAAATCATGCATCTCAGACATATGGTTTTATGTAGGTGTTAACTTATTAAGAAAATTTGTTAATTTGTTGTAGTGGTAAAGAGACCTCAAGTTCCTCAGACCTGGCTCCTGATATAAGCTTTATCAAAGTGGAGGAGTCGGATACTGGTGGATTAGATATGTATGTGGATATTCCGGATGATGCCAAGGGAGCTCTACTGAGCAGTCAGGATGAAGGGGATGACGACACAGGAGAAATTCCATATGAATGGACGCGGGATGAATCCAACGAAGGCAGCAATCTAAGCGGAGAACAAAACATGTCTCTCTCTGGTCAAGAGGGAGCGTTTCAAGGTTGGTTTTCTTTTCTTATTGTTATATACATCCTCTTTATTCTGGTATGGAAATTTCATCATGCACTTGTGGAGGGTCATGCTTGAATGCTAAGTAAGTGGCTGTATGCTTCTGTGTTAACATAAAAAATCTATATTTTAAGATTTAAGAATATATTCTTCAGATTGATATACTTAGCAGTCCAGCATTTTTCTCCATAGGGTATATTGCTTGTGTTTGCACAAATCTTTTCTCTCAGTCTAATCCAAAATATTGTGGAAATGTTCGATGAAAAAAAACCCAAAAACAAAAATCCAAAATAATGGTTGTTTTACAATTGGACCTATGTTTAATAAACATGGTAAAGACAATTTCATGATTATTTTTGTGCAAGCATATCCTGTTTTAAAATTTTTAGAAGCACAAAATATGATTGATTGAGTATTTAAACCATAATAGAGTCTTTGATAGATATATTTTGTTTATATGACTTGATAGACAAAACAAATACTTCAGAAATACACATTTATAAAAACCATCTAGAAAGTTTAACAATATCATTAATCAGAATATCTTGAATGGTATAAATATAAACATGATAATATTTAAAATGTGATGTATACTTTGATTTAAGTTCTATTGAAATATTGAATTTTTGCAATATGAAATTGTGTGAAGGTTAAAGAAATTACAACATATTCTGTGCTTCAAATGAAAATTTAGTATATAGTGAAAGATGACCCAGAGAGGAAGAGGAAGATTGGAACCAATGGAAATTCAACACAATCTACACTAAAACATGAGTCAGTGTTCAGTGGGCAAAATGAACTCAGAAGTCAGCTTATCTTAACAATATACTATTGTTAAATTGATCTTTATTGACATTTTAGTCAAATTTTAAGTATCGTGCATTTTGAGATTTTGTCATAGAAAGAAGAATTGTTTCATACTTCTTACTATACTGATATTTGATATCATTGATTAACTCAAAATTTAAATCAATGAAAAATTGATTTTCAATTAATTAATTAAGAAATAAACAGCAAGTGAAAAAGTTAGCTGGGATATGACACTTGATTGGTCTAGTGAACAATGACCAAGAGTCACAAAGGGCTTCTCAGAAGATTTGAACTCGTACCAACCAAGTTCATATCCTGGTGAACTTTTTAACATTGCTGTTTATTACTTATGTTTACGTATGAGAAAAACAAATTGTTCAGAACCATTAATATAACTGTGTTTTTTTGTTAACGATAATGCAACAATCAAATGATGGGCATGTGCAACAATCATTGTGACGCATATAAAAGTTCACACAGAATGAAACATTTATGTTTTTCTATAGGTTTCTATACAGAATCATATGTATGCAGATGTAAATTTTGATAAATTTTGCGTAGTTAACACTTTCGTGGTATATTGTACGCAGTTCATTTTACTGACACTGAATACTCTCTCCGTATGTGGATTGGTAAACCACGTGCATATCTTACACAATGAAAAATGTATGTCTGCAAAAGTGAGAAGAAAATTAAATCTGTTGAATAGATTATCTGTACAAGTTAGTGTTGTGTTGTACTTCTGTAAAATCTGGTCAGATAGGAAAAACATGTAATGGAGGAAATGTTTTAAACAGATTGCTTTGAATTGAATTTATAGTAGGGATGTCAATTTTATTCAATGAGACTAGTCGTTATTCTGGGGCTTTAGTTGAGCGATAGTTGAGTGCTCGTTGATTTGTTTGAAATTGTGTGTCCTTTTCAAAAAAAGATAATGCTACTGGCAAAAACACCTTATCAGACTATCTATAACACATAAACATTCAAAGACGTATAATTATGAATATTTTCTTAATGTATTTGATTTAAAATTAAATTGAAAATGTCTTGGCTTTTCCATTTTCTTGTGATGTTTACACATAATTGAGCTACATATCATCAACGAATTTAATGACTTATTTAATATATGACATATAAAGAAACATCAAATTTGTCTTCTTGATCAAATGTATGCTTAAGTGCTTTAACACTGCTTTTATTCAAAAAGTTAATTTGATCAGACTAATATATTAGCTGCTTAAAAAATATACTCGGGGGCACAGATGGAACCGACTTCAATTAGAAAATGCAAAGAAAAGAAAGCTTATCAGTGGCCCAAAAACTGATGCATTTAGAAATAATAAAGACATTTTTTTGTTGTTGACTATTACGATTAATTGATTGAAAAATTTGAATTGCTGATTGTTATAACTGAGCAAAAGTTAAGTATTTGAATACTTGTTGACATCCCTAATTCATAGTGAAGACCACGTGCATGTTTGAATAATGATGAAGTTTTTTTAATGAATCACTTCAAATAAGTATGTGAGGGAGGAATGAAAGTATTTCAGCAGTTATGGTCTTGTTCTATTCGAGAAAAAAACATACGACTCTCTCTTTTTTATCCCTTCATTCTTACGTTTCATAGCAATTGTTTTTGTTCAAGATTTCTTATCAAATTTTTAAATAAATATTTTTCACCACATAATTCAAAGTTTTGATAATTATGTTAATTGCCATAGATTTTAATTTTTTCAATGGTATTCATATACAGTAAATGCTGAATTTATAGATTGCTTGTAAATGTTTAAACTTATTTTAAATTGGTGAAAAAACCCAGAGATGGCTAATTTAGTTTTTGAGGAAAGAGGAGATTATTGGAATCTTATTATGGATGACATACACAATATTCACTCTAATCTGTGATGCAGATGGAAATTACTTGATAAATTGACTAATGATAGAATTTAGACTTTCTTAAATAATTTAGCAAGTCAACAGGTTTTACATGACCCCCCACCCCCCGCCCCCCTTATTGCCATCATCCACTCAGACATACACATGCAAACACATTAGTACCAGGTATCCACCCCACAACTTTGATGGACTTGGGATTTCAAGGTAAGCAGCGGTAGGTATTGTGTGACAAAGCATGAGAAGTAGAGTAGCCAAAGTTCGTCAAATTTGAGTTCGAATTAAACGAACTTTAGCATGCTGAAATTTCCATACCTATAATGTTATTGAATCTTCTGCATTATATATCTTTTTAATGTAATTTGGTAATTTGACTTTTGGTTCTACTATCCTTTGAATATTATTATCTTGGTGATTTTTAATAATTGATAATGCAGAGAGATTTGATAATTTTATTATAACTATTAACAATTATCCACAATAGTAAGTGTAGAAATCATTTTGTTTTTCTTTGAATACTAAATCAGAAAACCAGTTTATTATTTTGGTTAAATAAATGCTTTGTATTTTGAATTGAGTCAATTAAAGGATATGTATTAAGAAAAATTAATTAACATGATAAAGGAATTGTACTTTTCACCACCTTTTGTGAGGTATTAAGGAGTTGAATTTAATGATATCAAATTTCTCCTATTCTCAGAAATTTTTGTCTTGTTTTACATTCCTGATTCTGGTTTCTACACTTGCCATTAGTGAAATAGATGTAGCATGTGATATTAGATTTCTGTTAAATTTTCCAAAAAAAGAAATTATTCAAATGAAATAATCATTTGAATAGAAGAAAAACACCTTTTACAAAACAATGAGAGACCCTGAAGCAGAAATGTATACAAAGACAAAAATTTCTGTGAACCCGTAATTGTAATTCAAAGTAACCAAAACTCTTTTAAGGATTTGGGCCCTTCGTGTCTTCTTGTTTGGTTTTGGCATTTGGTTCTGTCAATCTTGATCTGGATTTTGAGATGGCTTCAAAGATACTTGGGTAGTTGGATACATAGTACTTGGTGGCAATGTAAGATACAGGACTTGCAAAGGCTTAAATTGAAAATTATTTCCTTTCTTCTGTAGGATTTTCCAAAGCACGGCTTAAATCATTTAGGCGACTGAGTGGTACTCCACTGAAAGCCTCGTCAAAGACAATAAGAAAACTACTTAACACTGGCCTCAGTCTCTATACTTGCTCAACCTGTAGGAAGCAGTTTAATAGTGAATCTGACCTCCAGAATCATAAGATGGCGTGTTCCATTACCTGCAGGGTGTGCGGAAAGAAATTTTCCACGCGGGCAAACACTGTCAGACACATGAAAACCTATCACACAACATTTCGTGCGTTTGCTTGTCCGTACTGTAACCGCTCGTTTAAGCACAAGTGTCATTTAAAGGATCATTTAGAAAAATGTCGTAGTGCTCAAAAATGAAAAAAAAATTCCGTTGTTGATATACTAAAAGTTTTATTACGTTGTTATTTGTTGAACAAACTCCCAATGGTTCCTCTGTTACAAAAAGTTGTTACAGCTGATGATGAAGCAAGAAATGCAATGCATTATTATTCTATCTTATATTAAAAAACAAAAATCACCTATTCTGTTCTACTTTCTTCAGTCTGATACTGGTATAAGAACTTGCTGTTAATTATTGGTAAATGATTACTGCTATATTGATTAATTTCAATATAGACTGGAAAACATTTAATTAAAGAATGTAAAAAAAAAACCATCCCGGTATTTTGATTAAGGGTTCAGGTTCAATTTGTCTGGTGTTTAACTTGAAGGATTTGAAAGTAGATTGTTGACTTTTTTGTTGTGATCAAATTTGTCTCTCTCATCATTGATGCCTTATAATTCTGGTTTTTGGTTTGTTAAATATCAATTAGTTTGGTATTTTAAAGGGTGAAATGGCAAGGGTTGACTGGTTGTTTTTTATTTTGCATATAGGGGTTGTTGCAGAGATGAACAGATTCAAAGTGGCTAAAGGACCTTCCAGTGATTCCAAAATTCTTCATTGCAGACTTTGCTCATTTAACACTAGCTACCAAAGCAATTTGACAAGACATTTAAAAACACACACAGATGCTAGACCTTTTTTGTGTCATATCTGTAAATTGACTTTCAAGAGAAGTGATCACTTGAAACTACATATACAGAAACATGTTACAGGATAAGTCATATCAATGATAATATGATCTTGAATCCTTTGAAACTGATGAAAGAGCAAATAACCATGGGGGCACTTGTCTACTTTTGAGTCTGTTAGTCAACCCCCACCTTGCACAGTAAAAAAAAACCTGAATAAGGTTCTATCCTTTGTTTCACTGTAGGATCAGACGAAACAACTCCAGGAAGAAGTGTAGGATCCAAATTGAAAGCTGGTGGCAACCTCCCCTTTTCTGGAGAATTTGAAAATACAGAAGAATCTTTAATGTTGTTGCCAGTTATTAAAACAAAAACATCTTTTAATGTATCAGAGTATGTTCAAACATCAGGTAGTGGAAAGTATGATAGGTGCACCTGCAAGATATGTGGAAAAATTTTCTCTCAAAAAGGAACAGCTGTGAGGCATGTGAAGTCGGTACACTTCTTAGAAAAGCGTATTTATTGTCCTAATTGTACTTCAAGCTTTAAACACAAGTTTCATCTTAAAAGTCACATGGAGCTTTCTTGCAAGAAAACTAACAAGTGAGGTGATTTGGTTCGTGTCCGTAGTGATTTGTGTAGTATTCTTCACACTTCCTGGAAGTTTTACCAGATTTTTCTAGAAGTTGGAAAATTGTTTGTTACAGGAGATGTCTGTTTAAGTATTGTAACTTTTGTAACCTTTTTAAAATTTTGATAACAAACAGTATTTATGTATCAATTTAGGTGGGAATTTCAATGATCCACTCAGACCAAGAACATCTAGAGGCCTGTTAAAGTGTGTTCATTGCAGTTACTCTTCATCTCTTCGACGGAATTTAGAACGACACATTGTGACACACTCTAAAATTCGTCCAAAATTTTTTTGCCCGATTTGTCAAAAGTCTTACACGAGAGAAGATAATCTGAAAAGGCACATGAAGGAACATAGGGAGCATCAGTGAAATGTTAACAGAAATTTAGTGTATGCCAATATAACTTATTATTCATGTACATTCATCTAAGAAGAAATAATGATTATAACATTCCAACTGAAGACAGATGTTGAACATGGTAGTCAGAGAAAAGGGTTGGAATTATTGTTTGACACAATATTTTCCTCAAATAAAAAAGGATTTGACATTAGTTGATATATTTTGATGGTTAATGTTGTGTTATTCAAATACATTCTTAATAGGTGTAATACAGGTAGAATAATTTTGTTCTTTTTACATAGGCTTGGTACAAACTACTTGTATGATTGAAAGGAAACTTATTCATATGGCTGCTTCATTGGGAAACCTTGCCTCTTCCTCTTCAAGCGAAAAGAACATTGATTTTGATCACAGCAAAACTTTGTCAAAGGATGCAATTTTTTCATCAGCCGAAAGTAGTTGTCTTGATTTAATGGAATTTGTAAAGGAACACAAGAAAGGCTTCAAGTGTAAAATATGTGGGAAAATATTTGCTACTAAATATTCTGCTGTCCGACATATAAATACTGTCCATTTTTTAGAGAGACTGTTTTGTTGTCCTTTTTGTAAAGCAGGTTTCAAGCAGAAAACACATTTAAACAGACATGTGCAAATTTCATGTAGAATGAAAAAAATCTAATGCATGAAACTGGTTAAAAAACTGAAAAGTTTTATTTTATCTGAACGAACTGCTTTTGAATTGCAAGAAACAAAAAACCATGTCATACCCTACCAATTTTGTAGCACTGAGTCAAAAGTTGTTGTAATAGATGATGTGACAGAACCTCTGTTTATATTAAAAAAGAAATCTTCAAATTATCGTCTTTGTCAATTTAGGTGGATATAGGGAAGATTCCTCATCTGGAGCAAAGAAACACAAAACCTTGTTAAGATGTCCAGTTTGTGTTTATTCCACTGTCATTCGCCAGAATTTTGACAGACATTTGCGGACACACTCAAAATGTCGACCAAAATATACATGCACAATTTGTCAGAAATCTTATAGCCGAGAAGATACTTTAAGAAGGCACTTCAAAGAACATATAAAGAAATGTAGCTGATGATTAAACTGTTGAAACATATGTGTACATCATTCTCTTGTGACATATAATTGACGCTCTGATTCTCAATACCCAATATCTACTATTGATAAGTATTTCAAGTTTAAACGCCAATGAATTACAGGGGTTCAAGTATTGCCTCTGTATCACCTAAGGCTTATAATTGGGTAGTTGTTTATCGTTGAAGATGTCTTTCTTGTCGTCAAGAGTATTTTTGTGTACTTTTGATGGTGTAAGTTTTATAGAATCTATATTGGTCTTCGTTTGATTGGATGATATAATTGTCATTTAACATATCATTACACTTTCTACACAGTATTTGGTGCCCATTTTGGTGTATATCAGATGAAATATGATTTATAATTCCTTACGGTGTGAAGTTTAATAATGAACATGTCTGATTTTTCCCAAATGTTTCGTTTTGTTTATGTAGGTAAAACAGGCAAAGTTTGGTCAAGTAAAGGCGGCCTATTATGTAATATATGTGGCAAGGTCATGGGGTGCAAAAGAAGTTTCAGGAGACACTTGCAGATTCATTCAGCGCACAAAAGTCGGTTCATCTGCACTATTTGTCAACGATCTTATTCTCGAAAAGATAACTTCATGAGGCACAAATGTGAACCTGTAAAAAACAAAGAAAGAAAGTGAATCAGACCCTGTTACATTGGCAAATAAATGTAAGTTCATTCCAAAATAAGTGATACAGGGGACTGTAAACAAATCGCATGATAGAACCCAAAGTCTAGTGCAATAGCAGGCAGAGTTACTGATGTTTGTTTTCTTGTTTCTGTAGGACCGGTTCTTCTCTCATCATTACGTGAAACAAATGAAGAAAACCCTGGTGCCAGCAAACCGACATTTATGTGCCCAATTTGTGGGCTGACATCTTCTTTTAAGAGTAGTATGAAAAGGCACATGGCAAACCATTCGAAAGCCAGACCTTTCAGATGTGAGGTCTGCTTCAAGTCATTTAAGCGGAAAGATTATTTGAAACAACATGCACTGTGTCACACTGTAAAAGATGTAGAAAGTAGAAAACGGGAGGATAAGGGTGCCAATGATAACTAATCCTGTCAATTTAGACAATGAAGAAATGTATTGCAGACTGTAAACAGATTAGTGTATTACAGTGGAGTGAGAAGTATTAAACTATAATATTTATAACAATGTAAAACTAGATAATAAATGGATAAAATTTTGTCTTATTTATTTCTATCTTAGGAACATATAGAAACCAGCCCGCCACTTTGGATGGGACTACTGGTGGTGATGATAAAATACCCAAATACAGATTATGCCCAATTTGTGGAATGAAATGTCATAGAAATAGCATAAAGAGACATGTTGCCAATCACTCCGACGCACGACCGTTCTTATGTTTTGTGTGTAGAAAGTCATTCAAAAGAAAAGATTATTGGAAACGTCATATGAAAAGCCATAATAAATTTACACAGTAATATGTTCCTGTTCGGGTTTTTGACATTATAAAAAACGGATGACCCTATCAACATTGGACTAGAATTGTGCTTTAAAGTACATTTCTTTTATTTGAAAAACAAAATGTGGATACTTGTCATATGCTATTTATTATGTGAAGTAAATCAGACAGATACAACTGAATGTGTATTATTACTATTTGATATAAACAATAGGTATCGCATGTGTTTGGAAAGCCAGTGGTTCAGCATTCAGATAAGAAGCCTCTGTATAATGGCATTGAATAGGAAACAACATTCGTTTCGCATGTTCTTTCTTTGAATAGTTTTAGTCTTAAGTTGTGTGAAGACAGTGGACTGACATGGGTTCCTCATTTTCTTCTTCAGGATTCCAATCGATGTATATTCGCTGTCCTCGTGAAGATGAAAATAATGGAAATAATTCGTCTGGCAACGTAGTTGCCTGTCTAGTGTGTGGATTTAAGTCTCATATAAAAAACATAACCAGACATATTCGACAACATTTTGGAGATAAACCATATAAATGCCATCTTTGTAGTAATTCCTACACAAGAAGAGAAGGATTAAGGAAGCATATGTTTGCTCATGGCAAAGATTTGTAAATGTTGACTTTTACAGAAACATTTTAAAGCTTTTGAAACGAAGACAGTTATGAGCGATGTTTAAAACGTTATTATTTTATGTGCCCCATGATTTTGAGTGATTGTCGGAAACGATTAAAAAAACTGACCATGAAACCTCGTAATTATGCAATGCGAAATTTGATTTAATTTGCAAGACAGAAATTGATTAATTTCTTGTTGGGAAGAACTAGTTACTTGGAATGAAATTATTTTTTGTATTTTGGTTATTGCTAAATAAGTCAATGCAGTAAAAATTAAAAAATGAAGGAGTTAATTTGACCCATAATCTTTGTCATGATATTGCTCAGAAGATAAACATTTTAAAGTGATACAATTTTTAATTTGCATTTTCTCTTTAATTAATATTAAACAGTTGGCAGTTCGATTATCAACAATGGTTGAACATTTATATATAAAAATTTGAGTTTTTTTTTCAATACAAAGCTTTATCAGATTACCGTTCATAATGATGAATATTAAGGTAATGTTAAAATATTTTTGATTGAATTTTGTCTTTAGATTAGAGCCTGGAAAATGTTATATGAAACCTTTAAACCATCAAATACGTTTTATTAAGATTGTAATTTATTAATTTTAACATGTATCAGATATATGTTTAATTAACTATGAGGAAAGTAACGTTATTTTGTTGTTCAACTTTTCGTTTAAATCTGGGGTTTTTTCCCAGGTTAAAGATTTTAAATTTCGTTGTCCTCTGGTATCCAAACAATCGTTTCTGACTGCATTGTTCCCTTTTCTAGGTTTAATTGATTCGTCATTGTGGAGCAACGTGAAAATTTCAAGACGAAGTAAGAATAGAGATCCTTCCGAAATGAAAGAATGTCCTATTTGCCGAGTATGGACGAACAAGAAAAATTTTGCAAGGCACATGCATGTTCATTCAGACTTACGAGCATTTCGTTGTAAAATTTGTGACAAAGGATTTAAAACCAGATTAAACCTTACAAGACACGAATCTATTCATACACGAGATAGTGCAACCTGATGAAAACAAAAGTTCAATGCGACATAAGTTTTCCGAGTGCTGATATTGGATTTAAGATTTTCATATTAAGATTGACAGTTAATTTAGAATTGTAAAAAGGACATGATGGAGTGTAGGAAATATTTGATTTTTGTAGCACATGAATTTGTATAAAATGAAGTAAAAAAAAGTATTTGTATCAACTGTGGATTTAAAAGTGGTTTTTTTTTGGGTCATTTAAAAAATTTTTTAAAAGAATTTTACCAAGAAGTTGAAAAAAATCCAGGAGACTGGCATTCGGTATATAATTTCATAGTTGATGTTGATGAGCGGATATACATGGGGTAAATACTGATGTAGAGAGACGGATTAACCGTTAACTTTGGTCGTTTTCTCGTAATAGGGTTTTCCGTAGAGAAGCAAAGTGGATCCATAAACTTGGAGTGCCCCCCGAGAGAACAGCCTGTGAAATGTGGTATTTGTGGTGCTGTGGTGCAAAGGCGTTGTTACAAAAGACATCTGGATAAGCACACCAGTTTGAAAACTCATGTTTGTCACCTTTGTGGAAAGTTATACACACGGAAAGACAGTTTACAGAGACATGTGATGTCCGTACACAAGTTGTACGATACAGGAGACCCTGACCCTTAGCTAATCTAGCTACTCGGCGTGTTGTATTAAACCTTGCCATTTTATTTTTATATTTCGTAGAGAAGTGTACCCTTATTTAAGAGGTTAAAGGGAAATCATATTTGGACGTTGATTATGTAAATTATCAAATATTAAACTGTAGCTTATCGCTGGTTTGCATTGCGTTTGAGAATTAAGAGGTGATTGAATTGCATAGTGTCTAGACAAAAGGATAGAGATAAAATAAATTGCGATTGGCTATACTATTTCTTTCTTTCTTCGTAGGCTCTGCCTCTAGCGTTTGGCAGCAGTTGGAGAAATGTCTGTTATCGAACAGGGAAGATGTCGTGTCATGCCCCGTTTGTGGCGTTTCGGTCCAGAAAGTGAGCTATAAAAGGCACATGGACATTCATGACAAGGCTGTTGCTTTTAATTGCTACATATGCCATAAGTCATTTAAAAGGAAGGACAATTTAAAACGACATCTTAAGTCTCATTTAATGAAAACAATGGAAATGAATAAACAGAACTGAATTAATGTCTCCATTTTTAATTTTATTGTATGTGAATATAAATATTTTAATAAATTTTGTATAAATTTGTGGAGAATTTTTTTTTCAACGAAGATGGCAACGGCTCGTGATAATCAAAATTATCACTTTTTTTAAAATAGAACTTTCTACTATTGAATGTATCGCCGATTAAAATGTTCGACATCAAACTATTGATTGGAATATCGAAGGGTTGTGAATATGTATTTTGTGATAAATTAAGGAAACCTGTTAAGTTAAAAAGTGTTGCAAAGAAGCAATTAGTGGACTTTTTTGTTTTTTTCTTCTGTAGGACATTTTAAAATGACGGACGGAAAAATAGGTGTATCAGACTCCAACCCATCTACTTCTGCTATATGCCCGATGTGTGGATTGCAACTTCATAAAGCAAGTCTTAAAAGACACATGATCCAACACTCTGATCTAAGACCCTATGTTTGTCCAGCTTGTAGTAGAAGATTTAAGAGAAAAGACTATTTGGAATCACATCTGCGTACTCATAGAAATCGTGAAAGAGCACTCAACGAGTTTAAACATTCACTACAATAGGCAAGGGGTTTAATTATATGAAAGGAATATGATGCCTTTTACAGTTTTGGAGAATTGAATGTGTCTTTGGGTTTTGCTTTGGATATTTGGAAAAGTTTTGCAGTTGTTTACGTTGATGACAGTGAGAGTGTTGTAGAACGAGAATTGTTTTAAAGACCAATTCTATAAGAAAAGCATATCTCTTAGATATATCTTTTTTCTTTCTCTAGGATTTCAGGACTCGGACTTCTTGGCTGGAAAATATAGATCACCCGTTATATATTCTTTTACATGTTCCATTTGTGGAACGGTGCTGAAGACCAAACGAAACTATCAGAGACACATGGTTATGCACTCGACTGCCCGACCACATCAATGTAGTCTGTGTGATAAATCTTTTAAACGTCAAGATCATTTAAAAAAGCACGTAGATTCTGTCCACCTAAAGAAGATTCCATAGGATTTTCATGTTTTTAGAGTTCGAAGTTCCTGTGAGATTGAAAGCTGTCTATTTTTCAAAACGTGATTTGTCTTTTGATACGATTCCATCTTTTTGCGAAAAGCATTTTTAGGACCTGCACGATGTGTACTCACTTATGCATGCTAACGTTTCATCAGAAATATAAATGAACGTTGTTTGCCGCTTTGTTGATTATCAGTCACACAGTGGCTTTGATTTAATATCTTTAAATGATTGTAACAGTGTGATCTTTTCTACAGGACAAAACTGCCGTCAAATATCCCAATCCATTCCATTCACGATCACCTCCGATAGACAGTGTGTTTGTCCAATCTGCGGATTCCGAACAATGTATAAAAATAATCTGACTCGACACATGGCTAATCACTCGAAAGAAAAGCCACACAAATGCGAGTATTGCTTAAAGACGTTTAGAAGAAAGGATTATCTGAAACAACACATTTTGTATCATAAGGATGTCACACACCCTTTATTTCAACCAGATTCAACCTGACCAGTAATCAGTAAACAAAGTGGACATGTTCACTTGCAATTTAAGATCTTGATGTAGTTATTAAAAAATCTGTTGTACTTTATTTTTTTTCATTTTTAAGTGTGTCAGCTTACAGTAATAAATGATAATACTCTTTGTAATTCGTTCGTCTTGTATTCTCTAGGATCACATCTGGAACCAGAGACTCTTCCTAATCCATTAAAGACTGATGGAAATGATTCGTACAAATGTCCGATTTGTGGTTTTACGTCAATATATTGTGGTAGTGTCAAAAGGCATATTGCGAGTCATTCTTCTAAACGGCGTTTTCATTGTTATCTTTGTCCGAAAGCTTTTAAAAGAAAAGATTACTTGACACAACACATGTATTTGCATTTCCCAGAAAAAGCTAAAGCTAGCAGTTCGAAAACCTAATTATACTCTGACTGTACAATGTCATAAATAATTATGGTGGTGTTTCTAGTGTTCTTGGTTTCCAATTGGAACTTCTACAGTTGTATAGATAAATGAAAATAAATTTAGTGCTGTTTAATATGACTATTTTTGTATTGGAAGTGTGTTTATATTATTAAATAATTCATTCTGAAATTAAAAGTTTGTTGGGTTTTTTTTTCTACTAATTATTTTTATTAATGTAGGATTTGCTGAGAAAATGAACGAATACTGTGTTCGATTGGAGAATAAAAGATACCAATGCACTATATGTGGGCGGACATCTTTAAACATGAGTAATTTCAGAAGACACTACTCCACTCACCATTCACTTAGACGGTTCCAGTGTCCCGAATGTGGAAAACACTTTAAAAGAAAAGATTATTTGAAGTTGCACTTGGTTGCACACCAAACTAGTGATGTAATGGGATGAAACGCCTAAACAAATTAAGTGAGAATTCACAGGGAAAGATAAATTTATAGAACTGATTTTGATTCAATTTTATCATAAATCAGCATGAAATTTTTGATTTGTGGTTAAATTCGAGAATTTACTCTATTTGTAAATTGTTTAAAATTTATTTGGTGTATAAGAAATATCTTGGGATCATATTGCTTTTAATAGAAAAGGAATTTGAAAGATTAATTTTGTTATTCCTAGACCACCTTCATAACAAACAGTATCCATAGTAACCTTTTCTCTGCAGAGTTTGTGACCTTGTACTAACGACGGAGGAGGAACTCAGAAATCATTATAAAACACATTTTTTTTGTCTTTACGGAAAATGTTTTTAGACCCAACGCGCTTATCGATATCAGCCTAACGTCATACATCAAGCAGGAAGGAGTTTGCATAATTGTCCTGTATGTGGTCAAATTTCGTAGTACTACCACAGCTTGAAGAGGCATATGGCATCTCACACTGACTGGAAACCTTTTTGTTGCAAAAAGTGTAGCAAATCTTTCCAAAGAAATGATTTGCTGCAAAATCACTGAAGAGCAAAGCATTGTGATAGTGGCATTTGAAGTTGAAGATTGAGTGGTTACAATATTGGTTCTAGATTTTAGGGATGTGGTTTTTGTTGTTTAACCTCTTGTGTTTCACTATTTTATAGATTGTTAGTTTGGATTTATCGGCCAACTGATCGCCAATGATATATTTTTGATTAAAAAATCTTTAGAAATTGTATTAATTAGACTTAATGACATCTTGTCTTCACTAATTTAAGTACCTTATCGAATAAAAAAATGGTAAAATCCTATATCGAAATTTATCTTTTCTTTTCGTAGGCTGGGATGTCTTTTATTGCGAATGCGGACGAAGTTTTGATACCTTAACAACATACGAACAACATTGTAAATCAGATCATGGGGAACAGCAGTACCCTTTCAAGTGTCCAATTTGTTCTAAGAGAATTCAGCATCTCACTAGCATGAAGCGGCATATGACAGCCTCACACTCTGACCATCGGCCTTTTGGTTGTTCATTGTGTCAAAAGACGTTTAAACGAAAGGATGTATTGACACAGCATTTGTTTAATGTGCATAAAATACGGAAAGGAAAAACAGCAATGTAGTATTAGGAACTGAACAAATTTTGCGTTCCCAATATATTGCATGAAATATATGGTTGTGTTTTGGGTCCGAGTGAAAATTGATTTAAATGGATGGACTCTTCTCTTGGATATGGGTTTTTGATGGCTAACATATTTCGTCACGTGATCCAATTTACAAATAAATCCCATATTTCCCAAAAATATAAAGTTCTCAAACGTTGTTTTTTTTCTCTTTAGGGGAACCATTACAAAGCGGGAAATTTGATTCATTCAGGGATGCTGATTTACGATGTCCTGTTTGTGGAAAACTGTTTCATAATCGAAGCAACATGAAACGCCACATGTGTGATGTTCACTCTGATATCAAACGATTTAGATGCACTTTTTGCAATCAAGCTTTTAAACGAAAGAGTGCACTACGGCAGCATCTAAATAGTGTACATTGGCAAGCGGACAAATAAGACTCCCATCATTGTAGCATGAATAAGTTTTAAATCGTTAACATTGTGCATTTTCTTCTCCAGGAAACTTTGACGAGTATTCTGCGTTCTTTGGAGAAAACAAATTTGAAAGGATTTCTGCGGATCAGATCAAGGAATTGAACTGTCCAATATGTGGAAAGGAATTCAAAAATCTTCGAAACTGTCGTCGTCATTTCAGTACAAGACATTCTCTAGAGAGACCCTTTAAATGTTCCATTTGTGACAAATGCTTTTCTCGTAAAGATATTTTGAACCAACATGTAATTGGTGTGCACAAAAATGCGTGTTAGAATTTACTTTTAATGCAAATGAACATCTATTTTTCATTTCATATTCAGTACAATAAATGTGTTTATATGTTTCATTTAATTTAAAATATATTAAAGCTTAAATAATGTTGTATTAATATGGAAATAAAAGAATTTAAAAATAAAAAGTTTAGATCTGTTATCATTTAAGTTACATATTGAATTTTTATCAATTCTGGATATTCATAATTTATAGAAAATGTACATTTCTACAGTTTGTGTTCCGATATAAAGGGAATGATAACTGAAAATATTGATTAAAGAATATACTGCAAAGGTAATAACAATTTGATATTTCCTGTGAAAAAAACCTCAAAGATTGATGTTTGTTGTTTGGCCAGATATTGGAATTAACGTTTCTTCGATGTTGTTGAGGTGTGAGCAAGGCCACACAACCTTTTTCTTGATAAATATGTATCTGATTTGTCAATTTAAACACGTGCCACGTATAAACCTAGTACACGTGCATGATTGCTGGGTGTGTATTATCTGCATTGTCGTATTTGTAAACAAAATATACTTGCGGTTATTCCAAAGGGATTTGTATTCAATCAGTTGGAGGGTAAAGGTTGTATATTTTATTATTATAAGTGAAAAATGTTTTGACATCAGTGCGTATTAATTGTTTTTGAAATAATATTTTATTTAAAAGGGTGTGTCTTTCTTTAGAAGTATATTTGTATGCATTAAAACACATACAAGCGTTTGAAACAATGGGCATTAGTTTAACATTCTCGATTTGATCTATTGGGCTTAGTATAATACAACACAATTGATAAGTTTTTGGTGGTTGAAAATATTTATTCCCAGATTGTCTAGTTTCTGAGGTGTATATGCCTTTATTTTCAACAGATACAGTTCGGGGATTAGAGGAACCGAGGCAACGCCCGATTCGATTTTTGCGGAGCGAACGTTATGATACCATTGTCAATTTGGTGCTAGGAAAATTTAAGATTCCCCACAGACAGAGAAACAGAGAACAGCAGAATGCCTACTTGCAACACTGGCGAAATAAAGATAAATTCGAATATAAGGACGGGAACTTGTATCACATGGGTCAAAAAGTGTTCAGGCATTAAATATTTAAATAGGTATTTTGAAGACCGATAAGAGGGTATCATATTGTGGTTGTTACATTGGAAAATTTATTACTCTAAAGGTTTTTTACGCTTTTTCGGTTTTAATATTTTAAGAATCTGAATATTTGGGTTTGCTCTGTTGACATTTTTATAACAGGAACAAAGCATGTGCAAACGTCTTCTTTGTGTGTTTGTCGCATGTCAATAAACATAAGCGTTGTTTGTTAAAAACTGAGAAATTGACATTGAAATCATTGATATCCTTTTGTGATCGTTTTTCCATTGTTTATTTCCGTAGGGAACAACAAGTTTACTATGCGGACCGAGGAAGATCATAGTATTAAGTGCTACATTTGTGGAAGTTCTTTTGACAACGTGGAAAATCTCATCGAGCACGAGAAATATACTCGGAGCGTTCTTTGTTGCTGTAAATGTGGAGAATATTTCCAGAATCGCCAAGTGTTGGCTACACACGTCCAAAAGCAACATAATTCAGCAGAGCAATTTATCTGCCCTGTCTGCTTCAAGTCGTTCCAGTATTCGGGCAACATGAAAAGACACATGTCCACGCATTCATCTGAAAAACCTTATTCATGTCCTTTCTGCAATAAGTCGTTCAAACGGCATGATGTGCTTAAACGTCATTTATCAATTCACGAGAAAGGAACAAGTCTCACTTAATGTGTGAAGATGTTTCTTGGTCCTTTGTTAGAGTTTATCTAGAATGTGATGTTCTGTTATCTAAATATGTAGCTTCAAATTGATTTTGTTAGTGGTGTAAATTAATGAATGTTTTATTCAAGTTGTGGGCATTGAGAATTGGTGCTATGGATATTTATTAAAAAAGGATGAGACGTTCAATTACATGTAAGAAATATACAAGTGTTTAAAGCGGGAAAGAGTTTCAATTGTATTGTTGTATATGTATTTTGCTGTATATTACAGACACTGCCATCAGAATTAACCCTGCTTCTGCAATATCCAGTCTTGATGATCGGATCAAATTGCCACCATACATATCATTAAAACAAAGTCTAAAGCAGCATCAAGCAGACCAAGCTGTTGTTTCACAAACCAGGAAGTTTGTTTGCAATCTTTGTGGAAAGTCTCAAATAAGCCTCGCTCATTTAAGAAGACATATGATAACTCATTCTTCACAGAGAAATTTTGTATGTAATTTCTGTGGAGAGACGTACAAGCACAAGTCAAGTTTAGTGGATCATGTAAAAAGGAGTTGTAAACGTGTACCTAAGTGAAAGAAAATGATGCATTACTGGAATGGAAAACGATTTTGAATGTACTTATATAAAACCGTTATTGGACCTATGTTTTTTATTTCTGTATTTGAAAAATAAATTAAAGATGTATTTGAGCACTTTAC
This sequence comes from Magallana gigas, assembly GCF_963853765.1. Classification (NCBI taxonomy): domain Eukaryota; kingdom Metazoa; phylum Mollusca; class Bivalvia; order Ostreida; family Ostreidae; genus Magallana; species Magallana gigas. The sequence goes on along the minus strand of NC_088857.1, from coordinate 45,992,401 downwards.
TCATTTAATGTAAATAAGGACTTGAATTTGCCTGTTTATCGGATACTTGTTTTTTTAATGAAGAGTGGAAAACAAATAAGCTACCAAACAATTTTACACAGACTGAAATGTAAATGCTTAAAGCTGAACACTGCTCATAAATAGGCACCAACACATAGGTAGTTAAAACACTGCTGTGATGTAATTCCTTTGTTCCAGCAGTCTTAAAATGTCACCGTTGACAGTCAAATATTAGTGATATTCATAATAACATACCGTAATCAGTGGTTACGGAACTGTCTGATATTTATTAATACTATAATAATAAGTGTTTGAGGCATATATTTGTAATTAAAACACTGCCATTGAATTTCATTGTTGGTTTACCTAAGACAGTCCGATTTTAAAGAATATCAGTACTCCAACACTGGTAACGGCCTGATATTAAAGCTGACATGAATTCATAAAAGCATTTGGTCGCCATATTATTTTCGATCGCTCCTCTACTGCCACTGGGGTATATATACCGGTTGAGAAAGTTACGGTCGGTTGCTTTCCGATCGAGGCATTCACGTTGCACGGACTTCTAAATGCATGAACTACACATTGTAGTAAAATGTAGTAATAAAGAATAAAGAAAACAACAATCAATGAAATACAAAATATATTTATTCTTTGAAAGGATGTCCAAGGTATCCGTATTATTTGCACAGACTGTGCTGACTTGCTTCGCATGCACATCGAACACGTGTGTCGTTCATACAGAGTGCATAACGTCTGCATATTCTTGAAAACCCCGGCGACACAACATCCAACACAGTAGCTGAATGATAGTAAATCCCAGAAAGTAACGTTTCCATCTGTTCCTAGAAAAAACTCCCCGTTTATAAAATCCATGCGATAATTGACATTGCTCGATCTGCCAGTGTGTGATTTGCGCATGTGCGATGTTATAACATACACAGGAAAATGGTCTACAATTATCGAGGAAAATTTGAAGTATCTGTGCCTGGATTTCAGCCTCTCTTGTTTCGTCGTATTGGACATATCTTGCCAGTGCAGTGGTTGTCACATTATTTTTCTTCAAAACGCTTTTCTATGCGTCTTTTCGTCCAAGGTAACGTGTTCGGGTGTATGAAATTCTTGAATGCGGTGAAGCATGAATAGTATTATCGGCCTTATATAGGGGGTGTGTAGCGATGAACAGAACAATAGAAATCGACAACTAATATGGCGGTAGTCGGAGATAAAAGGGAAATAATGCATATTTATGAATTCATGTCAGCTTTAAGAAGCTCACTAATATCGAACTGTCAAAGGTAAAAGTTTAGAGTGCTGGAAGAAAAAAATGACATCACAGAAGTGTTTTAACCTTCAATATCGGACTGTCTCAGGTAAACAAACAATGAAGTTCAATGACAGTGTTGAAAGTACGATATATGCTTCAAACAATTCTGTATGAAAAAAATATGAGAAAGTTCTCGGCTCTAACTGTCTGATAATTTTTCATACATAACTGTGTGTATTGGTTTCTTGTTTTATGTAAATTGTGGATTAAAGACATTATAATCAAAGTACTTTTATCGATTTAGAATTTTCAAATCTTACAATATTTAACTAAAAAATAACTTTTAGATATATGAGAGGTAAAAATTGTAAAAACCCTAGCGGGATTCAAACTCATGACTTGCATATATGTAGTATGCCCTCTTACTCACTGCGCTACGCTGTTAGGTGACAATTTTAAGAAAATACTTATATAATTACACTTGGTTTTATTGTTTATTTTGATAAACAATACGTCACACCATGGAAAAGTCCCTTACCACCTTAACCTGTGTATTTGATGTTAGTAATATTCTGGCTTGGAAAAAGGGCGTAAAAAATAAATAATTTCATCGCGACCGAGTAACAAAGCCATAAAACAGGTGGGACCTCTAAATACCTAATGAAATACTTAAACTTTTAAGAGGTCTGCGAGCGGCATCTTTTTTCAAGTAAGTCTGAATATCAGCAGATTATTACTGTCACTCACTGAAACTTATTATTCCTGGACATATAGAATAGTCTAAGGATAAAGAAACATTAGGAATTCTGTGTCTCTATTAAGTTCATAATTTCATACTCTGTAGATAGAGAGATTTTAGTGTTTTCGGTGTCAAATGTTGTGTTGTTCTTTTTCGTTTAAGAATGCAGTAAATTCGAAATATCATTGAATTTTCTTTCGATTTAGGTGTACAGCATTCGGCCACATCCAAAAGAAACTCGTCGTCGTTGCCTGTCATTAAGTGTCCATATTGCCAGTGCTCTTCTGCGGACTTGCTAAAACACTTTGAAGAAGTAAACAATCATGGCTTTGCAAAAATATGTCCTATATGTGTGAAGGGCTATATGAATGCTAATAGTTTTAGAGTTCACTTTGACGTCTACCATAAACAGTTGCAAAAGCACAAGTGTCAAGTTTGTGGTAAAGCAAACCAAAGCAAAAGCCATCTTGTACGACATATGAAGAGGCATTCCGAACAAACATACTTTACATGTCCGATCTGTTTTGAAGGATTTAAACATAAAAGTAATTTGAAAGAGCATATAAGAAGATGCACAGAAAAATTGAAGCAGCAACAGTGACACTTTGTCTTTACAAATCGTGCTAAAAAGTTCCAAAATAATGTAATTATAAAAGTACAATTTTATTTTATAAAAGTAAAAATATATAAGTAAACATTGTAGGTTGTTCTTTTTTATATTAATTTGAAGCTTATGTTTACATAAATGTTGTAACAATTTGAGTACATTAGAAAATACTTTGAATTCCCAATTTTTAAATAAAAATTCTCGAGTGATTATTATTTCTTTTTCGAATTAACATTTTATAGACTTTTTTTTTTTTTTTTACATAATTCATATGGGTCATTTTTTTTTTTTAAAGAAAACCCTGTTTTAAGATCCGTATTGAGTTGAACGCAAAACCAATGTAAATGTATGAAGAAGTTATACTGTAAGTAGCTTTGTAGGTTGCATATTCTTCACTGTCTTATCCCTTTCTAATGGGATAATGAAAGTAATTCAATTTTATTTTTTTATTGGTTGGAAATTTTGGTACTTCTATAATTTAATCTTACAGACTGACAACCAAATCAAATATATTTATAAGAGATGTTTCTCATATTTAAGGAGAAACTGGTTTGAAACTTGTTCTTGAAGTTTTTATGATCGTCTCACATGTTTGCAACGAAGTTTAATAGATCATAGTACCAGAATATGTGTTTTGGTAGGAACGTGCTTACACAGAACAGAGAATTGTGCATGTTTTAATTCCTTATTTAGTTTAGAAACCGAACTCTCATTTCGACACAAGATACTTTATTTGACAAGGAAAAACTTTCAATTAATGATGCTCGAATCTGAATATTTGTTGCCAACATCCTGACCTTTTCATATTTAAGAAATACTATAAAGGCTGATCCTCTCATAATTGATAGAAAATAGTCTTTTAACGTTCTATTTGTGATGTACTGATTTGAATTCTGTGTTGGTATTTGTATTGCTTGTACAAGTGTAATCAAATCTCTTGTATTCTCACATGATAAGGATTATCCGTGTTCGACGTCATGCCCCGTGTCTTTAACGCAATAATAATAATAACGCTACAATACTAGAATTTAACCATAAATCTGTTATGAAATATAACTACGTCTGGTGTTTTCTGTATTTGCAGGGGTTCGAGACAGAGGACATATGCATTTACTAAAATTTCAGGAAAATTTAAAAAGAAGAAATATGTTCATGCGAACGGACAGAGTATGTAAATATTGTAAAGCAGGGTTTCCGGATGATCAATCCATTTTGGAGCACTATGCTTTAGTTAATAATCATGGGTTTGCTATTATCTGTCATTTGTGCGGTAAAGGGTTCAAGACCGTAATTGGCCAGCAACAGCATCAGAGGATGGAGCACGAGTCGGGCAAGGATTGCCCTCGTTGTGAAATATGTAACAAAGTGTTCTCTGCAAAGTCTGTCTTATTGGTTCATAGAAAGGTTCACTCTGATTACAGACCCTGGAAGTGTTCGTTGTGTGGGAGTGAGTTCAAACACAAACACGTCATGTTGCGCCACGAGAGGACTTGTAAATCAAAGTTAAGAAAATGATTTCAGTTAATAATAAGGTGTTCTTTTAAACATAGTTTATCTGATGGTGTTTTAAACATAGTTTATCTGATGGTGTTTTGGTCAGTAATGTACATTTGTTCGACTTTTGGTCTTTTCCCCATTCAGTTTCTCTTTTGCTTAGATACCTGAATTAAGTAATTTGTTTTCGAATGTTAATTTTATAAGCATAACGTATTCCATATTTGGTTTATTCGTAGATGAAGCCTCGCCTTCTTTAGGACTGTCAGGTGCACGATCCAGTTCACCACATCAATGTTACGTCTGTCAATCACATTTTTATTCTGTTGAAGCATTGAGGTTTCATATGGACGCTGTTCAGTTTCATGGCTACAAGAAGATGTGCCAAATTTGCAGTAAACCGTTCAATTCTCGATCGGCGCTGAAATACCATCTATCGGTTGTGCACATGTTTTACTCGAATTTTAAATGCGACATTTGTGACCGCACTTTTCCAACAAGGAGCTATCTATTAGACCATTCTCGACGACATTCGGAAGTCGCAAGCTTCACATGTCCACACTGTAAAAAGTCTTACAAGCACAAGTCCAACTTAGGCGTACATATGAAATATAATAGATGTGGAAACCTATCAAAGAAGTAAAAAACCAACACAAATGAATGACTTTTTTCATAAAAAATCTATTTTGAATTATTTAAATGTTGTTTAATGATACGAATTTGCAGTATTTTTTGTATATATGTGTTTCATATGTATTTCTTAAAAAAAAAACCAATAGATTTTTAATTTTTGAATGTGTGTATACATTTTTGCTTTGCGAGACCTCAAAATAAAGTAGAGTGTTATTACTTAAATGTGTTTTATTTATTCAATATTTATATAATAATAAACGGCTTTGAATATTCACTGTTAAATACAGTTTATATGATAAATATCTCCTTTTTGTTTAAATCAAAATACATATTCACCTATTCATTATTAATTGTTTAAAGTTACTCGTATCTGAAGAGAAATCATTAAAATGTTTATGTTAATTAAAACTGATGAAAATTACTTCCGGGTGATTTTAAAGATACTTACAAATATATAAACGATTTTTACTCTCTGATCAAAAGTTGTACTTTGTCATAAAACTAATTTGACGAACCACAAAATTTATAGTATTTACTTAATTTTGTTTTCAACAGATAAAAGTACGAGTAATAGCATGTACGTTACCAACAGCGTACAATGTTATGAATGTAACGGATTGTTTTCACGATCTGCAATGAAGCAGCATTTAGCAGATGTGAAAAACCATGGTTTTGCCATCATTTGTGAAGACTGTGGTAAGCCGTACAATTCGAGGACAGCTTTGAAATACCACATGTCAACAGTGCATAAAAAAGGAGCGGAGGTGTTCTGTTGCATATCATGCGGGAAAAATTATCCTAGCAAAACTCACCTCATCAAGCACATGAAGATTCATATGGACCAAGAGTGATAGGCAATCAACACCGTTTATGTATTGGAAATATGTGTTTTGGAAATAACGACTTTGCGTTGGTACGTCTGAGAAAATCAAGACAATGTTATGTAAATGCACTAATGTAGAGAAGAACCTGATATCGTTTATCAAATGCTGTTTTTGTATCAGCAAACTTGTGTAAAGGAAAGCAATTGGATGAGTCATTCATTAAGAATTTTTTCTTATGTAAAAAGATATCCGTGTTACTGTTATGTATTATGTACTTGTGTTAATGTATTAGTTTGTGGGAAATTTAAGATCATTAATTGGTTCTTTATTTACTTTAATAAAATAATGATGTTTATAAATGACAAGTTTGGTTGATTGAGATTTTGGTTTGAATAAAATATTAGTAAGTATTGTAGTTTTAAATGGGCATGGTCACGATTTTGGTCAAAAATTATTTTTTCGATTTGAATGTTTATAATGCTTTAGAAAGGCATTTGTAATAGGTGACCAAAATCTGAGTGTCATTCGTAGAGTTATAAGCGAGTTACAGAGCTTACAATTCTTTGCTATGCAAACAATGCTTTTGTTTACATTTTGAATGTTGAAGTGAAAACTCCAGTTTCAGACCGAAAATGAATGTCTTAAACGTTAGAGAATGTTTATTTATGGTATAAATGAATAAAAGAATAGATAAATCCGCTTGAAAAAGATTTTTACTGGTATAGTGAACATATAGAAACAAGAACAGGGCACGGGCCTTGTTTACTTGACAAGGAATTGTGAGCTCTGTGTCTTGCTTATTACTCTACGAATGACTCTCAAATTTCATTGGATCATTAGAAATTCATTTAAAAATCATTGTAAATAATAAAAACAGATAAATAGAGTTTGACCAAAATCGTGACCATGCCCCTTTACATTTAAGTGTCATTCGTTGAGCTATAACGGAGTTAAAGAGCTTACAATTATCTGCTAGGTAAACAAAGCTTTGTTCTCATTTTGAATGTTTAAGTGAAATTCCAGTTTTAGATTTAAAATGAATTTGTTAAATGTTAAGAACTGTTTGTTTATGCTTAAAATGAATGAAAAGATTTTTACTGGTACATTGAACCTATTTTAACAAAACCAGGGCACGAGCCTTGTTTACATGACAAATAATCTTGCTTATAACTCCACGACTGACTGTCAAATTTAATTTTATTACTAGAAATGCACCCATAAAGCATTTTAAATAATAAAAGCAGAAAATAGAAACCAAAATCGTGTTATTATTTAAAGCAGCAAAAAGGAAAATTGTGATGTGTGATGTAGTTTTTGTTAAATATGGTCTAGTAAATATCATCTTCTACACCTCGACTAATTAGTTTCAAGCTGCTGGTCAATGGGATTCCATTCATGAAAAGGCTATAGACAACTGATAACTGTTATTCTACTTCAAGTTTTTTAACAATTTGTTATAATTACAGGCATGATATTATTAAATATCAATTTTTTAGGTTATAATTTAAAAACAAATCAAAATCTACAAAAGAAATTCAGATTTGAGCCTATCATTTGAAGCTGGGAGTTTCTATCGGTTTCTTCCGCCGCCAATCATTAATGCAGAACTCTCTCATACATGAAACATCTCTGTGTTGTATTGAAATAGGAAACATAGACTGACAATCAATCTGCCTCGGTAAAATTTCTTCTTCGATCAATTATGAAAAAACCGTGAACAAAAACATGCACACTGAAATGAAAATAAATGAAGATCATATTTAACATAAAAATCTACTCTCAATTAAATTCATTGATATTTGGAAACTTGCATGATAAACCTCAGCCGACTCGGATGATAATACCTTAAGAAAGACCAGGGGCTATTAAAATTCATTAAGAAATAAGGAATCATTCTTTGAGTATTATGAGGAGATAAATTCGTTCGGAGCGGGGTCAAATCCAATAAAGCCCGAAGGACTTTATCATAGATTTGATCACGCTCCGACCGATATTATCACCTCATAATATTTAAAGAATGGTTCCCTATTACATATTTTTATATTATTTCCAATTTCTATATTTTAAAACAAAATTTTAAAGCCACTATTTTTTTCATGTTGCACATGCTATGTATTACTACGCGGCGCAGCCAATACCGTTTTTCGATTATACTATAAATAATACACGTCCATTTTCTGTCGCTCATCTTTTATGAAATTATTAGGTTTAAGACTTCAACATCGATTCGTAAAGTTATCACAGACAATAGAAAACGTAAATATTTACAAATAAAATGGATTGTGTTTTGAACCATATTGAACCCTAATGTTTTGAAATGAGTTTAACTGGCGATGTTGGCTTCCAACGTGTTCTCGTAAAAAACATGTATGAAGAAGGAAAGAAACCGGGCCTGAGATGTAGACACATCCTTCACAAAAGTTAGTTGAAGAACACAACATTCAGAACACAATCCTATCCATACTGATGTTTCTCACGGTGTTTCTGGTAATCAGAATTCGGTATTTAAGACATGTCGACACCTCTGTCGTCCATCAAGTAAGGCAGCGGTGATGAATTCTGGTTCATGTAACACGAAGAAAATATACGTTCATGTACATGTAACACGAAGAAAAGCACAGAAACGAATGTAATGAAATGTATGCATAAATTTGAAATAAGATTTAGAGCCTTCAATCAAGATCATTTATTAAAATGTTTTACTAATTGACATGACATCATTCTACACTCTGAAGACTCTTTGTGCGGTTTGAACTGTGGCTTTGACATACACAGAGGAATGGTAAGGTGGGTAATTCTTTCATTAACCTTTGGGGACGGAGAGGAAAAAAACTACAAACTTAAATCGTTTCGAAGTTAAAGCATATAGCTTCTGGTTCAATGCATCAGGAGGTGACCAGCAATACATTAAAGTATTATTAAGTTGTTATTTTGATGGCAGAAACAATAAATGCACTCTTAAATAAATATGTGTTAAAGAGGTTCGCTCCTTTCTTTTTGTGTAATTATTTAATGGCACCTCTTATCTAAAAATTTTGCATCATATATTAAATTTATTTGTATATCCATATTTCACAATGCCAAATAAACCATATTGAATAAAATTGTGAAAAGAAAATTTTATATTTTCACAGTTTAGTAAGGGACTATATTTTGTGGCCGGGGGGGGGGGGGGGGGGGGTTCAAGAAAAAATGAGGAAGTTTCATAACGCAATAGTTTAGAGTACTGTTCCTTTAGCCTCCTAATTTCTAGTGCAGACTAAACTTCCAGATAGTTTGTATATTACGATATATTCATGTTTTTATGAAAAACATTTTTGAACAATATGTTGATATTTTTATCGATATAATTTGGCATACTTAGCTTATATTTCATACAAGAGAAGAAAAACTGAACTCCAATTTTTGCCTAAAATAAGCTTATTTTATGTCATAATATTTTGAGATGTAACCACTATCTTTTTTACATTTATATAAACCATTAAAATATTTGTATGCAAAAGGAAAGATGGCATTACTATTATTTCTTTTATATGCGTTATGATTTGGCTTTTCAAAATTTTGTACCAGTTTTTACATTTGCAGTTGTATTCATTATGTACGGACATTTGAAGCCATCAGTAAAGCAAGGTTTTTTTTTTAAACTTTGACTTGGATATTACTTTTCAGTCACTACATGTGTTCAACTTCATACTGTATTGAAATCATAACTAAACAGTAGTTCAAACTATAAATATTAGTTTTATTTCTTCAAATAATCTAGTTCCTTGCCAAATTTTAGCAATAATTTCAAGAAAATTATCATTTCTGTGTTGGATCCCATATTTCCAAAAAATGGCATGTGCCATAGGTCACAAATAAGATTAAAAATCGAACCAAGCGGCCACTCATATGAGCTGTCGAATGCGGTATGTTTTGTTTGAAGTATTGAATGACCTGTGAACCGGAATTAAATTCTACATTAATTTATTATTTGGGAGTGTATCTGTAATTTCTTAGTTTTGAATAGATTTATGAACTTTAGGTTTGCTCTTCATTTGAAAGAAAAATCAAAGTACTGAAAGTACTGTTAGACGGTGGCGCCGTTTGAAAATGGCATATTGCATGTATGATAATTATTGTTGTCGAAAATCCACAGCCAGTATCTCATACATGTACTAATACTTAACGCTTACTCGCACAACTGGTCGTGAGTTTCCTACATAGGTAATTCTGTGGAAATCGTAGTTGTGATCACAATCCACACTTTACAAATGTTGTGTCTCTTTATCGTCATCTTTTGGGGGAAACTTATAATTTTATCACAGTAGCCTTTGTAGTATGGAATTTTGTATCTATATTTTTGTATCTATTATAATGTTTGTATCTATATCAGTTGACATTAAAACTCCGTTTTCGGTAAAACATGTACTACATGTATGTATTTTGATTGCCACAGAATGACTCATTAAATATGTGGGTTGCCATCACATATTGAATGAATAAATCAAATCAAAAGCGATTTCATCACAGTTCGCCTAAATATTTGATTGTATAAAAAGGGGAATTTTGGGGTTTTTTCTTTTGACCTTTGGGTTGACCCTGCAAAGGGAAACAACTTTTGAAAAGTGTGGATTGGACTATTGTGCTTTAAAGATATTGTAGATTTCTCAAAGTAACGAGAACAAATAAAGCTTTGGTATAATAAAATACTTATCAGGTTTTAACTAACTATATGGGCATACATGAAGTATGTTTATTGTCCCTCTCGACAGCATTTTCCCTCAATTTTTTTTACGGGGAAAAAGTTGCAGTCTCATGGACCATCACACTTGCTTTTGTCCTCATAGTCAGTTAATACAATTAGGTGTAAAGAAAACGGATTGGTTTACAAGAACATGATTGATAAAACTGGCATTGCTTTTGGAATGCACGTCATCATGAAACAGAAGAGTCAATCTGTATTTTATCTTCTAATTTATTATTGGATAATTTCCATTTGCTCACAACGAAAGTGAATAAACATTTGAAAAAAAAATAATCATACAATATTCAGTCGCGGCAGTTTCATTAATTAACGTTTAAAGTACATTTGCCCTATTATATTTAGCTATAGATTTATTCAAATCATTTGAATGAATTTGGGAAAGTCACATGTATATTTTATCGCTTGTCAATACACTTTAACACGCATAATTTACTTGCTACATTAAACTTTTCTAGTAAACTTACAACAAATATTGATTAAATATTCCAAATTAGTTTTGAAAAACACCAAACAAACAAAATCCAAGTTGAACGCATGTTTTCCTGACAGTACAGCTGTGTATATAAATTTCATTTTATTCTTTGCATGTACTATACAATAGATCTAGGGTTCGCAAATCCCGGCAATATTTCCGGAGAGCTATAGTTCTGTGGCTCAGCAGAATACTACAGTCATCTATGAAGCACATTTTTTGCCTTCAAACTTTATTATTCATCGCAAATATAGCATGTGTGTATACGCTACGGCCGATGTAGCATTTCGTTGAGAGATGACACTTTGTAACCGGTGTGTATTTCGATTGGAATATTGCATGAGTTGAACCGATTGTTTTTTCTCACAAAAAAAGCTAGCGTTTGCTGCAAATTAGAGATACACGAGCCGACACGCCGTGAAATCCATAAGACGTTTTACAGCATATGTCTTTAATTCCTTACTTGCTTAAAAAATCTGAACTGAAAATCTTTGAAACATCGTGAAATGTGGTTTGTTTATACATATAAAATGGCGACTCGATTTGCACATGAATTTTACACGATCGATCGATTAGCGTGTGTGAGAGAAAGTCAGCAGCAAGTAAAGCGTCAACATCAGTAGTAAATATTGTCTGATAAATATTGAGGTGCCTGTAATAAAATTAATGTTCCTACAAACTGAGTGGGTTACAAAATAAAGTAAATCACAGGTCAGTCCAAAATTAAACACATTTGTATCGTAAATTTCAAGTTTTTTGTATGTTTGAAAACAGATGCACACTTGAAGAAGAAAGTGTGCCATTGATCGGTTGAAGTTCAATAAAATGTAATTTATGTAATATTCATTGTCAGTATTTGTTGTGAATTCTTTGGAATAAGCTACAGCAAAATAAATATGCTACCTCAACTAAAATTAATGCGTTGAAAATGACTTAATTTATCGATGAAGCATAATTGCTGAAATATGAAATGGAAAACGTTTTTAAATAGTGTGTTTCTGACAATTGTTTACATCATAAAAAAAAACAAGAAGCGAGTATTGTGAGATCTCTTAACCAATTATCGCAGTGATATAGTTTATACAGTCCTGATACAGAGTTTAAGGGTAACGGCTCATATAAAATAAAACACAATTTCATAAATTATCTAAATATATGTACAAAATAGCAGCTATAATGCTTAAAGTATCTGATAAGATTAAAATTAGTTTTCATACTTAAATCGACAGATAGATAAAACATTGCCTGTAACACTGCATATACCTAACATAGTTATCGTTCCTTAACCGCTAGGGTCCCCGTGAGAAATACTCTTCCGGTCAGGACGGTAGCAATAGACCGTGGTTATTTATAGCCACAGTTTAAAAATCAGTCAGAAAAAATTACTTCTATACATTCAAGATCTAAAATTAAAAAACTGAAAGTTCTATGATTACGTAGAGTTGTGAATAACGACTTTACCAATCACACACGATATTGAATTATCAGTTTTTGATAAAGCTCAGCAACAAAATCTACTTAAATTGGTATTTGACAAATATTGAAAGAGCCACAGAATTGGGTTTTGAAATAAAATATGTGATTTTTGTGCCGTTGTGTTCTTTGTACAGTAATATATTTGTCAATGTTTGAATTCATCTTTATAATGAAATATGCCCATGTGTACATTGAGATTATATTAAAAAATTTGATAATTTAACATGACTTCTCTTTTTAGTTTATGGCCATGACGAAGCGCCCAGTACGAACCTGATATTTGCCAAAAGTCCGCCAAAAAGTACTAACAATTTATCATGTAGATAACGCATTTGTTTTTGGCTCACCTGAGCTGAAAGCTCAAGTGGGCTTTTCTGATCACTCTTTGTCCGGCGTCCGTCTGTCTGTCTGTCCGCCTGTAAACTTTTTACTTTTACATTTTCAACTTCTTTTCCAGAACTACTGGGCCAATTTCAACCAAATTTAGCACAAAGCATCATTTGGTGAAGGAAATTCAAGTTTGTTTAAATAAGGGCCAGGTCCTTTGTTAGTATTTTTCAAAAATCTTCTCTAAAACCATTTGACCAGGTAAACTGAAATTTGTGTGGAAGCATCCTCAATTAGGGTAAATTCAAGTTTGTTCAAATCATGACCCCTGGAGGTAGGGGTGGAAGCACAATGGGGAGCCAAATTTTTACACATGAATAAATAATGTAAATCTATAAAAATCTTTTTCTCAGAAACCAATTAGGCAGGAAACATGAAACATGTGTGGAAGCATCCTCAGGTAGGGTAGATACAAGTTCGTTCAAATACTGATCCCCAGGGGTAGGGCCACATTGAGGATCCAATTTAACAAAGGAAGAAATTTTAATTATTCACAAAAACTGAAATATTATAATACAGTGGGGCCTCAGATATCCGGACGTCGGATAACCGGGCGCTTCAGTTTACGGACGATTTTATTTGGGAACAGATTTTTTATACGTTATTTTGTCTCATTTATCCGGAATTCCGCGTTCCGGATCCGGACGGTCTGTTTTTACCACAAAACACTGATTTACTACTAATTCTGCTTCATTTAACCGGACGGTAAAATATGATGATACCCTACTCAGTACAAAAGATTACCCCTGTCAATTAAGCTTCACACCTTTTTACGTGCTAGACCCTCATGAGTAGCTTGTATAAACACACTGACTTCCCAAATCACTTTCATGGAAAATTGCAAACAACAGTGTATCACACACATATCACAATTGGACACAAAGAATTAAGCTAGATTCGGTTATCATTATTGTCCGGTTAATATTTTATGACAGAATAATAAAATAAAGCAGAGTTCTTTATATCTAAAAACGTTCATTTCATCAGACAACTCTAGCATGTGTTGCTATATGGAATGAAAGGCAAATAAAACCTAGTATCAACACTGGAAGCCATTGTATACAAATACATTATCATTCATGACAACAATAGACACATTTCAGATATCCGGTCGCTTCATCTATCCGGACAATTGGACTTGGGAACCAAAGCGTCCGGATAACTGAGGCTCCACTGTATATGGTTTTACTTATATGCAATCATGTTGACATATTTATGATTCTTTAAAATCGTTGAGACCTTGGCCCCTGGACGATTCTTGTGCCTCACAAAGGTTCAAAGTTCAACATACGTTTACTGGGTATATCCCATATATCATTACTTATTAGGTTTGTTATTGACTGTTTACAGAAAGGTGTGGGGTCGGTAAAGTCCATAGAAGGCGCACTCCGCCTCGCCTTCTATGGACTTTACCGACCCCACAACTTTCTGTAAACAGTCAGTAACAAACCTAATATGTGTTTTGTATTGTCGAGGACCTAAAGTTTGATATGTAAACAAAACAAAAGAGAATATGTAACAATTAAATTCATAGCTTAATTCTCTTAAGTTTTTACCTTCCTCGTTTGTCGTCTGTGCACACCTGGATGTCATATGTAGGATCATAATATTACGTTACGGGCAAAGGTGGGGGGGGGGGGTCCTCTAAATATTTTGGGGCTTAAAAATTAAAGGTATGGTTGAACGTTTGTGTAAAAAATCAATTCAAATAACGTTACGTCCGCCATGTTGCCGTATAAATTTTGCCGCTTGCCGTTTAAATAAGGCAATCACGTGACGCGATTCATCCAATGACGTCGAGACATTCTAGTCCGAGGCAAAACAAAAACAACTTTTTAGGATCTTTTGAGAACTGCAATGTTCAATATATAAAATCATACTGTCAGAAAAGGGGCTAAATTATAAACATAAGACTATCCAGGGGAATAATTGATTTTTATTTATACAGGATATACATATACTCTACTTCATTATCCAGATATTTTATATATGTCTCCATAAAGCTGATAATATCATGCCTTTTGTTGCTAAGGTGGGCGATGTGGCCAATTGGCCTCTTGTTATAAAAAAATGATGTGCTCTTAAATACTGAGAACCCCAACATCACTGTTACTGTCGATTAGAACCCAAAGCATATTTTCAGCTCGGTTCTGTTGCTTCTTTGATTATGAAAAACAATGGCTTATCTGAAAAGCATTTATTAAAAATGCCCGATGATGTTATAATGAACATCAACATGACAATGTGAGACTGCATAAATTTAGTGCATTCATTTTTCTTTTCATATCAAACAAAAAAATTGCGTCATTTCTTTCAAATTAACGCTTAGATTATTTAAATATCTCCTTCTGTGTACATGATACTCTTATTTTATGCCTAGTAAATACGTCTGTTTCGTCACAGGACCATCATTCTTGTGCAACACCTGCGGCAGAGGCTTTCAATCAAGACAGGAGTTAACTGACCATGTGAAAATAAAGCATGGTGCTCCAAAGTTTCAATGCAGTGCGTGTTTCAAAGGCTTCTCGACCAAAACTCATTATACGTCACATATGCAGAATCATTTGAACGTAAGAAATTCCGCTGTATATCATAAAACAAATTATTCTTTTGACTTCGTATACATGTGCAATTCAAGCGTTAAAGTCAGGGTATATAGATATATATTTTTCAAACTTTCAATGAATTCAATTATAAATAATATTTTCATTTGTTTCAGGAAAAGACTTATACATGTGACCAGTGTGGCTCAAGCTTTGTACATAAGAACGATCTGGTGAACCATATAAATGCCAAACATGATCTGAAAAAGTTATCTTGCACATACTGTAGCAAGTCGTTTTCCTATGACAGAGCATTAAAACGACATATTCGTGGTGTACATGAGAAACAAGTTTTTGTATGTCAATATTGTTCAAAAAGATTTGGTTACTATGACAATTTAAAGAGACACGTGAAAAATATTCATAAACAATAGGAGCCTGAATCTCTAGCAATTTCATTTTATGAAAACACATTGTGTTGTGAAAAAAAATAAATCTTCATCGTTCTTTTATAGCTCAGGTATCTTTTGGTGTATCCATATGAATAGAGAAGTCGATTGATTTTGATATTCATTTTGAAATCAATGTTCGGGAAAATGTATTCATAGTGTACGTTTTTAATCAAGAAACTTTCAGATTATAAATTATGCATTTTATTTTATGTTTAATCTACCTCAATTTTTCTTTCTTGATAATCGATGTTCCTGTTTAATACATTGTGGTTTTCAAATCACTATTATTCCTCTCTGAAACTGATGCTGTCGTATGAATTATTTTTAGCGTGTTTTGAAAGAGTTATATAATTGATTCCAAAATAAATAGTTTCTTGAGGATAGAGTATATGATAAATATATGTATATCATCGTAAAAGTAGCCATAAATGAAGAACCAAATCATTGTAATTATGATTAAATGGCGTTATGAGAAATATTCAATATTATTTTTCTTTTTTTGTTAATCAGACAGACCTTTCTGATATCGAATGTAAGATTGAAAACTCTTCAAAACGCAACATACTGTTGTTAAATGATTGGTTTCGATCATAACTAAAACTAAATATCATGCAAGGAACATTTTCTGCTTTTCTTTTATGATTAGAGCATTTTCTTCTTGTTTTAAGAATTTTGTAAACAGGATGAGATCTTAAATAAATAGCCGTTTGTGGGAAACTCAACATAATGTTGGAAGTACATGTAGTCAGGGTTATCGTGTTCTCTACATGGTTCAGCTACTACATGACCGGAATCGTCCACGAGCTTTTAATTAAGATTTAAATGACCAATCAATAACGTAATTTCAACATGAAAACTTCAGGAAATTTTTTAAAGCATGCGTAGTTCGTTATTTCGTATTGTGAATACTCTTGCGACGTAAACATTTCAAAGAAATATATGCTTTATTTCAATTTAAAAAAACTCAAAAAGGCGTCTTTCAGTATTCCTCAGGATGAAAAGGAACATTTCTATGTGGTTATTGACATTGATTGCTTGTAAATTTGGTAAGTTACATATTTTCTATATCAAGTTTTAATTTTTTTTAAACATAAGATCCTAAAATATAAATATCACTTTAATTAACCTATAATTGTTTTGGATGCTAGCAACCACACACTGTTTATCGTCATTGTTAAAAAATAACATATTTCAAAAACCCGTGAATATTTTGAAACGAAATTTACAATATTTGCATTGTGATGTGCACGCTTAATTAGATACTTTAAAAAGCTGTCGTTTTTAAACCTAATTTTTAAAAAATATATGATACATGTATAAATATAAAATATAAAATGCGTATTATTAGTTTTTTGTTTTGCTGTTTCTAAACTGTCCTTAAAGGGACCTAGACACGAATTAGATGAACATTTTTATATTTAATTTTTTTGTATCAAATGATTTATTTGTATATGTTAAATGATTCACCAAAATTTCAATGCTTGAAATCAAGTTACAAGCGAGATATTGAGGAAAGAAGACAGTGTCACGTAAACAAAGCTCGAGTCTTATATTTGTTTACAAATAATGTAAAATAAAGAAATTATCATTTCTTTAGCAAAATAACTTGTGGCAACAAGATGAACTGATTTAATTTGTTCCTAAATATTTTTATCAACAGCAAAATGCAACATTAGAGTGAAACTTATTCCAAAAACAACGCATATGCAAACAATAACAAGACTCGAGTTTTGTTTACAAAACAAAGAATTCTAACCTCTGTAACTTGCTTGTAGCTCATATTTGACTTTCAGTTTTTGACAAGCATTAAAAAACAACCATATTAACCATTATAGACAATAAAAATGAAAAAATAAATTTTAAAAAATTTGAGCTCAAATCGTGTCCAAGTCCCTTTGATTAAATAAGTTATTAAAGTAAGTTGAATGTGCCAAAATGTTATTTTTATTTTATATTTTTAAAATTTTTGTAAACTTGTAGCCCACAGTAAAAGCTACGCGTTCTCGAAGAACTTGCTTTATAGCGATGCGGTGCCGAGTTCGGGTCTGAATGTTCAAAAATGGGTGTTAACACAACTAGAATGTGCTAGATTGTGTGGGCAAGAAGTGACCTGTCAAACCTTCTTCTACAAACCACTGGGCGGAGTGTGTTCTCTTTACAATCATCCCCTCCTTGAGTATACCCCTGTCATCTTTGAGGAAGGTGTGGAAATATACACGATGAAAGGTTTGTTGCTTGTTCGCAAGCATTTTTTTCATCAAATATTTCTTGAAATACGAAATAAAATTCTTTGGATACCTTTGATATTTATAAATCTTTCTAATGTGACCTATTTGTTAGAACATCAGTTTTTCGATTTCAAGAAAATCAAAACACGAGGAACTTGTTTTTATCTCATTTTATCTTTAGATAGATAGATTTACACCTTTGAAGACAAGTTTATACATTGTTTTAACTTGTCTAAATAGCAATGCCTATTTCTATGGTATCTGAATATCCATGAGGGCAGAAATTCAAAATGTACATGTCATTGTATGTGGATATTGATTAAAAGATTGAAAAACATCCTCAAATCGGTAATAACGAAGAAATTGCCTAATTATTCTCTGCCGGTAAACAAAAATAATAGTACCAAGTTACACCGACATGACTGTTTATTTATCATTTTCACTAACTATGTTTGATGATTACTTGTATTTTTTTTGAAATATGAGAGTTTGTTTTTAATTTCAGAACACTATTTCAACATTTCAGGATAAATTAACAATTATTAGTACGGTGGTTGAGTGTATAATGTCAAAGAATAGTAAGAAACATTCAAGGCCGTGTCAATGGGTTTGGATTTTAAACCACAGTTATATTTTTGTCGATAATTTTAAGGTATAACCGCTGACCACTGTGTTTAGTAATTAAACTCATCAATAACTAATAATATAATTGTATTGTAGTTCTTGGTAAATTAATGTTTATATTCATCGAATTGATTTTATGATTAACTGGTATAAATATTTGAAATACTAATGAATTCTTGAATGATAATTCTAATTAATGTCTCTCGAGGTGCTAATTACTTTCTTTTATTTACACTGTATTTCAGGTTGTCAATTTTCAGATTTTACAATGTATAGAGAAGGTGGTATATGCATTAGTATTTTCTCTGCGGAAAATATGACATCATTGTATGCCAGCACAGCGTGTAATCACCGAGGCGGAGAACTGATATCATTAGACATTGACGGAAAGATACAGTTTTTAAAAACATACTTGCTCCAATACTGTGAGTTTTTCATGTTTTTATTACAAAAAAGAGAACAACAAATTAAAATTGATAGAACACACACACTAGTGGTGACCAGGTTACCTTTTTTTCTTTGTATTGTAGTTAAGTGGACAACACCAGTCTTGATTGGACTTGACAATTCGGATGGATGGAAATGGTCCAACAATGTATCTTTGACATACAGTTCTCTCTTGCAATATCAGCTCAACAGTTATGATGCGCAAATGCACCCATGTCCCGACAACTACTGTGGAGTTCTTAGAATCTCTCCCACAGAATCACTGTTGTTTGATCAGTGCTGTCGTAACATAAGTCCGCTCTCGGTGTGTTCGATGTCCACAACATTGTAAACGGCTGATGTTAATTAAACATTTTAAGAAGGCCGGGTTGTCGTGGTCAGTTTTAGACTATATAAAGAAATAGTTTGATGATATCCGTGCATTTTACGAAGTTGTTGCAATTTTGGCTACGATGAATGTAATTAAATAAATAACGTATGCAAGTTGAGATCAAATTAGAGGTAAAAAAAAAAAACTTTGTACCGGTGCATCGGTTGCTCGAACCTTTAGCTTTAGGTAATAAGTGGAGCCACTAAGCCAAGCATTTCGTTGAACGGCTTTGCGTTATATTAACACTTCAAGACTTATTTTTGTTTATATAATAGGCAGATTTATGGTACGAATTAAATAATTCCGGAAAATTAAGCGTTATCGAATATTGCCGAGGATCGGAGATCGTAACTTATTTAATAGTGCCAGGTTAATGAAATGAAGCAGAACGATCGAAAAAAAATAATCACAAGCAATGGAGAGACAAAATGTTTTAGGCAAGTTATAAACCAAAAACTGACCATTCTGTCAGAGGTTATACTGTCCTCAGCGCTGCAACACCTCGGACTGTACAATATTTATCTGACAGAATAGACAGTTTTTGGCTTATAACCGGTAAATATAATAGAAAAATGATAAATGTTAAAACTACAATAGTTTGGTTGCATCTTTACTGAATAGTTTATTGCTAAAATATACTTATACTATTATGGTAGATCTATACTTATACTATTATGGTAGATCTATACTTATACTATTATGGTAGATCTATACTTATAATATTATGGTAGATCTGGGGTAGATTTGCTGACCACCCAGCCTTTTCAAGCAATAAAATACACTATTCAAAACATAGTTTGCTATCGATGACTGTGTGATATAATTCTGCATAAAACAATATATGTTTCTACTTCTAAGGAACATTTATCAATAGTACACTCTTGTAATATAAAAATATCAGGCTAATATTCAATGCAAATACTCGTGTACATGTATCTATTTTTGTAGCTGTTGAATCGTTTATGATTTTGTAATGAAAGATTTGTACTTTAAATGAAACTCGTACAGAATTAAACTAGTATTGTCAATTGCACTATTGTTTTCCGTACATATCTGTTCTTCTATTAACATAAACCAGTCCAGAACCCAATGATTTTGGAAGTCCTTATTTTGTTAACATTTTGATTTAACAGAATGATGTAACTGCACAAGTACAATAGTAAAGATTACAACTGAATACCTGACAATTCATTTTTAAGATATTGATATTAATTTTGTAAGGGAAAATCGATTAATTTGTTCATAGTGATTGCTTTGTGTGTGGAGGCTTACTATAAACATACCCTCTGTGTGTCCATTACTAAAATTTCTTATGTCATTTACTTTAACGTTTTTGTATATTTTCTTATTCATAATTGAGTGTAACAATAATTTTGATTTGATCGATTTTCGACAACTAACATTGACTTCCTAAAATGGAATTACGTATAATTTATTGTAAGAGCAATTTATTGTCTAAATATTATACTTATAATGTTAATAACAACATGTATTATATTCCTTTAATATTTTCTTTACAACATTTGAAAATGAGGTTTTGATGGGCCTCTACAATGGACTTCTGGATTAGAGATTTCGTTTCAAGTCTTAGAAGTCTTGCAGAAATCAAAGTAACATAGATGTACTCTTTTAAACAATTAAGTAACGTTACCGTCCATTTCTGTTGAATACGCAGTGCTTTTTGTCTCCTGGTCAAGATATAAAAAATCCGGACATGCATATAGTGATTAGCTGCATTTTTGCTTCGATGGATAGAGTTGACTAGGAAATGTGTTGGAATTTATATATCATCCTACGAAAGCCGAGAAGGATCATTCGAGATTCGAGATTCAAAATACGAGATTCGAAATACGAGATTCGAGATTCGAAATTCGAGATTCAATATCTAAATTAACCAATCAAATCATGGATCTGAAACCTGTATCCTAGCAACATCAAACTGTTCTAAATAAAGATCATTCGTACAAATAAATGTCTTGATAGCTCTTATATAGTGGTTATAAAATGGTTAAATTAACATTGATGAATTAACCTCACACAGTATAAACAATTAAATTAGAAATAACACTGTTGGCTTTGCGAATCTAAGTGGTTTTGTTTGCCCTGTATGTATTTCCCCCCGAGCAATTTTAACCCGAAGTGTATTCGCCCCAACTGTGTAAAAATCGGCTCGCGAAGAAAGATCTGTTTAATCTAAATGTTTTAGCTATGAAACGAAACTCAATGAAATAATCGACATGTCAAAATATAGGTTATGATAAAGTTTTAAACCATAGAAGATATAATGATTTACAACCTCAAAGACAAAAATCCAGATAAGAATAGTGTATTGTAGGGTATGGCAATGCCATTGTCGATATGAGAGAGAGAGAGACAGACAGACAGACAGACACAGAGAGAGTTTTGTAGTGTCAAATTCAGTTTTGATTTAGAATTTGAAATTGATTTGATTTGTTACAAGCATATATAGACAATAATTAAGCCTCTAAAAGGAGAAAAGAGAGGAGGTAGCTAGGGTAGGGCAGACCAACTAGCAAGCTTTAATTTTAACGGTGTTAGCGCACCTGTGATTTACATCCTCTCTCTCTCTCTCTCTCTCTCTCTCTCTCTCTCTCTCTCTCTCTCTCTCTCTCTCTCATCACCTAGCTTTTCCTTTTCCGTGAGGGGGTTTGGGGTATTTGTGATGTCTTACATTAGCTAGCGAAAATGATAAAAAAAACATGAAATTTTCTTTAAATTGTGTGCGGATGTTGTACTCCAATAATCTGTTTTCAGTATATAAATTTCAAGAGGGGGGGGGGGGGTATATAGTCCTAATTAGTTTGCCAGTTATTCTGTCCCCACTTTGTTTTCTCTTCGTTTTCCAGGTTTTTTTTATTTGGCTCGGCAAATTAATATAACACTTTCTGTGTAGCTCCATAACGATGCACTGTATATAAATTATGAGTAGGTTTACTTTTGATAAACACGTACATATCCGTACTTGATTTTTAATTTGACTCTTATGATCGGATTTAATATTCCAATAAATATAGGGTAGGAAAGAGTAGACGGGACTTTTTTGCGCATATCCTACTGTACCATTTATTCAACACCGGTATTAGCACTCATCGAATTCGACTTGATTTTCTTTTTTTCATCCACTGGATTTAAAGCTATTAATTTTTGAAAATATTTTGAATTTATGGCCTGATTATATATAAATAAGAGCTGCGCTGGTGCATCTATTTACCCAAATGGACCAAAATATAACCAAATGAATCTAAAAAATTTGACAAAATTAGTTTTAAACGTACGACTCTTTTTCAATTCTAATCGGGTATGTCCTTTAGAAAAATCTTGAACCACACACATTTTAGCAAATAAAACGCCAATTGTTTCATTTTTTTATGGGCAGGGAGGTGGTGCCGGTAAAGGAAATGTATTGCTTGTGGCAGTTGTGCTATACTCTCATTTGTTATAATAGGTAATACTACATATTGATATAAAATGAAAGTTTCCAATTACACTGTACATAGCTTCTATCATGCATTTTGACCCGTGCGATAGTTTAAAACAATTTTCAAAGCATTTAATGTAATTCAACCGATCATTTTTGAAATTTATTTTTCTGGATCCCCGCCTGATACGTCCGCCTTCTTGTATATTGGAATTACATGTACGTTGACCATATGTACACATTTACATAATCGGCTATGTTATGGGACGATAACATTTTTTATCAATGTTTTTGCAGGATATGTAACAAATAACAGTCTATTTGTTGGTTTTTGCACTGATTATTTGAGATAATTTGCCGCCATCGTTTATGCATTCCACACACCACTCACAGTTTCTTTATTTGATGTTCTGTGTGTATGGCGACAAATTGGTAAATTTGCACCACTCACCCCTTGTAGCTTCATCCTGATTACATTTTATCTGGCTAAGTGTAATGTAGTAGTATATTAAATACACACATCTTTGTTTGCAGTGCTTATTTACATCTTTAGAGATTTACTTACAAAAAAAGTAAACATTTGTATGACTTATATGTAATTATTGTCAATTTTGGTGCCGGGGGGGGGGGGGGGGGGGTAGGAAACTACAGAGAAACTTAACTTGGCTGTGAAACATATGCTTTTATTCTTTCTTGTTGATATATCAATGAATGAATTATAACAAAATACATGTACAACAATTAATTTTGAAATATTCATGCACAATCAAATTTTTAAAAAGTTTTACTGTTCTCTGCACAAGAAATCGGCAATGTGAACAAACTGGCACCCTATCATCCTTACCTTTAATTGTAGAGAGTAGGTATTCTTCTATATTGAAAACAATTCCAAAAGTAAGACTCATAATAAGTTGTTTACTGAGGAAAAGGAAAAAAAATGTATTTATTAATAATTCCGTATGATGTGATAATATCTCAATGATTTGTTTATAATCATAGTACTAGTGTATCACTGTATGCATACATAAAAACGATAAGTAATGCTTATATTTATTAGTGAAACAGGACAGATTATTTATATTTAGATTATTTAGATACATGTACTAATCTTCATGCGGGGATCTAGAAAGGAGGGGGTCAGGGGATCTGGACCCCCTCCTCGGGAAAATTCGAGCTTATTAAATTTACATTGTAAAATTTTTTTAAATTGGCCTAGGACCCCCTACAGAAAAAATTAGCTACGCTTATGAAGTTCTCTACCATAACCGCATTTTTACACAAAAGGGGTGAATAAACCCGGGTTTTAAACTATTACTGGTGGTGAAATACCCCAGGGTTCAAACGCATCAGGTGGAAATGCACCAGGGCAAACAAAATCACTTAGATCCGCGAAGCACACTGCATTATTACTAGTCTACTTAGATATTCTGTGTAAAAGTAAATACACATAATTATTTAGTTAGGTAGGGAGAAGTGAACATAGCATTTATTAAGAGCTATTAAGACATTTATTTGTAGGAAAGAGCATGTACGAATGATCTTTATTTAGAACAGTTTGATGTTGCTAGGATACAGGTTTCAGATCCATGATTTGATTGGTTAATTTAGATATTGAATCTCGAATTTCGAATCTCGAATCTCGTATTTCGAATCTCGTATTTTGAATCTCGAATCTCGAATGATCCTTCTCGGCTTTCGTATCATCCTGATAGAAAGAGAAAGTGAACAACGTGCCCCCAACGTAGTTTCAATGTATGCCATGCTAAAAATACATTGTATCAGATACATCGCCTCTGGAGGACATTTGGAGCTTGATTTTATGTCATCAGCAATATTATAAGGATACGTTCTTGACGTTTTGAAGAGCCATCAATAAAACTGATCACACATTAGGTAATCCAATATAATACTACTCTCTGTCGAACAGATAAAAGTAAGAATTTGTTCAATGAAAAAAAAGGAGAATTTAATAGAGCATCATTGCAGGTTATTTTGTTGTTGTTAAAAACTGAATTATGAAATTTTAACGGAATGCGAAGAGTCCAGAAATAACATCGCCAGCGTGCGGCGACTGTCCTTGCCTCACGCTCAAAAAAATATAATATCTTCAGAAATAATAAACACAATGCATTGAAATTTTAGACCTGAATCGAAATGGGCAGACATTTTAAAGTACGAATTTTTGATATATACTTTACGCCCATTTTCACAATTTCATCGCATCTGTAGCATAACTTTTAAATCAACCCTCGTATATAGTACATGGAAATGGGTTTTATTCCAAATAGTGAACACGCCATTCTAATATGAATATGCGAAAAAAAAAAGACTTAATTTGTCATCATTTTACATCATAAAAGGGGTAAAAATCGTTTTCTCTCGAAAATCGTTAAGAACTACGGGTGTAAACAACTTTTATTGGAAAATGACAAATTACTTTCCAGCAAGTATGATGATTTCTGATGACTGCTACAACACTATCTTTAAAAGCAAATTCTATTTGGTGTGCCTAAGGAAATAAAATCTATTAAGAATTTAAAACAGTCTTCAGCTGGATATACACAGCAATGCACAGTTAATAAACCGATTAGAGTTTATCACGTTTTCTGCCAAGTTCAAAGTAAATTGCCATACATTACAATGAAATAACCATTACTTGTCGTTGTTTTATTTCCTGAATTTCACTAGCTGAATCTCAAGATCAAACATTTTTAACCAACCATGTGTGTTTCTTATAAATTACTGAGTGTCATTTACATTCGTTAAACTACAATTCTTGTGAGTTTCGTTGTTGAAATTATTGCGCATTTTTAGACGCAAAATAAGGTATTGTATGAATAACAAGAAAAATACTTTCAAATTAAGATTGCGATTAGTTTTGAAATGAAGAAGTGACGTGAAATAATACATTATTTTCCACCTTGATACTTTTAATGATATTTTTAATTTTTCCCTTTTTTAGTTTAAAATCCTTTGATATAGAAATTCAAATCATAAATAATGACATGGTATTTTATTTTGATGGAATATGTTATGTGTAAACATTCATATATTGTAGTAAAAAATATATGAGATCATTGATTCTAGGAGAACCCCGCAGTGATAAAAAATAAATAAATAAAAATACGCGTACACCTACCAATGCTTGCAGCATACAGAAATGGATTATTCATCATCCATGAAACCTTTCCCTAAATTGAAAGAGCTGCGTACCAAAAGACATTGTAAGTTAACCAATGGACTTGGAGTTTTGAAGCAATGAACAAAGTTTTGCTAAATTTGATTTTACCAAACAACTCATTCTGATTTTAGTAAGAAAATGGTCTACTTGATTTTGGCTACGATAGTATTTGCATATTGCTACTGCAGTAAGTACGGATTCCTTATTTATTATATGCTTAGATTTCATTTTATGAATTTATTCTTAGCCTATGTTTTCCGTATTTTCCGTTTTTTCGATTACGACAAATAACACGCGGTGGGTGTGACCGGTCAGCAGAGGATCCCCACTCCTTCATGGTACCTGATCCCACCTATTAATTTTGTAGATGTCCGTGTTTGTTCTGCTTCTGTTATGTATTTTACTTTTCCACTTTTGATTTTGAGAACTATTTGTTATCACCACATTTCAGTCTTTCTACATAAAGTTACAAGTCGTATGTTTTAGGTGTTGTACAGATATCGTAGATATCTTTTGTCTTTATTTACTTCTGCATATTTACTGCAAATAATCGATTTGGGTTTATGCTGTTGCATTTTAGAAAGTTTCAAATGCAGATTTTTAACAAATCCCTTATGCAAGAAATATCGTCTTAAAAATAAAATAATATTACATAAATGAAACACATTTTTAAGACCAGTCTATAAAGTCAAATAGGTCATGTGCATACTTTGTAAATAGTTTTTTTTTATTATTATTTACCTGAACTTCATTTGCTTTATTGTCATTAGATTACGTTTATTAGAGTTATACATTTGGTAAATATTAAATTTAAAGTTTTTAAGAAACCTCTAATACGGGTTATGTATTTTTTCTGCAATGTCGCTACCGTCATATCCCGAAGAAATCACCAAAGAGAGCATTTTATTGTTTAAATTAACAAAAATATATAAAAAGTAGGATATGTATTGTAAATATGTGAATTTAAATAGAATGGGGAAAATGTGCTTCCTCGGAAATTGGTATGGCCAATGTTTTCATCTTATGTTGAAATAATTTATAAAGTTAAGGTAACGTACGTGCGTGATTTCCAATAAAAATCCAAATAAAAAAAATGAATTAGATTTTCTCTCATAGATTTCCAAATCCTGTCGGATGTCATAATTAACATTTTTCTATTCTCAATTATATTTTTGAATGCTGGGGCTGGTGGTTAGATAATATTGTGATATAAAAATAGGAAAGCAATGAAAAATTAAAAAGATTTGCGGATAAAAAAATGTTAATTAAGATAAAACAAATGATTGATATCGAAACTTTTGAATATCATCTTATGCGCAATAACCAATTTGTTTTATTGAAGGCGGCCCACTGTAGTTTTCATTGTGCATGATTTTGCACAATCAAGCTAATCAGGTTATACCTTTTGTTGAAATTGTTTTCCTACCATTTATGAAATTAATCACAATTAACACATAGAATATATAGATTTTTTTTTAATAAAAAGATTATCTTAAAACGATTTTTCTGTTGTTTGGTAGGTAAGCATTGCCACCATTTTTCTTTTTGACAAATGATAAAATGAAGCTTTGTAGGAGAATATATTGGCAATTATGATAAATACACCGGATTTGTTTAGATTGCCCATAAAAACAGATGGTAGTTTAATATTCATAATTTGCAAATAAGCTAGAGTGGTGTACTTTTCATCAAGTGAAAAAAGGGTTTTGCATTTACGGTTTAAACGTAAACCCCCCCCCCCCTAAAACTGTTCTTGTACTCAGTGGATTGTATTGTACTGTCCTATTGAGTGAACAACAATTTCGGAAGCACACCCAACGAATTAAAGTACATACCCCTTCAAATCAGTTTATGTATGCCAAAGTGAATTGAAAGCTATCTTTTGTTTCTTGACGTTATCGCCTCCTTTCCATCTACTTCAGGATTGTGGAGTTGATATCTTTTAAATTTGATATATTATTAATGATAAAAATTAAGATGGTTATATTTATGTTAACGTATGATTCAAACCTTTTATGAGATTAAAAAAGAGACATATGCTCTCTTGACTGTTATATGTGGTATCGATTTAATAGTTGTTTTAGTAATTTGTTTGGATTTGGCCCCAGGAAGTAGCATCGTGACATTAATAGGAAATAAGAGGAAACATACAAATAAAAAAAAGAAGAAAGGGAATTATTCTTCAAACAAATATTCTTCACTTCTGAGGATCTCAGTAGACCAAACAATTACATTATTTATCAAAAGGATGAAACTGCACTGTACTTTATCAAAGAAGTAGGTTTGACAGAACATTACATTGTATACGCGTTGTAATACATCGTTGAGTTCGATAAGAGACTTTCTACAAATGTCTCTACAGGAATGGGACTTAGACACTATTTTTTTTTTTATACTTCTTCTGTTTAAAATTGTTCATTATTTCTTTAAATGTTTTCTATCGAACGATAACTTAGCGGGTTATGTATTTTTTTTGCAATGATCGCTACCTTCATGTTTCGAATGATTCACCAAAGAAAGCATTTCACTGTTTTTATTAACATCTTTCTTTTCACTACCTAATAAATTAATAATTAATAAATTAACTATGAAAATTTAGTAAAATGTACTAAATTACTGTTAATGTACATAAGGACGTTAGCTAAAAGAAAAAGCCAAATCATCTTATGGGAGACTTTGAGTCTGACATCATTACGATTATTTCGTGCAGTCCGTGATTTTCTTAGGTTGCTGTATTAGGCTTCGACCAATCGATAAGAAGGGCGTGTTAATTTCTGTCCTGTCAGTTTGTTGTCAGTTTTAGCCGCTAAGGAGTTCGACAAATCGATAAATGGAGCGTGTAGATTTCAGTCTGGCTGTTTCTATATGGCTATGAATTAAGTATAAGTTTCCGCAAGAAATGGAGGAAATAATACTTGATAGATGTAAATAAACAGGTTATTAATAGTCCGCTCGTAAATGAAAACAAAAACATGGCCCCGAGTTTAAATAGTAAGATGTTCTCTGTAAGATCTGTATCTGATTACCTGGCCATTAACACTAAAACTTTAGTTTGCCTGACAAAAGAACAAAAATAGAACAAAACACATATGAAAGTTTTTCAGCAAAATCGTTACCATGCCTCTTTAGCTAAAAAAAAAATCGTCCCTTATAAATTTGGTTCTGTGAAAACAGTTTCCCTACACTCCTCATTTTTTGCAAAATATTATCTCTGTTTATCAGATGTTTCCTCTGAAGTAACTGGATTATACTTTGAAAAAAGCAACATATACGAGGATATCTTATCTCGCTCAGACCTGAATCCAACCAACGGACGGTTCTCCTGCATTGAGTGCGCAAAGTTGTGTGCAGATCAGATGTCTTGTCAGACTTTCTTCCACAAACCCGCAAAGATGATTTCCTATCTTTACAATTATCCATTAATGGAATACACAGAAACATTCCCGGAATCGGGGATTAAGGTTTATAAGATGAAAGGCATGTACCTTATTTAAAAATGACTAGAATATTTCTAAAGTTAATTTTCCTGGTCAGAGAAGATTATTCTGTAACAAATAAAAATGTATCCTAAAGTGTTCAACTTTTGACATATCTATATTGAAGTATAGTTTACTTAAAAAAATAATTTAGAATAAATAGTTATTTTAATGCTTCCCTGGTGAAATAAGACGTCATATTTTAATTTTGTCTAGGATATTCTTGGCCTGAATATGATGTTTTGAGAGAAATAGGAGTGTGCTTGAAGGTTTACGAGACAACAAATTCTTCATTTACGTATGAAACGACAGTGTGTAAAGAAAATGATGGAGAACTGATATCACTGGAAACAGATCTAAAAATCGATTGCCTTTCATCCTACTTGCATGCTTTTACAGTGTATGTTCTTCATTGTATGTTCTACAATTTGTATAAAATATGCTTAATCTTTCTTTAAAATTTTATAGTTCAATCAAATCATACTGGTACTTTGGAACTTAAAATTGAAAATTACAAACGTGTTTAATTCTCTTGTCTAGTCGGAAGAGGAGTGGCTGTCTCTGTTGGACTCGACAATTCTGCGGGCTGGAAATGTGAATCAGTTTCAATATATTTCTCGAAAATTAAAAAAAAGAAACAATTAAGTACTGTTATATTGTTTTTAAAAATGAGATACGCGTATATATAGGAATTTAGGAGAAATTAATTGTATATTTTTCGATAATCATTCAGAAGTTAAATTGTACGCCTCTATAATTATACACTCTAAGTGTTGAATATTTTTAAAAGGTTCGGAAACAAAGTCGAGTAATTGAAATAGTTTCGTTTGCAATGCTAATTAAGTACTGGGAAATAACACGTGTTTTGGACAACCTTTACTTATTAATAATTCATTCTTTACGACAGTTAATATGGGGTTCAAAGTTTCGAAGACATTTCCCAATAAAATCATAACTCTCTGAAACTAAATAAATCAATAGGAGGCATAAACCAAGCGTTATTTCTTTTTCGCGAATGCGTTTTATCTATAACCATTCATGTGCTCAACACGTTTACACAAAACAAATGGCCATGGGAATGTTATGTGTAATTCTTAATGTATTTTGTCTTTACTGTAAGTATGACTAAAAAAGTAATTATCTGCTACTTTTTAGTGTTCTATTAGTAATTTTTTTTATCTCGTTAAACTCTTATTGTGTTCATGTGGGAATTCTAATAATTGTAACAGCTAAACAAATGTATATCCCCGAGCTCGAAATAAAAAAATCCTACTTGAATAAAAACGGGTTAATAACCTTGGTAAACTACTTTAAATATTCGTTTTAAATGTGATGATTATGGTATGTACGTTTTCTTAAATTGACATTAAAATATGATGGAATAAAATTAAAGATGTCCTTTTTCGTCAGAGCATATGCTTTAAAAAGTAAAGTAAATGCCAATTTTTGATTCGTCAACACCAGAAAACAGACTCGGTTTGATGGTTGAGTATAGCTAACTATAGACTTTTTAAACTGCTACATGAAGAAGGAACTGCTCAACAACCACGTTTGTTCTTTAAACTTTATAATGCCAACAAAGGCAATGACGCAGTAAATATTAGCAATATCCCTAATCCCAGTCTTGTATTCCACAATATTTTAAGTTGAAGCCTACACCTTGTATTTCCTACAATTATACATGAACCATTGCATCCAAATTTAATAACTACAAAACACTCTAGAATGCTTTCAGCATCGAACATCTGATTGATGGCCATCCGACGTGTTCTTGCTCTTCTTCACCTTTCAACTATATAAAGTCCGGATGGACATGGCATTACTGGTGGTGTAAATAAAGTATACTAAATATTGATGACCTTAAATCACTTATTCTTAAATGTCCGAAATTTAGGGAACACCGATCTTTCAACTGGCATTTTAATTTCACATATTATAAATTCTGTAGAGGAATACGCCAGACGATGTACCAAACACAAAAAAAAAAGTCATTGATACGTTGTCAGAATGGCTAACAGTTTGGTGCATGTTGGAATATCGCATTAAGCGATTAAAGCACAGTATGAAAACAATTTATCCTTCTATATGATAATTTAGAAGTGAAAAAAGAACTAGAGAGATAACACGATCAGTTTGTACTGTTCCCTGCTGTCAAAGCAGGAAACAACATTGTCGTTTTTTGCAAGGATCATTATATAAATTTCATATTAGAAGAACCTGAATTTAATTCCGCAAGTGGCAATCCAACTTATGCTGATAGCTTTCTTTCCAAGCAAACAATTCTTTGAAATCATATGTCAGTTTTGAATCTTTTCAATATTCCCAACAACGAAAATGAACTTGTATTAGCTTACCTATATTGGATACCTAAATTTCATACAAATCGTTACAAAGATATATAGCAGGTTTCAGTAAATGTTCTATGAGCCTCGTATTTACTCCTTACTAAAATATTAACAGTAGTAAAGAAGAGTACTGTACAACAGTATATTTAAGAATCGGTGTAAATCAGATGTGGCTGCCTAAAAATTCATAGGAACTTTTACCAATATCAATATCTTCAAAGTTTTCCTTACTTCTGTAGCAATATACCTTCATCACCTGCATATGGAGTTTTTGTCTCTCGGTTACTGACAACCAAGTTAAGTCGTTAAAGTGGGACTACCAACAGTCTCGATTGAAATCATTTTTTGGTAAGTTCTATGGTCGATAAAACGACATTATCAGCAAATACAGTTTTCCATTTGGTCTCATGCTGACGGACGTTTTTCATACTTACTGAGACCATAATTAATCACCTAACTGTCTATGTATTTTTCCGTTTTCCCGATTACGACAAGGAGCACACGACGAATGTGACCAGTCAGCAGAGGTCCGTGTTTATCCTTCTCTTGTTTTGTATTTTCTCTTTGGATTTTGATTTGGAACACAGTTTGTTATCGCCACATGTCATTTTTAAGATATATGTATTAGTAAAGAATTATTTGTACAAACGCATTTCAATTGTATTTAAAATAAAACAAAAAAAAAAGATCATAATTTTAAGTTGTCTCAGATATTTGTCATTGAGAAAAGTTTCGAAAGAGACGGGTTTCTATTTTTCTGTTTCAGTTCAAATGTTAAAATATGCAAAAGACCTAATTATCGTTGCTTTGTTAAATGTCTCGGGATAACTCTCTATATATTGTAATCAAAATCTCCAACTATATGTTTATCACATACCGGACTTCCTGAACTGAATTTTATATCTCTCAAACAATTAATCTTAAAAGACTTCTTTAATCCATATATGATCAAAGATGAAAAGTACAAACATCCAAAGAAGAAATTTCATAAATTGAACATGAACGATGATCAAGTAGGGCGATAGGGGCGAACATGAAACTGGAGCAAATATTTTCCTATATACAGTAAACGATAATATTTTAAGGACGTAGTGTTGTAAATAATTTATACGTTAAGTTATAAAAAGGAGGATGTTAAACTTGAATCAATACATACATACGTATTTGTCATTGCTGATTAAATGTATAACGAATTATATGAATATATTGTTATTTTTCTTTTAATTATTAGGTGTTTTGTCTGAAGCCATTCAGCTTTACTTTGGAAAAAGCATCTTATATAGCAATGTTTTACCAGACCAAGGCCTGAATTCTACACAGGGACAGCTGTCCTCGATCAAGTGTGCCAAGTTGTGTGCAGATCAGAAATATTGTCAAACAATCTTCTACAAACCTATGACAAACATGTGTTCTCTATACAAGTATCCACTGCTTAAATACACACCAACATCCTCTGAACCAGGAATTGAAGTTTATGAATTGGAAGGTTTGTAATTCTATTACATTAAGTAGTGTTTGTCCTGGTTTTAAAAGGATACTGTGAAATCATTAAAATTCGTGGGGACCAATTTTCGTGGATTATTTAAATTTTACAGGTTCTTGGGGACGTAATTTCGTGTATTTTCATATACATACAAAAGGACTATGACTTTATAGCCCTAATTTATTAATTCGTGGGGATGTTAATTCGTGGATAAGAGGTGGTCACGAATTCCACGAAAATTGAGCCACCACGAAATCTAATGATTCCACAGTATCAACAGGTAATGTTCATATATTTAATTTGCACATTTTATTAGATTAGATAGGCGATTTTCAGAACTAGGGTTTGTGAGGCGGGGTTGGCGTCCAAATTACTAGTAACACCTATAAGGCAGAAGTGAAGGTTGTGTTCCTTATCTGGAATTATGGATTTTGTAGATGATGAATGATTAGCTGATACAGCAGTATACATGTACATGTACATAGTACTGACTAGAATTGTTTTTCTATAAAAAGCGAAATAACTATAATAATTAAAATCAATAAATTCAAGAAAGGTTCTGGGTTTTTTTTTGGCTTTCTAAAATTCAAAATTATTTTATGGTATTTAATAAACAGTGTACTGAATGTATACATAAAAAAATCACAATTTACGTACAGTTATTTTAAGGGATTTTTTCTTGTTTAAAACTATAACACATATTATCAGCAAGTCAGTTATATATTGAATTAGTTCTTTCAAAATAGCATTTTTCAATTTATCTTTGGATTGAAAGATCGACCGAAGAAACTCGATCTCAGATACTGATAAATCATGCTTATAGATAATATTGTATGATTCAGTTACTGATAAATCATGCTTATAGATAATATTGTATGATTCAGTTACTGATAAATCATGCTTATAGATAATATTGTATGATTCAGTTACTGATAAATCATGCTTATAGATAATATTGTATGATTCAGTTACTGATATCGCAAATTCTATTTCATATATTTTTGAGATTAAAATGAAAAGACTATTTTGACATTTTTTGTTGATGAAGTTGATATCGGTTTTTAGTTAACAATAGTTTGAACTACATACAGCTGACTTTTTTATAACGAGTTCAGTGTAAGATTTCTTACGAATTTGCTATAACTGTTTAACAAATTGCGGCGAAGTTCTACTGTACTACAGAATGTAAAACTATATCTATATCACGTCTAAGTACGACTTGGTGGTTATATTTCAAAATAAGTTGCCTTGATACAGAAAATACTCTGCAACAATCACGAAAACATTTTTAATTCACCTTATTAATATCTTGTTGACTAAAACAAACATAAAAATACATGTATCCACGCCATGTATTCGTGTCAACAGTATTCGTGAAGACATTAGAGTTAACATTTCTCCTTCAAATGACCACATGGCTTTATAATAGCCATACTTTAACCATAGTAATATTGTTGAAGCGACAGCCGCATCTGTCTCATTGTAAGTAAAATAATAAATGAACCATACGTTGTAAGTATACTTTGAGTGTGAAAATGTATTTAAATCAAGTGCAATAAAAATAACAATCTAATATTTGTCTTTTCTCTTCATAACTAAAATTAGGATTTTGTCCTCTTCAATATTTTTCACAAAAGTATATTTTAATCTGATTTAAGTAACCGATTACTTAACCGATCCTTAAAAAAACTCGTTTGGGTGACACAGTTTGTACAATATTTCTTTTTGTATTGGTTATTGTTTTATTGGTTATTGTTTTTTAAGGTTGTCCTCATCCGGAGTTTGATGTCTCCAGAGAAATAGGTATGTGTCTGAAAGTATACCAAACGACGAATTTCACGTACTCGTACATCACCTCTGTTTGCAACCAGCAGGGTGGAGAACTGATATCATTGGACACTGACACTAAGATTGATTTCCTATCAGCTTATTTACTCATGCACTGTAAGTTTTACAACCTGAAAGGATAATACTGTTTTACTTAGTAATTAAAAAAATCAATAAAATTCTTCTTTAATATAGTTGAAAGTAAATTCTTTTAGATGTTTGATATTGATAAAAGAAAGTTATAAGTAAAAACCGATAATAAATGGGTTTTTTCAAATTTAAATCTATTTGTCTTTAGTTGGAACTCCAGTCGGTATCACTGTTGGACTTGACAATTCTGCGGGCTGGAAATGGACCAATGGAGAGCCTTTATCAATCAGCCATCCCAATGTCGTCAACGGAATTAACAATTATGATATGGCCATGGACCCCTGTGAGAGCAACTACTGTGGAATCTTATCAGTTTATTCCACATCAGACATGACACTGTATGACAACTGTTGCAATAATTTAGCATCCTACTTTGTTTGTACTATGCCTTACCAGCAGTAAGAACATTTACCGGTGATGTCTTGTTCAATCGCCATCTTTCTCATCTGACCTAGTGTGTTAAACCCTTTATTCTGAAAACAAAGGATACGTCTAGTTAAAAACCCAATTATTTTAACTTTTATTTCTCTCAAATGCACTTAATACATTTTCATTTGCGTCTGTGCATATAGTTCAATTATTGCTATTTTAAAACTTTCTAAAAGCCAGCCTAGCCAACGTTTTGTGTGTCCCATTCGACTCAGTGATCTACGCTGGACATGCAATTATTTTGCGCGAGTAAAAATGTGTACTTAATATTGTGGAATAAAAAAATCTTGAGAAGTTTCATTTAAGTGAATGAATGTTCTAACCATTAGAAATTTATGAATATGAATATGCCGAATAAACACTTTGGAACAAAGTATCATAATAGAAAGAAATATATAAAACTTTTAATTAAGAATATAAAAAATGGCAAGATTGACATAATTCCAATAAATTGTCATGGTACTAAAAACAAAGAACTAATAACTTATAAAATGTCCCCTCAATTTCAGAAATAATCAAAGATGTAAAATTTCAAGTTTTTAATTTTGAATTATTGATATACAGAGTAATATCAACGAAAACTTTAATTAAAACATTCAAGTTACAAATAAAAAGACTTGGCCTGGTTTTACTCTGAATACTGCAGGATATCAGTATAATTCTACATTAGGATGTAAACTATTGTTTTTCGAAAATAATTTCATTTCTTTCCATTAACTCCTGGTTTACATAGTGAAAATTTATTTGATAAGGTACATGTATTACAATCAACTAAGTTACGAAAAGGGTATCATCGACATACCATTTACGATGTAAATGTTTTAGGAGATCAAAGACAAACATTGGCCTTTACTAACTGTTAAATTATTCACATACTGCAGTAGGGTTGTTTATGGAATGTAATATGTTTTACTGTGCTACCGTTGTGGCGAGCGCAGCAGGAATTACACATAACTTGCATCATTGTCAGCTTAGTGTTATTTATTTAGTTATCAACAAACGTCCAAGAATGAGAGAGAGAAAGAGAGAGAGAGAGAGAATGAGAGACACAGAGAGAGAGAGAGAGAGAGAGAGAGAGAGAGAGAGAGAGAGAGAGAGAAAGAGACTGAGATATTATCATATAATATTTCTAAGTTGGAAAAATTATTTTTCCAGTATTACTATTTTTTTGTACCTTATTCTTTTGCTGGTTCATATATTTAAAGATGAAATTTGTTATTTTTTGATTCTAATTACATACGTTATCCGTGCCTTCGGTCCCTGTTTCAGAGTACGTTAGCTGAAAGAAACAGCCAAATTTTCCCATATGGGAATTTGAGTCTTTCGTTCGGTCCGTGATTTTGGGTCGATGTAGGTTTCAACCAATTGATAAACGGGGCGTATAAATTTCAGCCCTGTCAGTTTCTATGAATTAACTATAAGTTTCCGTAAGAAATAGAGGGAATCATACTCGGTAGATGTAAGTATAACATAATAAAACATTTAACAAAGGTACATTCTACGCTTGCTTGCTGCATCCATGTTTTAATAATGATTAATGAGCCATGAGAGTCTTTCCTTGATTTAAAGAGCTTCAAACCATCAAATTCTGGAAAAAAACATTGAGTTTGAAGACCAACATAGTTGTTGCTCAAATTGTTGAAGAAAATTTACTTATCTGTTACACTGCTCCATGTATCCGGAAAATGGCCTACTTAATCTTGTCTACTATATTATTGGGATTTTGTTACCGCAGTAAGTATCAGCATTTTATTTCTAATTTTTTAGATTTGATTTAGCTTTATCAATTTCAACGCATGTCATTATGACTTTTGAAATAATATATGTCTCAGATTTTGGGCATATTGTAGGTTTTTTTTTTATTTTCCAGAATTAACATCCGCATAAATTCTGTTCAGATTTATTTGTTAATAAAAACGCATTAAAAACACTCTTAATGCATGGAATTACTTTAAAAAGAATCGGTTTATAAGAGACAAAATTTTATCCGAAAAAAGTATATTAATCAGCATATTTTGGGAAATTTAACTTGTAGTAGGGATTTTATTTGAACCAAATGTAAGTTATAAAAAATTTTGATCGGTATTGAAAATAACAAAAGCTGATGGTTGACACGATCGTGTTAGGTCAACTAAAAGGTGTTAGGGGGAAAATAGAGGGGCAGTTTCAACAATTTAACGAGGCCGGGTCTAATTTGTTCTGCCCTAGATTTTTTAATGAAATTTTTTACATGAATTTCTACTGATATTATTATTATTTTAAGATAAAAAAAATAAGACATTTACCACACCGTTTCTTTAAGGGGTCATCTCAAAGTTTGTTAATTTTTAACATAGGACCCTATAGGATTTTGATTGAAATGTATCAAATTTGCACATTTTATACATTTTTTTTTTAAAACTTATGCCCTAGGGATTTTTTTTTCTGTTCTACATATTTAAGTTATTGCTAAAAGGCATCAAATGGTCAAATAAAAAAGAACCCTTTTACCTATTAAGGTTCATTAATATAAAATACATAGTTATTGTCTTGAAATATATGAATTAAGCTATATTCAGGCGGGTTAAGAAACGTGACAGAGTGCTAGGCTTGCTGGATCCTCTTCACGTTTTCGACCCGAGCCCAAATATAGCTTATACTTCGAAACAATTATGTTTATTCCACAATATAATATCAATTTTACGCATCAAACGAACTATTTTCAACAAATTTCGATAAATATGTGCAGTTGAAACTATCACGCCATGGCGTCAACCAAGCAAAAAGATGACGTCACAATACAAATGAAACGCTGCGCAAAAGCGTGCGTACTCGATCTGTACTCGGCCTCGTTAAACAGGTCTGTATTATTACACAAAATTTCCTGTACACCAATATATACCTTAAATGCAAATATTGGCTGGGCAATGAAAAATGGAACTCTGATACTATCGCTGGAACAACCCTGGTCAACCTTTTAAAATCACATCCTCTGCTGACTTTTTATAACTGCATTAACATAAACAACAAATAACTAAACACTATAACGTGACCGTGAATACTGTTCTCATCATGTTCAATTAAACGGTAATTCATTTGTCAAAAAAGAACAATTGAAATCAATCTAAAAGAAAAAATCAAAGAATTCTTCATTGACCATTTACACTTATTCACTTAAAGAAATTGACAAGAACGAAAAAACGTGTTTCTTAGGCAGACTTCTAATGAAAAAAAACTTGACATGGGAAAACCTGACATCTTTTTTCCTTTTAGAAAATCTTGAAACACATCTCAAAATTATTAACTTTGTCATCCGGGTATTTCAATGTTGTTTGAAACGCAGAGTATTCATTGTCTTTTTACTTTCTGCATGGTTATTTAACAATGGGGGCGTTCCAAAAAAAAATGAGAGGATTTACAAATACCATCGTGCTACATAATAATAACGAAACAATGTATACGATAGAAATATTTAAAATATATTTCAAAAATGTTCAAACAAAGCTATATCTTATTTCCAACAAATTTTCATGGTTTCAAATAAGAGAATAACTTTTGAGACCCCCTATAAAAAATAAGGATGTTAAATGTCTGGGTTTTCTACAAATAACTTATAGCAGTAGAGTTCACATGAGGGATTCCATTAAAACTCTAAGCTTTGTTTAGTGTTGAATGTTGCTCGATATCAATATTTACATGTATATTTTACCTTCATATGTAAAAATCAATCTTTACATATACATGTATCGTTTGTAAATGGAATTTTCCAGCAAAACTGCTACGGCTTCCGATTAAAAAAATTCTTCATACAAACTGAACTCAACTGTTCAAATATCGTTTTCTTCTTGCTGATATACATTTATGAAAAGCTAAAAAAAAAATAATAATGATTGATATCCATACTTTGGCATATTATTTTGACGCATTAAACATGTTGTTTTATTTGCAAAGAACTATATGTGATATAAGTCAAATTTGGCCTCCATAATTCGCTAATTTTAAAGTGATTCAGGTACATTATTTTGTTGTGTTATTTTATAAAAGAGTTGACATAAAATATGTTTTTCACCTATTTATTGGATTTATATGCACTCAATGGTAGCATATGACGTCAGAATTAATGCTATTTTTATAATTCAATCAAAATCAGTCAAAAATTGACATTTTTCTTATCTCTTTTCGAATCGCAAATATATAGAGCGACTCTTTGAACAAGAACGAATTTTTTGTTACTTATAAGTACTGGAGAGATACATCTTAAGTGAAAATATTTTGTTTGTTCAAGCAGTCGTTCAATGTTTCCTTAAAGAAAAACTGCCTCAAAACAAGCCGTTTCATGGTAAAAATGCGAAAATGGCGGGAAAAGGTAAACTTTATGATGTCATATTTTTGTGGGCACTAAAATCAAAATGAAAATTATGAAAAAATTCAAATGTATATTTGTTCAAATAAATCAAAAAATTACAGTGAAATGACAATGTTCATTTAAGGGGGCTATTTTAGGCTCAAACCAGATATTTTGAACGCAATTTAATTATATTGTACATGTACTAACTCTTTAAGTTAATAGATTAAAAGCATTTGTATTTCGAAGAAAGTAAGGGTTATTTCCTTTAAGAGCTCGATGGTCGTGGCCATTTTTAGACTTTATTGATCGCCTGTAGAAGGAGAGCTCTAAATCAAATTGTATGAAAATACCCTTTAAAATTAAAATTAACGGATTTTTCATTTGTTAATAATAGTTTAAAGGAAAATACATCGTATTATAAAATGTAAGATAGATCTGATGATTAACATGTTGACCACCAAGCCTCCTTATTTCTTGGTTTTTGCGGTAAAAATGGATTAAATGTGATGTTTTATAATTGAATGAATTGCGGACGCACGACGGCGTCATGGCAATATATCATTTAGCGATATAATTCAAACCTTTTAAGGGATCAAAGTCAGACATTGGGATTATATACATTATATAAACGTTAAATATATTCGTTTAGGGTTTGTTTTATGCTTGCTGTGTCAGTAGTAATAAATTAAGCAAATAAGGAAATTTATACATAGCGGAGATCAGATAAAAAAGGATGTTTTCTTTGTTTTTCAGATGTTTTTTCTCAAGTGATTGGATTCTACTATAAACAAAGTAGCTCATACAGGAATATCTTACCTAGTTCAGATCTTAATCTAGCAGAAGGACCGTTCTCTCTCATTAAGTGCGCAACGTTGTGTGTACATCAGAAGTCTTGTCAAACCATCTTCTACAAACCATTGGAGATGACATGTTCTCTTTACAATTACCCATTGACGGAATTCACAGAAACCTTTCCTGAATCGGGGATTGAAGTTTATAAAATGGAAGGCATGTATCTAATTTGAAGCTGTAAAAAGAGTTTCTAATGTACAATAATTTTCCTTCTCATAGTTAATTGTTCTTTATCAATTAAACACGTACTTTTGAAATGTAGAACTTTGGCACATCTGCATTGAAATACAACAAAACTATAAATTTTTGAAAATAATTTATATCTTGTGCGCAGATCCTTAAACTAAAATGGGAAGGAGTATGAGGAATAATTTTGTTTCCCAGGAGGAGGGGGGATCCTATGCTTATTTTTGGGAACTTTACTCTGTTAAATTAAAAAGTTTTAAATATTTATGGACAGGGGATGTTTCGGCTCCCTTCACTACGTGTTTTCTATATCTGTGCATGAATCAAACATTACTTTCAAATGATCCTGATCAATTTGGCCAATTTTGATATCGCAAAATGAATATTAAATGTATATTGGCTTAAAGAATGTGTTAGTTTGTCCTCAGATTTCCAATTAAGTTATCTCTTTTCAAGGGTGTTCCCGACCTGGATTTGATGTCATTAGAGAGATAGGCATTTGTGTTCAGATTTACCATACAACAAATCTCTCATATACGTACGCCATGGAAGTGTGCAGACAAGAGGGGGGAGAACTGATATCACTGGATACTGGCCTTAAGATGAATATCTTTTCCTCTTACTTGTTTCTTCAATGTATGCTTTATACAATGTTGTCAAAACCAAATCTTACGACAATATTTCACTTAAAAACTTTCTTAATTTTGTAAACTTTAATTTGTTAAATGACAAACGTATTTTTTTCTTTGCCTAGTCGGAAGAGGAGTGTCTGTCTCTGTCGGACTTGAAAATTCTTCGGGCTGGAAATGGGTCAATGGTCAGCCACTGGCCATCGGTCATCTTAATGTCACTAACAATATCAACAATTATGATACGTACAAAGATCCCTGTGACAGCAATTATTGTGGACTATTTGCTGTTAGCTCTTCTAAAAGTTTAAAGATACATGATAACTGCTGCAATAACATTAAGCCCTACTTTGTGTGTTCCATACCTTTCAAGCACTAAGAACAGCATTACTGTTATGTATTGCTTTGAACCATCGTCGATATCTCCTCTAGGACTTACAGGACCATCATTAAAATTCTATATTAATATTACTCTTTTTGAAAATGCAGCAACGCGTGTAATATTTCAAAACGATAAAACTTTGGGCTTTATATCGGGGTTTCTTTGAAGGAAATATGTTTTATTCATTATCACATTTTTTGCATGACTTCAATAAACACTAACAAATTAGCAAAATGGTTTTTAAGTAAGAAAAAAAAGATCAAGTTATACATATTTAATAGCAAACTAAATAAGACTCTCATAATATTCTGCTCATAATGTTTCATTCTCTCTCCTTTGCGCTATGATTTTAAAGCCTGATCGTGATAACGTTAAGTTATATAGAGGCAATTAATATCGGTTCCAATAGATTACACTGAATGCAACGTCTGTCGTAATAATACTATTGTCGCAATGTCATCTCCTTAATGAAAATTATTTGGTCAACATAAATACAATTTGATTCACTGAAGCCAAACTACTCGCCTAAATAAGATCACATGAAATGACGCCTTTAATAATAATTGTTCTCAAAAAATTTAATGAGGCATTGCCTCCTTTTTTGAGTATCCCTTAACAATTTACCATCAAAGTTTTAGTTTTAGGACAGAATGTCTGCCCATACCTTAGATTGTCCAATATTATTTTTGCGTTTAAAGTAACCCGTGACGAATGTTTTAAAGACATTTTGGTTTAAAAAAAACAACAACAAAACAAATAGACCCCTATTTTAATTTGATATTTTCGAGTTTGATTTTACAAAAATACTACAGTCTGTAGAAAATCGAAATATTAAGAGCACATTACGGACTATAAATCAGATACTCAATGGGATTGGCAGGAAAGGCCATTTTTAAAAATGTTGCCAACATGTAGCGTGAATACTCACGGTTCTTGTATAAATGTAAATGAATGAAAATCATTTGTTTGTACATTCTAGTTTTTTTTTTTTTTTTAATTTAATCGCCCTCTCTCGTAGGTTTGGAATTTTGAAGTGACGGTAAACAGACAATTATCTTTGGGCGGCCTAAATGAAAATCTTTATGAAAATTAGACGAGCAAGCTATTAATCGAAACCAACACCACGACTCTCAACCAGTCAGTATGGAAACACAGAAAGTTATTGACAGAGGGTTGATGTTCTGCCACAGGCCCATTTTCTATGTTGAAAATTTAACAACATATAGACATTCTTACTATTTATAATACCTAATATAATTAGAAAAATTTATCAAACACTGCACTTTCATACACACTTGCCAAAATTCTCGAATGAAGTTTTAAATTAATAATCAGAAAATAATATTACAAATATGTAGGTGTCAGAAGAAAGACATACATCGTTGCGCCTTTGCACCACGAAAAATATGGATGACGAAGCGTCCCTGACGCTGTAGAGAGGGTCTTCAAAAATGGATCTGTGCGTCCCAGACGCGCGGGAAAAAAATGTCTCCCAGAAACAGCTTACCGGATGTAATTAGCACCAAGTAAATTAGGAACCCAAAACTGACCGGCAACGTAAATTCCGGTGACGTTACAGTAGAAGAACATTTATTATTTTTGAAATAACTTTTCATTTTTGTTTTACTTGCTTAATCGTTCTAACATGTACATGCATACATTTTTCTCTTTTTAGTACATTTTGTTTTGTGAGGCGGAATCTTTTGAACTCGATATTTGCTAGATAGTATCCATTGTTCGTTTATTTATCATTGTTTTAAGCAGAGAAAGAATTATTAAATGATCGGTAATGTCTATATACATGCATCTGAATGTTAAATTCATAACTTTTCGATCTATATACAGATTAAACAGAAAAATATGAATACTGAGCAGAGCTAAATACCGGTACATTAAATCTACCTTTTTTCAAGATGCGGTAATAAATTAATACCAGATTTTTCTAACAATATATTCTTATTTACACTTTAATAATCAAAGAAACCAAGCAGCATATCTTTGATGGGACTACATTATGAACATCTGGGTCTGAAACTTAACGAAGGGATATTGTACAATACATATCCATTAGGTGCTTGGGTTTATTCTTTATTAGTCATCGAATTCGAGACTCATACTATCACCAACCAAAAAGTAAGGTATTTGTGGAGACTCACAGTTGACAAATGACGGTGTACTTAACATTATTTTAATCCACGAGTATAATAACACACAAAAGATCTTCTGTACACTAAAACATCTAAAATATACATGCAAAATATCCAGATTCACATAAGAAACATATGTGTAGCAATGCTATACTCCAACAGAAACACGTTGCGCGGGAGGATAATTAGATACCTAGATCCATACACATGGATTGCGTATTGTATCGACGAGGCGGATCGAAGATCTCATTCTAACCAATTCTAGACATTTCTGGTGTTGATCATTTCCATTATAAATATATAGATTTACATGGGGATTTTGCATTTTATTGAACAACTTTCTGTGCTAGTATTTTAAATGGTAAAGCCTGTGAATGGTAAACTTTGGCAGTTTTTTCTGCGAACGTTATAACCAAATTTAATATATTCGAATATTTCAGTTAAGTAAACATGACAAATATTTAACAATATTAAAATACACACAGTCATCAGAATCATTTGCGGGCATCAGTGCTGCAACTCATCTAGAACAAGGAGGCGAGCCATGTGATGACACACTCATGGGATTTTTAACATCGGGCTTGGAAACATCGAGGAATCTTCCCTGGGCGCTGATATTTCCAGGGTCATCTACTAGCGGTATACCACTACCACTGTAGAAATATGGCGAAGTGGCCATCTTTAGTTTTTGAGATTCTGGCCCCTACTTATAGAACACTATTCATTATAATAGGGTTTTAAACATCGGACTCAGGAACATCGAGGGACCC
This sequence comes from Magallana gigas, assembly GCF_963853765.1. NCBI lineage: Eukaryota > Metazoa > Mollusca > Bivalvia > Ostreida > Ostreidae > Magallana > Magallana gigas. The sequence continues at coordinate 45,947,468 of NC_088857.1, read as the reverse complement.
TACCCTGGTCGCTGAAATGTTCAGGATCATCTACTAGTGGTATACCACTACCACTGTGAAAATATGGTAAACCACTACCACTGTGAAAATATTGTAATGTGATCATCTATAATTTTTAGATTCGGGTACCACTCAGACAACACTATTCGCAGTTCAAAAGACAACTGCCAGGCATCTGGCACTGCGAGCAGCGAGACTCCGTTAGAGGTTTGCAAAAGATGTATCGTTTTTCTTCTTGTCAGTATTTGGTTCCATCTGTGAATATCAACGTCGTAGTTTTGGAAGCAAAATACGGAGACATCTGAAAGTCCATTTTGTCAACCACTTACGACCTGTAATGAATATCAACTTTATCAATCGAGACCCAATTTTACAAAATAACTGACAAACCTGTCAAATGCAGTTATGGCACTAGTTTTAAGACCTTGGAATGAAGTTTTTAGCTCATAATTTTTACAGTAATTAACGTGCTTCAAATATCATATTTGTATCTTTTATGTAGTGCTCATACAACGAGCCATCACATTTAAAAACAGTAACTAAACTAAGTTAAGAAATAAATCAAAATGACAAAAATATCATTCTATAAGATCTTTATTTTCCGATATAATATTAAAAGGAAACAAATCTTAATATGTTGTGTACAGCAAAGTATACCGAAAATAGAAAGTCTACGAAGAGTTTGCATTGCAAAGCCATAAAGAGTACCCGGATGTTGACGCTATAAAAATTTCGCAATGTGTGCCTAGTTTTTCAATTACATTTTTCTTTAAACAAATTAGTAAATTGATTGTGAAAAGTAAATTAAATTACTAGTAACTAAATCACTGTTAATCTACATTAGAACGTTAGCTAGAAGAAACAGCCAAATCGTCTCCTATGGGAATTTGAGTTCGACATCATCGTGGTTTTTTTCGTGCAGCCTGTGATGGTTTCGACCAGTCGATAAAAGGGGCTTGTAGATTTCAATGTGGCTGTTTCTATAGAGCTATGAATTAACAATAAGTTTCTGTAAGAAATATAACATTAAAAAAAAAAACATTTAATAAAGTTACATTTCTACCCTTGCTTGCTGCATCCATATTTTATTAATGATCCATGACAGCCTTTCCTTGATTTAAAGAGCTTGAAACCATAAAATTCTGCAAATACACCTACTTGAAGTCTTAAAATATAGTTATTGCTGTTTGAAGAGAATTCGCTCATCTGCATTACTTCTACATGTATCAGAAAAATGGCCTGCTTAATCTTGTCTACCATATTACTGGGAGTTTGTTACCGCAGTAAGTATCCGCATCTTCTTTCTAATTTTTAGTTTTGATTTCGTTTTATCAATTCAACCGCATGTCAACATGAATTTTGAAATTATATATTTCTCAAATTTTGGGCAGATTGTAGTACTTTCGTTATTTTCCCGAATTAGCATCCGCATAAATTCTGTTTAGATTTATTTGTTAATAAAGACACATTTAAAATTACTCAAAATGCATAAAATTACGTTTAACAGTCATTCTTAGAATTGCTACTCCATTACACTGGTTACATTGTCAAGTCTGCCAGATTGTTTTAATAATTTGGTTTTCCAAAAGAACATTATCTATGATATTTCATCTGAAAATTATTCCCACATAAATGTTGTATTTACAAATCTAGCTCAGATTCTTTGCATGGGGGTAAAGTCACGGTAACGGATGTTATACATATCGAAGCACTGCTTTATTCCAGCAACAAATAAATAAAAAGTCCTAAAATCACTAATTCTCTGTATATTTCAAATTATTAAGAAGTTTATTACTAAAATTAACCTTGAATAGCAAGAACAATGTTTATAAAACTGCAAAAAAAAAGTGAAAAAGAAAAGAATGCGTAGCACGCATGGAAAGACCCATTTCAAAGTGTTTTAACGGTTGTTACTTTAATGTGAAAATCATATACATGTATTTGTCCTATAATGGCGAAATTATGTACGCCTGAAATATCTATGAAAGGATATTGTTCAGTTTAATAAAAAAAACATTTTTAAGATTGGTACAAATTGAAAAGATAAAATTAAAATAACAGATGTTAAATGAAACTTCAAACTACGTCCTTTTATATGATACATGGTAAGTATTTCTTCGATAAGTAATTCAATATTGCTAATGATATTGATTTGTAAAATAATGGTAATTGACAAAAAAAAAATGTAAAACTAATAAAATTTTCTTCTCCTGTCTCATTTCATATATTTTGAACCTGCCTTTGATTTTTATTTCCGGATATTGGCGGTTGTATTTCCGCTGTATTAGTACCATCGATAAAAATAAGAAATTCATGTTTAATTAAATAAGATAAGGTTTAATTTACTGATTTAAGAATATTCATAAACATGTAGATTTTAACTATTATAAATGCAAATATCACAAACGAATTTATATGACGTTTTCATTTTTCAATCTCAATCATTATTGGATTAGTTTTCATTACATGAAATACGAACGGCGAAATTTTTTTTCGAAGGGAGTGGGGGTCAAAGGAACATCTGTTTGCTGCGGAAGGGGGGGGGGTGTGTTCCTGACCTATTTTCGTAATTATGTAAATATAGTTTTACATAGATATTTGAAAATTCCCTATTTGTAATATTCATATCAAAAATAAAAGATAGTAACGCTTGTTAACGGTAACGCTTGTTAACAAAAAGTCCTATATTTTATTGTTCTTCTTTACATCATAGCTTTATTTTATTTGAATATCGCCAAAAAATGAATATACAACTATTTAAAAGGTATATAGGATGAGATTATTTAGAGTATATTGTTTATGCAGAGAAAAAGCGATAACGCTTGTTAACCCATAATCATATGACCAGTCTAAAGAATCGGATAGATGCCGAGTTTTTGAACAATGCAAATGTCATATAGTAAAAACGGATAATATACTTAATTGCCTACAAAATTGATATATTCAAATGAAACTTGATTCATAAAAGATCGTTTTTTGGTTTAGTTCCTATTGGAGGGTAAGTTTTGGTAACGCTTGTTAATGCTAACATTGCGAGAGGTTTTTATTAAACCTCGGTTAAAAATATTGACGAGTGGCAAATATATACTGTAGTCTCTAGAATGTTGGATATTTATTACATCAAAAATCTATATTTTGATTTTTTCCTTTCCCGACTTCAGTAGCTGAAAAATGGACATACATTAACACTACCCTATATTGCGACATATGGAAATCACTGTGTGTGACATCTATAATTCGGCTGTTAGAATAATAATGGTTCACGTTTTAAAAAAATTTAAAAAAAATAAACGGCAATTTATTGTATATGAATTGGATTTAAGCTTCCAAAATCATTTACTCCAAATCATGTATAATATCATCCCGTTACTTCAAGAAAAAAAATCTTAACTTGAGGGACAGTGATATTTCAAAATGGAGTTATATACATGTAAATAATAATGATTGTCAAAGGAATCGGTTTATAAAGGACAAATTTTACTTCCAAAAAAAATTATTAATCCGAATTAGTCTTATGCAAATTTCGTGGAATTAAACTTATAGTAGGGATTTTATTTGAACCAAATGTAAATTTTAAAATTTGTTGATCTGTATTGAAAATAACAAAAGCTGATGATTGACACGATCGTGTAAGGTAAACTAACAGGTGCTAGACGGAAAATAGAGAGGAACAGTATCAACATTTTAAACAGGTCTGTATTATTACACATAATTTCCTGTACACCAATATATACCGTTAATGCAAATATTGGCTAGGCAATGCAAAATGGAACTCGGATACTATCGCTGGAACAACCCTGGTCAACCTTATAAAATCACATCCTCTGGTGACTTTTTATAACTGCTTTAACATAAACAACAAATAACTAAACACTATAACGTGACCGTGAGTACTGTTCTCATCATGTTCAATTAAACGGTAATTCATTTGTCAAAAAATAACAATTGAAATATATCTTAAAGAAACAATTCAAAGAATTCTTCATTGACCATTACACTTATTTACTTAGAGAAATTGACAAGATTTCTTAGGGAGACTTCTAATGAAAAAAACCTGACATCGGGAAAAGCTTGCACCTTTTTTCCTTTTAGAAAATCTTGAAACACATCTCAAAATTATTAACTTTGTCATCCGGATATTTTCATGTTGTTTGAAACGCAGAGTATTCATTATCTTTTCTTTCTGCATGGTTATTTAACAATGGGGGCGTTCCAAAAGAAATGAGGGGATTTACAAATATCAACGTGCAATGAATTGCAATGTGCTGCATAAACATATTGGGAACAAGTATACGATAAAAATACATAAAATATATTTTAAAAACGTTTAAATCTCAAATTGAACTTTTTTCCAATAAATATCTATGGTTTCAAATGAAAGATTAAATTTTAGGATCCCCTACCAATGCAAAAAAGAAGGATGTTAAATGTCAGGTTTTTGTTTTTTTGGTTTTTTTTTTTTTACAAAAAAAATAACATAGCTGCTGAGATTACGTGAGGGATTCCATTAAAACTCTAAGCTTTGTTTAGTGTAGCATGTTGCTGGATACCAAGGTTTCCATCTTATTTCACGCTTATTTGTACATGTATATACCAATATTTACATCTATATTTCACGCTCATATGTAAATAGAACTTTCAGCTGAACTGCTAAGGATTGCAATTAAACAATTTCATCAGACAAACTGAAATCAATGTTTAAATATCGTTTTCTTTTTGCTGGTATACATGTATGAAAAACTAAAAAAAAGAAAATAAATAATGATCGATATCCATACTTCGGCATATTATTTTGACGCATTGAATATGTTGTTTTATTTGCAAACTTACATGTATTTTGAACGAAATTGAATTATATATAATTTTAAGGTAGTTATTTTTTCTTCAACAAAGCTCGATGGTCGTGACCATTTTTTAAAATGTATTAAACACTTTAAGAAGAAGAACTCTAAATCAAATTATAGAAAAATACCCTTTAAAGTTAAAATTAACGGAGTTTTCATTTGTTATACTCTGTCCCTAGTTTTTGCTTCCACCACTTTTCGCTTGATATTTCGATAATAATAAATACCTTTGTGCTCTTACTACGTCCATCCACTAATATGAAAAATGTCCAGATTATCTATTTTGAGGCGCCCCCTCTACCGAATCAGGTTTCAATACACATCCCAGAATAGAAAGTCTATGGGGATTTTGCATTTCATCAGCCATTAATAAGCCCGGATGATAACGTTAAAAAATTGCGCGAGGTATCCCGAATACTTCTGAATAGAGAAAAGATGTAAACATTTCCCATTATAAATCTCCGTACAAAATTTGTTTTCGTTCCTGTGAACTTTTATGAGTGAACAATGATATATGAAGATATCTTGGATTTATTCCCTTTCATCGATTCCAACTGTATCTTTCTTTCACAGGTATGTGTATTTTCTATCAAATATCATCAAAAAGCGATGGAAGCAATAACTTGGGACAGACTATAATAATATCATAAAATGTAAGGTAGATCTGATGGTTAACTTGTTGACCACCAAGCCTCCTTAATTCTTGGTTTGTTCGGTAAAAATGGATTAAATGTGATGTCTTATAATTGAATGAATTGCGGACGCACGACGGCGTCATGGCAACATATCATTCAGCGATATAATTGAAACCTTTTAAGAGCTCAAAGTCAGACATTGGGTTCATATACATTGTATTAGCGTTAAATGTATTCGTTTAGGGTTTGTTCTATGCTTACTGTGTCAGTAGTGACACATTCAGCAAATAAGGAAATTTTAACATAGCTGAGATCAGATAAAAAAGGATGTTTTCTCTGTTTGTCAGATATTTTCGCTCAAGTGACTGGATTCTACTATGAAAAAAGTAGCTCATACAGGAATATCTTACCTAGTTTAGATCTTAATGTCACAGAAGGACAGTTCTCCCGCATTGAGTGCGCATTGTTGTGTGTACATCAGAAGTTTTGTCAAACCATCTTCTACAAACCATTGGAGATGACATGTTCTCTTTACAAATACCCTTTGACGGAATTCACAGAAACCTTTCCTGAATCGGGGATTGAAGTTTATAAAATGGAAGGCATGTATATAATTTGAAGCTGTTAAAAGAGTTTCTTATGTACATCTAATTTTCCTTGTCATAGTTAATTGTTCTTTAACAATTAAACATTTACTTTTAAAATGTAGAACTTTGGCACATCTGCATTGAAATACAGCAATATTATGAAGTTTGAAAAAAATAATTTATATCTTGTCCAAAAAGGGGAGGGGAGGGAGTGTGAGGAAGGATTTTGTTTGTTGGGAGGAGAGGGAGTTCGAGGTCTGTTTTTGGTAAATTTACACTGTGGAATTAAAAACTTTGAATTATTCATGGTCAGATGATGTCTGGACTCCCCTTATTCCGTCTTTTTATATTTTCGTATGAATCAAACATTACCTTCAATAATCCTGATCAATTGGGCCAAATTTGATATCGCAAAATTGATATTAAATATATATTAGCTTAAAGAATGTGTTAGCTTGTCATCAGATTTCCAATTCAGTTATCTCTTTTCAAGGATGTTCTCGACCTGGATTTGATGTCATTAGAGAGATAGACATGTGTGTTCAGATTTACCATACAACAAATGTCTCTTATACGCACGTCATGGATGTGTGCAGACAAGAGGGTGCAGAACTGATATCTTTGGATAATGACCTTAAGATGAATACCCTTTCCTCCTACTTGCTTCTTCAATGTATGCATTACACAATACTGTACATTTCACTCAATAAATTTCTTAATTTTTTAAACTTTAATTTGTTAAATAACAAACGTATTCTTTTCTTTTGTACAGTCGGAAAAGCAGTGGCTGTCTCTGTTGGACTCGACAATTCTTCGGGCTGGAAATGGGTCAATGGTAGGCCACTGGCTATTGGTCATCTGAATGTTACTAACATGATCAACAATCATGATGGGTACAAAGATCCTTGTGACAGCAACTATTGTGGAATTTTTTCTGTTGGTATTTCTAAAGATTTAAAGATATATGATAACTGTTGCAATAACATTAAGCCCTACTTTGTGTGTTCCATACCTTTCAAGCACTGAGAACATTATTGCTTTTGTATTGCTTTGAATCATCGTCGATATCTTCTGTAGGACTTGCAGGACCTGCATTCAAGTTCTATATTTATCTTTATAGAAAATGCAGCATTGTGTGTAATGTTTTAAAAGGGCATGGTCACGATTTTGATCAAAAAATATTTATCTGATTTTAATGTTTGAAATGCTTTATAAAGGCATTTGTATTGGGGAACCATAATTTGAGTGTTATTTGTTGAGTTATAAGCGAGTTACAGATATTGAAGTCCTTTGCTATGTAAACAACGCGTTTGTTTACATTTTGTGTTGAAATGAAAATTCCAGTTTAAGACATAAAATGAATGTGTTAAACATTAGGAACTGTTAATTTATGCTTAAAATGAATAAAAAGAGAGACAAATCAGCTTGAAAACGATTTTTTACTGGTGTACTAAACATATATAAACAAAAACAGGACACGAACCTTGTTTACACGACAAAGACTTCTGAGCCCTGTATCTTGCTAATTACTCTACGAATGACTCTCAAATTTCATTTGATCATTAGAAATGCATTCCTAAAGCATTGTAAATAATAAAAATAAAAAAAATAGAATTTGACAAAAATCGTGACCGTGCCCCTTTAACTTTTGGTTCTATATGGTGGTTTCCTAGATGAAAATAATTGATCATTTTTTTTCATAATTACATTTTTGCATGACTTCAATAAACACTAACTAATTAGCACGGTATTATTTAAACTTTTAAAAACTATAAAGTTTAAGTTGTAAATTAAATATTTATTACCAAACTACATGAGTCTCCAATAATATTCTGCTCGTAATGTTTCATTCTCTCTACTTTCCGATATATTTGCACCAAGATTATTTAAAAGCCTGATCGTGATAAAGTTTTATAGAGGCAATTAATATCGGTCCCAATAAATTACACTGCATACAATGTCTGCCGTTATGATAATTAATACTATTAGTGTTATGTCATCTTCTTGATGAAATTAATTTGGTCAACATACTTGTAAACACTGATCCATTTAAAAAAAAAAAGAAAGAAATGACGCCATTAATAATAATTGTCCTTTAAAAAAAAGAGGCATTGTCTCCTTGTTTGATAAACCCTCGGCTTTCAATTTGCCATCGAGGTCTTAGATTTAGAAATTCATTTGTTTGGCAAAATGCCAAACGTATGTTAATTCTAAGTTTAAAGTAACCCTTGTGCGTAGGTTTAAAAGAAATTGTGTTTAAAAAACCCCTTCTTAAAATTGATATTTTATTCAAAATTATATCAAATTTGATTTTACAAAAATACTGCAGTCTGTATAAAATCGAAATGTTTAGAGCACATTACGGACTATAAATCAGATACTTAATGGAATTGGCAGGGAAGATCATTATTAAAAAGGTTGCCAACATGTAGCGTGAATACTCACGGCTCTTGTAATAATGTAAATGAATAAAAATCATTTGTTTTAAAATCCTGTTTGTTATCATTTTATCGCCCACGCTCGAAGATTTGGTATTTTAAACTGACGTTAATCGTATAATTAACTTTGGGCGGCCCAAGATTAGACGAGCGTGCTATAAATCAAAAAACACATTATGACTTATGACTCTCAACGTGTCGGTATGGAAACAGAAAGTTACATTTATGACCATAAGTGAGTCATCAAAATGGCGCCGTGGTAAGGCACCGGTGCACGATTACCTGAGTTCTAAGTAGAATATCTCAAAAAGTAACAAAGTAACTTACCTCGAATTTAATATCTAGATGCATGACCTTTTGATCTAATGACCCGTTGCACTCGTTTTGGAATGGATGCATATAATCCTTGAATGTAGTGCCGTGGAAATGAACTCCGGGAATTTATATTACCCTCAACTTGTGTAAATGTTCCGATCCCATTATGGGAAATACAACCCTAAAACAAGGCAAAAAACTTTAGGTTGCCTCGTATCCCCAGGCACTTCGGTCGCCAGACTTCGTCAGCTCTCCTCCAAACATATACTCGTTTATTTTGGTCTACCACAACTTTTGTTTCGTCACTAAAAATTACTTATTCCCAGTGTCTTCCCAAAGTCCATCCAAGTTACGATCTATTTATAACAATTAATTAACAATTTATCAGACGACTTTTTTTCTCTTTCCGAATTGTTTAGAATTTTCCTCCTTGTTTTGCCAGAAACACGTAATCTTCTATTAAAGTCTGTCCCAAGATATTTATGCAGCACATTTGAACGATTTTTAATAAAAATACACACACCTGTGAAAGAAGTGCAATTGGAATAGTTGAATTGGATAATTTCAAAGATAATTTAATTGACACATTATCATCTTTCACTCGAAAAAATTTACAGGATCAAAAACAGATTCCTTACGGAGATTAAATAATGGGGAATGTCTACAGCTTTTCTCCATTCGGAATACACACGGAATACATCGCGCAATTTTTCGACGTTATCATCCGGGCTTGCAGCAATACAAAATCCCCGTAGACATCACATTTTTTAGCATTGTTTTGAAACCTGATAAGCTAACAGGGGCGTTTTGACTGAGAAATTTTGGAAACTTTTCATACTTTTCAATGAACATCCTTTGAACCCAGAGGTATCTATTAATATCGAGCAATTAAACAAAATCTGAATTCAGGATATCTTGGGACATACTATAACAGTTAGGCGAGAAACAGAAGATTGTAATACAGTCTTTGCTTCATTCGTTATTTTTGCTAGATACATCTCTGATCAAAATATTTTGTTTGTTCAAGCATGCGCTCTATGTTATCTGGAAGAAAAAATGCTTGAAAACAAGCTATTTTATGCTAAAAATGCAAAAATGACGGTACAAGGTTGTCTTTACGATGTCATATTTTTAAATTGTGGGCAGTTGAATCAAAATGAACATTATGAAAAAACATCACATTTATATCTGTACAAAGAAAACAAGAATTACAATATAATGATGATGTTCATTTAAGGGGGTCATTTTAGGCCCTTATCATATATAGTCCTTTACGAAGAAACTTACTTATACACGATTGACTTATTCAAATAATGTCAGCAATTTTATATTGACTGAATCGGTTGACATTTCCTTTCGTTTTTCGGCCATGTTTTAGCAGACGATGTTTACAGTTTAGAAAGGTCAGGAACATTTGACGTCATGTATAAATATAGATTATCCTCTATTAAAAGGCTTTGACTTAATTTTTTTCTCTCTGGCTACAACATAAAGACCAAAACTTAAAAACGAGGCCCATGGGCCACATAACTCACCTCAGCAACAATAGATATGATAAAATCAGCTTTACAGAGTCATGATTCAAAATATCTGGACAATGTAGCAAATGTAGATCCTGTAAAAATAAAAGTCCATTTTTTTACCCTAGATATCATGTTTATAATCAAGTCCCTTTTATAAAAGGGTAATTTTATAGTCATATCACCTGTTGAGCATTGCAGTTCTCAAAGTTTCTAAACATTTGTTTATATTTATGGGATATAAACCTACATCAAACTCTGAACCCCTTGTCAGGCCCAAGATTCATACAGGGGCAAAAGTCTAAACAATTTGAAAGTTTCAGCAATATGTCAAAATGCTTGCATTTAAGTAAAACCATACATCATAACATTTCATTTTTTGAATAATTAAAATATTTTCCTTTGTGAAAATGGAATCCCAATGTGGCCCCACCCTACTCCTCAAGATTTTGATTTAAAAGAACTCAAATCTACATTATATGAGTTTGCGTTCAGTACAGTTTCAGTAATGCTTTTCTAGGCAAGTGGTTTTTTTAGAAAAAGATAAATTGTTTTCTATTCTTATATTCGTATGTAAATTTTTGCCCTCCCCCAATGTTGTGACCCCCCCCCCTCCCTCGGGGGGGGGGGGACCATGATTTGAACAAATTTGAATCTACTCTACCTGAGGATGCTTTCACACAAGTTTCAGCTTTCTTGGCTGATACGGTTCTGAGAAGATTTTTTAAAAAAGATTTACGCTGTATATTCCTATGTAAAAGTTCGACCGCCCTTTATAACTCCACCCTACCCTGGGGTCACGATTTTCACAAATTTGTATCTAAACTACATAAGGATGCTTCCACACAAGTATCAGCTTTCCTGGCTGATAATTTCTGAGAAGATTTTTAAATTTTTACTACTATATTCCAATGTTAAACTTTGACCCCCCATTATGGCCCCACCATACCCCCAGGGACCATGATGTGGACTTAAATCTATACCCTCTGAGGATGCTTCCACGCAAGTTTCAGCTTTTCTGGCCAAATGGTTTTTGAGAAGAAAATTTTAAAAGATTAACACTGTATATTCCTATGCAAAAGTACGTCCCCCAAATGTTGGCCCCACCCTCCACCTGGGGGGGGGGGGGTGTCCATAATTTTCACAACTTTAAATCAACACTTCATGAGGAAACTTCCTCACAAGTTTCATGTTTTCTGGCTGATAAGTTTCTGAGAAGAAGATTTTTAAATATTAACTCTATGTCTTCTATGTAAACATTTGACACCCCCCCCCCCAATCGTGGCCCCACCTTTCCCCCGGGGACCATGATTTGAACAAACTGGAATCTACACTATCTGAGGAAGCTTCCACAGCCAAATGGTTTCTGATAAGAAGATTTTTGAAAAATATCAACATATTCTCAATGAATCTTAATTGTCTCCCCTTAAAAGAGAGCGTGGCCCTTCATTTTAACAAAACCAGTGATGCTTTGTTCCAAGTTTGGTTGAAATTGGCCTAGTGGTTCTGGAGAAGAAGTCGAAAATATAAAAAGTTTACTGACGGACGGACAGACACACGGACGCCGGACAAAAAGGGATAAGAAAAGCTCACTTGAGCTTTCAGCTCAGGTGAGCTAAAAAGAACTCAAACATATTTGTAAACATGAAGAAAAAAACGGCGGCCATTTTGATGACTCACTTATGGTTATATACTGCATATTGACAGAGGGTAGAAGAAAATTCATTTTTTTGCTTTTTAAAATAACTTTTCATTTCTGTTTTACTTGCTAATCCTTCCCATACATATATATTTTTCTTTTTGGATAGATTTTAATCATTTGTGAGGCGTTAATCTTTTGAACTCGATATTTGCTCAATATTATCAAGTGTTTGTTTATTGATCCATTGTTTTAAGCAGAGTATTACCAAATGCTTGCTAATGTCTACATGAATTTTAAATTCAAAACTTATCGATCTATATACAGATTAAGCGGAAAAATATGAATACTGAGCAGAGCAAGATACCGGTACATAAAATCTAGTTTTTTTTTTTATCAAGAAGCATACTTACAAACAATATACAGTGTATTCTTATTTACGCTTTCTTAATCATAGAAACCATGCAGCATTTCATCATTACATCTTTCTCGGGTCTAAAAATTAACGAAGAAACATTGTACGACACTCATCCATTAGGCTAGTATTGGGTTTATTCTATAAAAGTCATCGATTTCGAGACTCATACTGTTACCAACCAAAAAGTAAGGTGTTTGTGGGGACTCAAAGTTGACAAGTGACGTTGTTTTAATCCAAGTGTGTAATGACAAGCACACGATCTTCTATAACTAAAACATTTAAGAAGTACACGCAACATATCCAGAAACACTTACACGTGCAGCAATGTTATACTAGTATTCCAATAGAAACACGTTGCACGGGAGGATAATTATATATAAATTAGATACTAGTATTTGGATCCGTGCATATGGATTGCGTAATGTATCGACGAGGTGGATCGAAGATTTCATTCTAACCAATCATGGACATTTCTGGTGATGACCATTTCCATTAGAGAAATATAGATTAACATGGTGATTTCGCATTTTATTTAACAACTTTCAGTACTAGCATCTGGAATGGTAAACTCTGTAAGTGGTAAACTTTGGCAGTTTTTCTGCGAACGTTATAACCAAATGTAAAACATGTATATTCGAATATTTCAGTTAAGTAAACATGACAAATACCCGACAATATCAAAATACACAAAGTTATTAGAATCATTTGCGGGCATCAATGGTGGCAATCTCACAGAACAAGGAGGCGAGCCACGTGATGACCCATGACGTGACGCCGGAATCTACTTGTGCTACATTAGTTTCGAATGATGGTCTGGTCTTTTCAGGAAAGGCTGAATGACCCCAGTGTGGACTAAGGTGTGATATACGCCGAAACAGTTCCTGGAGTCCCGGACACACAAAGGCATCTGACAATGCGAGCAGTGAGACTCCGTTAAGACGTCCCAGCCGCTCTTGGTTCGGTTCTTGCGGAGTTTGCAAAAGATGCATCGTTTTTTCTTCTTGTCGATGTTTGGTTCCACCCTGTGAATATCAGCGTCGTAGTTTGGGAAACCAGGAGACATCTGAATGTCCATTACGTCTATCAATTTGCGACCTGTAATGAATAAAATTTCACCTTTTTATCAACCGAGAGCCAATTTTAACAAATGACTGACTAACCTGTCAAATGCGGAGTTACGGCACTAGTTTTAAGACCTTGCAATGAAGTTTTCAATGAATATGGTTCTTGCCAATGTATTTTCTATTGTATATACACATTGTATATTGTGTTTCAACAAATCTATAACTCGTAGGGTGTAGCATGCACACGAAACTCAGTACAAGCCGACATTAACTCTTTACAGGAAGATTTTTTATAGTGCTTCAAATATCATTTTGTATCTTTTTAGAAGTGCATATACATCAAACCATCACGTTTAAAAACAGCAATTAAAATAAGTTCAGAAAGAAATCACATTGACAAAAAATTCACTCTATAAGATCTTTATTGTCCGATATAATATGAAAAGAAAACAAATCTAGATATGTTGTATACAACAAAGTATAAAAATATGCAAAAATTTAACAATCCATATAATGTTTGGCAAAAACATAACATACAAAATTGCTGACCTGTAGAATAAAATGCCTTATTGAGGTTCTTCAGTGCTTTTGACCTGAGGATATTGTATTAACTGATATGAAACACTTATACGTAATGCATAATTCATGGCTGAAAACCGACCAAAAAGAATTAAAAACAATTTGCTGAGGGAACTTGTAACAAGAAAATGTTTGGTTATTTCAGTAACACATGAGGCTCAAGAATATACAGTTCATATCAGTATTCCATATTACAATAAAAACACATGTACCTTATTTTAACAAGTATTCAATTAAGAATATAAAATGGTGCTGGTGTAACTTTGTATTCCAAAAATCATTAAATAAAATAGCATCAAATGCGAAATATTTATAATAACAAAAAATGGTGTTGAAATTTACATTCACATAACAATTCTATCAATTTTTAAAGTCAACAAAAACACTCCCTGAAAACAACAAATTCCTGAAATAATCTAACGACGCCTCGAACACTCTAAAAAGCAATTTAATGACGTCATATGGGACAGGTTCAAGAGCATGTCACCGGTTTCGAAATTAAGATTATACAAGTCTAATAGACTTAATATCTTTAATACTGCCATTCTGTTTCTTTTAATCGTAAATAATATAATATTGTGCGTCTGAGGTCCAACGAAAGTTATACATCAACATTATAAAATAACGACTAATACAAAAATGAAAATTATCGGTAGCATTAGTCCATAAAAAGCGAGGGCAACATGATGAGGTTAACATTTCCTTTGTAATAAAAATCTGTGAATAACTGCTAAAAAGTATAAATAATCCAAAGTATAAACAATATCTAGAATCCTTATATATCTACACACTCGGGTAAAGATTCCACAAATACGTGATGTAAAAATTAAAAAATAAGAGGTGACCGGAATATATTCATGATTTTAACAAAAGACAAAGCAGTATATTTCTATCATCCTACATAGGCAACAAACACGTGAGAATTCTTCTAGAAAGGTAAGTTTACAGACGGGATTCTAAAAATGCATAAATCCTGCAGTACATAAACATATGAATGTAAATGAATCAGTGATATATGATGCACCAAACTTATCAACATACAAAAATTTGCCGTTCGGGTAGCCAACATTTCCCATAGGATAATCAATCAAACCGGGTCTAAACAGCAGAATGAGTAAAATAGAAAGTTTAAAAATGTTTACAGCATATACAACAAATTAACCATTGGTTTCCTTTTTCACTTCCACTTGACCTGTGTCACGTGATCTACGTCGTCCTGGATTTTCAACATTCGTCATACCCAGAAAGTATTTATGATAAAGCACAAAGCAGTTTCGGTCATTTACACACAGGGGAACGTCACACTGAAGACATCGGTAAAACGTGTTCACCCGCCATCCGGACCGGGTTCGGTTCTTCAGCCTCCCGCAGTAGAGACACGGGGTGTACTTCCGGTCTTTGTTGTAGATCGGCACGTGTTTCTGTTGGGAGGACCTTATGGTCAGGTCCAGTCCTTTGAGGACCTCTGAGGACGAGTCTGCACTCTCTATGTCCTCCACAGGGTCAGAAGAAGCCGATACTTTAGGTCTGTTGCGCATCATGTCAAAGTACATTGCCTTTGTTTCTGTACCAACAAAAACACTAAGTGAATATTTTTAATAGACATGAATATGTACGAAACATAAATAAGTATGATACTAGGTACAACGTTTGCTTTATCAAATATTCCTAAAATATACGTTTACTTACGGAGTTCGTGTAATTTATCGATGTACTCGGAAAGTTTACTTCTGCCACCCGACGGGTCTCCTGAGGGCGAAGGTCGGTCATCTGTCGTGTTTGCTGAAAGTATAAAATCTTCACTGAATGACCAGGCACCCGACGTTTTGTGAGATACATTGCCGTGATATATTTACAGTGGTCAGTAAGGATGAACAGGGTCAGTCATGCTCTGATCACAATAGCCTACACCCGTGACAATTCTCTGCAGAACTGCACATGCAAAACTGACACATAAGTAACTTTGCCAAAACTTTATTCAATATACTAAGGTACAAGCTTGTATACAACAAATATTACCACAACAAGTTTAAAAAAAAAACAAAACTGTTCACTTATTCAAAGAAAGCATAATAAAAAAAAAATGCAAAAACATGTATAGAAAAATGTTGGATTTTCTTAGTTAAAAAGTGAATATTAATAACAATGAATAACATACATCAATTAACGATAGAACATTGTATATAATGAAATTATTCTAACAAACCTCTAGTTATATGGGAGCATGAAGTATTTGCTAACTGTTTGTAAAAAAAATAAATTGCAAAGAATTGAACAGTGATGTTTCCGAAAAAAGAAAATGGCGACACCCATCCATAATCACATAAAAGTGCCACAAATCCGTAAACATGTAAAAAAGCGACACAACTCCGTATTCAATGAGAATGGCGACAGAAATATGTCGTTTAACAGCGCATGACAAAATGCGGTAATGAAATGTACACGTGTGGGAATGTCATGAAGGGAAGGAGGAAGGGTGGGTGTAAAAGGTACCACTACAAAGGACAGTAAATCGCCACTAAAAATATACGTATCTCCTGTATAGATATAAATATCTCTGTGTATATAGATACAGGTCTATTAGTATTAAATTCATAACAATAGGAACATTAGCTGTTTTACAACATGTACGTTTTACAACATGTACATTAAAGGATACAAGTAGTCTTTTTTCTTAGTCATTTCATAAATTCAAAGTCATACGTATAATGGTATTGGGTATAACGACAATTTTATCTACACACTGGTGCGGCTGCATAATTCAGATTGCGTAACGACCTCATGGTCACTTAAGAAGGCGGGTTTTTGGTATACTTTTGAAACATCTTCTGAGAGCCTAACATACTCACACGGCCAGTTGGCAGCGCCTTTATCTGGCCAGAAAACAACAACCTGTGGTAAATCTTAAAACAGTTCCTCTCCCCGGTACACAGAGGAACCAAACACCGGGCACAGCAAAAATTGGTCAGAACCACCCATCCCCTTTTGGTTGTAATATTCTGGTGCCGGCAAAGGGCGCACCGTTTCTGTTTTAATTCTGGGTTGTTCTGAGGGAAGTGCAAAGCCGCCTCGGCTATAGAGATTAGCTCTTGTTCGATTATTTGACCTTTAGGCGTTGATGATGTGGGCGCGGTCTCTGTTCTTTGACCACAGGTCGAGTGCCTCGCTTTCTGTTTAGCATTGGCCAGTGCCTCTGAAAGGAGAAATAATCTTGCCGTAGGCTCCTCAAACTGTACGTTTATATACCGTTCTACAGGTGAATGTTGCTATAAAATTAACTCATTGCTATGAACACTGTCCTTACATAAAGTGATTGCGTTATTTCATTTAAACGGAAAACAGATTTGCATCGGTATAAATAAGAACCACGACTTTCCGGATAACATTTTATTGTGCGCAAACAAGTTACGTGTACATTTAAATAAAACATCAGCATGACATCAAAATCAAATTGAAACGATTTTCAGGTTAAAAAACACAAATAAAAAGAAACACACAACACTAACTAGCATGTCCGTTACTTTTGGGCATCAACAGATAAATTCCCGTGCGAGAAAGAGTGATATAACGCAAAACAATTGCGCACTCCAGTACACAGTGGAACAAGACAGCGAGAACATCGGTTCTGTGTTAAAACTTCCCAACCACTGCGCGTGCGCACTCTCCTTAACTGACAAAGCAAACACCGCTTTTGCTTTTTGCCTTCTGTTGGTACAATTCTGTGGAGGTTTTCATCGCTATCGTTCTTTGCCAACCCAGAGATTTTCTGTTCACGCCCTGTAAACAGAAAAGCTTTGGATAAATGATACTTGCAGCACTTCTGGTATATTTATAATCCTCATTCACACGAACAAAAATCTTGGATTTCTAGTGTCATGTCCCCTTATTGTATCGTATTACTACACTTCAGTTATCTACACCAAACTTATTATTTGTCGCTGGTCTGGTCTTATCGATAGTTAACAAAGATCGGTAAAAGGGAATCAAACCGAAGCAAATCACTTGGGAAACTGAAAGTACGAGAAATGTTTCTTCCGGAGTGCCGGAGCTCTTCCTTCTGAGAGAAGAATATGGTATACCACAAAGCATTCTTTACAGAGGTTTATGTCACACTGTTTACACTGTAGTCGCGTTATCACGTCCCAGCCCGACTTCGTTTTAACGTTCTGATGTTGGCAAAGAGCGCACCTATTCTGCTTCCGACCTTCCACAGAAACGCACTTATGATCTGCATATTGTGGGGGCAGCATTTTATCTCGAACCCGGGGCCCTAAAAGCAGAAAATTGTTTCAAAAGTGAACGTCGGATATACAGATCTACCCTGTTTAAAAAGTTAATCAAAGTATTAAACGTCAATACACTCTCTGGCGCGCAATAGACAAGTGGGAGTTTTCATGTACGCGTATTTTGCATTCGGATACTAGTATAAATTTCACAAAACCGAACTAATGACTATAGATTAAAACTTCATTAAGAAGACAATACACCGCAAACTATGAGTAACCAACCCAGACTTCACACAGAAACACCACTAACAACTACTTGAAAATATCTGTGTCAAACACGGGTGCCTGGTCCAAGGATTGTCTTCTTTTAGCGTAATGTTCGTGGAACACTCTATAACAGTCCCTCTTACTCTTACAGAGCGGCACGTCACATATACTACACTTTTGTCTGGTATACACGCGTAACCCTGACTTTGTCTTTACGTCATTCAATGCACAGATTACACAAGCCTGCAGTTTACATCCCTCTGTGGGGACCAATATGTGGGTATGATTGTAATTCTCATGGTACACTCTCGCAGGGGGAAGAAAGTTTTGCATTGTTCGACCATGTTCTAACGTTTCTGAAAGACAAAATATCCAAATTTAGCTATCTGTGTACGAGAGTTTTTTTTTATTTTTTTATTCGTTAATAAAAATAACCAAGTGGAACAAAACATGCAGAAATCACAGGAAACTATTGCAAGGTAAGGACATATTACAAAGAATCGTACGAAGCACCAGGAACACTAAAACATTGTATCAATTCATCGGTATACTAAGTATTCATCAACAAAATCAAGAGAGACACCGGTTAAAATGTGGTAACTATACGTAATCCATACACTGTACATAAAACAGCTGACCAAGGCATTTCCATATGAGGAATTTTAATCTAAATTTTTAAAAGCCACAAACTATTTGCTAAAATCGATATAAAACTCTCTTCTGTACATCTTGGATCAAAAGTTACTTTTAACAATAAATTTATCTCCAAAATTATTCCAGTGGTTTTTTTTTTTAAATCTTGAAATCACTATCTTCTTCAAAATAATACAAAATTAATGCAAGTAAATAAAAATAAATCCAGCAGCAAATTGCTACTTGTTTATACAAATGGAATGTTCAATGTACAATTAGGAGTTCTGTCATCAAAAAGTATCACATCACAAACGTATTTTTCCATTGAAAACCAGAACTCATTCCCACTCGAAATCACACAATTCAACACTGAACAGTCGTCAACGCTATTATGTTGAAGTCTGTCCTTGGGTAGCCTTAGAAAACAGGGCATTGTGATACCTATTAAAGCAATGTCTGTCGTTGCAGCAAAGGGGTACCTTACACGCAGAGCATCGTTTTCGGGTGTAGCAGTACCACCCGGAGTGTGTTTTGACTTTCTGACTGGTACACAAGACACAGGGCTTGAGTTTACCGTCTACCTCGGAGATGGCCACGTGATACTGGCCGGTCAGGGGGTCACGGCACTTAGCCACTGCGTTCATAGTGTCATATTGATTGGTAGGGTAGGAGGTCAGAAGGGACTTTTCAAAGGCTGCAAGGGACTGGGCTGGTTGTTGTCGCATCCAGCCTGAAAGACAAGAAAACCCAGATATACAACTCTGACATCACTCCGCAGTGACCTACTACTGTTGTTGTTTTGTTTTTTTAAAGTTTTTGGCTGACATTAATATCATCAAATGTCTATCTTTGGTCACTCATTATTTTCGTTTCCTTATCTAGCTTTTGAAATCATTTCTTAGTTTTATATCTGGATTGTCTTATCCACCATATGACTGACCCCTTTAAAGTGTGTTTTTCATTGGTTATAAAATCTGTCAGTACAGTCTCCACACTTTCATAAAAAATCACACACAAGTCGGAAAGTCTGAAGAAATGTATGGCATCATTGTTTATTACTCTGTACAATCACATGAAACATATTACATTGACATGAGAATATAAACAAATGGAATTCCATTGTTAGGTGGGGTGATAAATATTTTGAACCATCTTTAAAGCTTTCTTTCTTCCTGTGGCTAATTTCTCATTCAACGCTCTAGTGGCCATTTGTGCTGTCAAATTCAAATTCCGCATTCCATACGCTACAAGAAAGAAAACAAAATTTTTAAAGAGACTGATTAAAATGCATCTTTTTCAACCAAATGCATTTCCAAGTAAATGTATGATTATTTTGATGTTTTGAAAAATTGTAGAATTGACCACCAAGAATTATGTAGATTTTTTCTATTTTTCATATCTTACTAAAAGCTTATGTGAATTTCTTTTTGCATCTCTATTTTTTGACTTCCTCTGTTTTATTTCATCTGTAATGAGATATGTTTTACCTTGGCTTTCAATCAAGATGCGCTATGGGCTTTGTGCATTTTCCTACCATGAGCTAGTTTTTCATTGATTGCTTGCTTTGCACCAGACCAGCTTAACTTCAATTGTTTGGAACCAAATACTAAAAATAAATGGTAAAATAGGGTAGTTATAAATTGCATTTTACCTCAAGTTACAGATTTCTGAATTCCTGCAACTTTTCTTCCAGCATAGAGTTTTTCATTGAGGGCCCGCCTGCCCTGAGAACTCTTCAAGCCTAACCGTTTCTCACCAAAGGCTACAATAGTAAACACTCTGTTTAGGTCCTTGGCTCAGACAATGCTTTTCTACATCTTGAGAATATCAGTTACGGTATTTTCTTTTTTTTTTTTTTTTTTTTTTTTTTTTTTTTTTTTTAGAAAAAATCATACATTTTTTGGAATATGCATGTACATGGATAATATTTACTAGTCATTTATTTTTGCATGGTAAACGGGTCAATATTTACAGGGATTTTATCCTCGAATATAACTGTTAAAAGAGCATGATCTTGTGGATCTATTAATTGAATTACTCATACTATTCGTTTGGTATTTGATGAGCAAGTTATTCATGAGTTTGAAATTTATAACCACAACAATGAAACTGACACCCCCCCCCCAAAAAAAATCCCCATTTTTTTAAATTGAACAGGTAACTTATGTTTGTTTTTCCAAATTAAGTGAGAGCACTGTCAGTTTCACACATTGTTGGTAACACATGGCTGGTACTAACTATGGACAAACTCACTGAACTTTTCTCATTCTCATAATTCATACTCCTCTCTGATTGGCTCTTTCATATTTCCGAAACGAAACTTCACACATCAAATGCATTCAACTGTAACAGCATGATTTTTTACCATGTTTTCTAAAAAGTTCTTATTTCATAATTTATTGGTGGATTGACCATAAATGTTTTTGAGAATGAGAAAAGTTTATGGAGTTTACTCACAGTCAGTACTCATCTAGAATGTGTAAGATTGGTCATGGGTTTCTATTGATGGCTTACACTATAGAGGTTTAATAACTGTACAAAACTATATGGCCATTAAAGCTATATCTATATCACTTACACAACAAGGCATTGAACACCGGCTCCAGCGGTGTGTTCTTGTAGGCTGAGGTTCCCCCATATTTACACTCCCATGGATTTACAAAACCATTGACTAGTTTTTTCAGTGTAAAGAAGGCTGGCTTGCCCACACACTGACTTAATGTCCGATTCAGCCACACAGACGGAACACACACTTTCTCCTCCTCATCTAATCGTACATAGCCTTCTGGTAATGGCTGTCCAAGTTCAATAAATATCTGTTCAAAAAAAATGTAAACACTCTTATTACTGGCAATCCAAGTCCCTTAAGCTTTTATCTTAATTAATTTAGAAAACTTTTACAAATGCAACTGTTGGCTATTGCTTTGAATAAAGTTGAAATAAATTTTATATGACACTAATGCTTACATAGTTAACTGGATCTAATGATGGAGACCTTCCCAAGTTGCTTCTATATGTTGCAGGGAGATTAGGTAGACCCCGATACTCTTGTGTAGTCCCCTGTCCTGCTGCAATATCTGTAAAATGTTAAATTATCTTTAAATGCTATTCAAAAGACAAAAATTCTATATCAGAAATAATTGAATATATCTCAATTTTACTTTTTTAGTTCAAATAAAAATTTCAATTTTCTTTAACAGTTTAGATTAGTCGCTCTTACATAAATTATTTTTTTGTAATTTGAACACAAGAATCAGTCCACGAGCGACATCCAACGTTACTGGAAACTAGAATAAAAATAGGTTATTACCTTGAAACAATTTGCTGCTGGGTAAATTCCCTGATCTTCCTCTTCTTGTCAAAACAGAATTGTTTCACAGTGACAGTATAGAATGTCGCACATGTACCCATTCCTTGTATGTTTATATCCCACAATCCTCTAGTAGCAGTTTGTTAAAAGTGCGCAATGTTAAACATGAGGAGCCACAGGTCTTTATCTCATTACTTTTGGCAGGCATAAATAAACTAGGTAACAACTTAATTCATGATCTTAAACTTCATGGTGTAAGTAAATATCTTCTGTACAGCGAAGCTTTGGCATCATTATACTGTTACACACTCTGTTTATTTCTAAAGATGCCCTTGTTACTTGCTCAACAGTACTAGTTATGGATATGGAATGAATATTTTTCAGGGTTTTTCTTTGAAAATGATTTGAAATTCTTTTCAGACTGCAATGATGACTTTCAAGCAGAATATCTCTTGATTACAATATCACAAGTGATCCACAAACAATACATTGCTACAGCTTGTGCAATTGCTAAATCACACATTTAGCAACCATACACACTTGATGTTATTTCATCAAAAAATTGCATATTAGCAATTCTTTACCGTAATGTCGCGTGTATAACACGCACTTTTTTTCAGCCAAAATTTGATCAAAAGTGGGGGGTGCGTGTTATACATAGGACCAAAATTGTACCCCATTTTTTCATGCCGTGATTCTTGATACCACGGGAGTAGTGACTACCGATATAACATGTTATGCAAATTGAATGAGTGTATACTAAATTTACTGCATCAGAAATACCTTATTCTTAATTTTTTTCCCCATGTATTGAAATATTTATCCTCTCTTAACACTATTTCTTGCATCAAACAAGTTTAAATATCGCCAGTGTATTCGCCATTACGTAAGCAGCCACCTGTTGACTCGGCGCGTGGTCAATGTTTGTTTAACAATTTCCGGTGTCAGAAGCATGCACCTCTCTGGTGTCGGACTTCACAGGGTGTTTTCAAGTGCATGTAGATAAGCAATTATTCTGATTTTATTAAACTTAATTACTTTGTGTCCCGTTATGCAGTTAAACGTTATTGCTTTACATAGACACTGCTAAAATTACATCGATCATTTGTACGACTTGATAATGACGATATACGACATAGGAACGTTTCTTCACAATGTTTATTTAAACAACAATCATAGGGTTTGACTATAATTAATCAATTAAATAATTTCTGGTTTATGTCTGCAAACATTATTACTTTTAAGCACTAAGCTCGGTTGCCGTTCTTCTCTACGTATGATGATCTTCTACTTCTCCGATGTTGTAAGAAACTCTTTACGAAGTGTCAAATGATACCGCCCATGTAAATCGTACCGTCCTTTTTAATTAAAAGTGTAAGAACTTTGCCTCTAATATCGCTTATGCCATGTTCCGATCACGAAATTACAGTAATTACGCTTGGGTTAAAAAATCATCATTAAACATCGATAGTTATTTGGGAAAATGGCGGCCGTCGATTTTCATCGTCTGTGCTATGTTCCGATCTCAAAATTAAAGAAATTGCGCATGGATTATAAAATTAACATGAAACATCGATAGTTTGGGGGAAAATGTCGGCCGTTGATTTTACCATTTTTTGGGTGCGTGTTATACATAGGACCTGCTGTTTTTTCGCCATTTTTTGGTCAACTTTGGGGGTGCGTATTATACACGAGTGCGTATTATACACGAGACATTACGGTACTTGTCAAAGTACCGGTATCACAATTTTTCTTTCTAATGATGAAATGTGTCACATCCAATGCAAATTACAAACACAGATTTTGCAAGCAAAACATTAAAGAGACATGTACTTAAATAGCTCAACTATCTCAATGATAACTTTTGAATCATTTTACCTTGTTTTGCATCATGTCAGATTGATAGTGACAAATACTTCTTAAAGAACAAAAATCATACATTTGAGAAAAAGATAGTTTTCTCTGACAAGGATTAATACATCCAAGTATCAACTAAGGCTAGTTGCTAAGGTAAGGATATGTGCAACTTGTTAATATTCACAGCGTTAAGGTACAAAGTCCGCTAGTATTTTGAAATCTGCTGTTCTTTGTTGATGTGTTCAAAAAGTCATATGACTGTGGTCTTCAGTTAAAATTCATGCATCAAGTCATTAAAAAAAGATGTTATCTTATCAAATAAAGACATTGTACCTTAATTTAAAACCCATGGACACAGGCATCAGCTAATGTTTTTGTAAAAAAAAATCTTTAAAGTGTTCAATGATACTTTTGATGAATGCATATGTAGTTAATATTTTTGCTTCAAAATACCTAAAATAACTTTTTTTAAGTAAACCGATGGTAAAAAATAATCAACTACTTATACTTCATCGATAAATCTTCTGTCACAAGCCTTGTTTGCCCCTTTTTAGTACATTTTTTTCGTCTAGTCTATTTACCTATTTTCTTTCATGTAAATCTGTTTGTAATGATTTTTTTTTTTACATCTGGTAAGCTGGCAAATGTTGCACATTCATAAGCTATTTTCAAATATTTAGACAAAGAATTCAGCATGAATGACATCAGACAACTTTAAATATTTAATCCCTCATGTTCAAGACCAGTAGGAGATACTAGGCAAGCAGAAATTTCCTTAAAAAAAGAACAGAAATACCCTTGATTTGAATATTTCAAGTGCATAACAGATGTGACTGCCTGGACCTATGCTTTGCCTGTTTCCATAAGTTTACAGATTAATGAAGACATAGCAGTTTATCTACCTTTCATTGTATCGGCCATCCACTGGGGCATCTTGTCTTCACTTGCATTGCTTTCTTCATTAGATGTGTCTTCTCTGTTCCAGTCTCCTGATTGGTCGTCAGGTTCAAAGGTGACATTAGGGTCGTCACCATGGAATTGTTCATCAAATGACACCTCACTTTCCACTTTAACTATGGAAATATCTGCATCAGAAGTGGCTGGTGTACTTTCTGACCTGTAATGAATTATCACTCTCCTTAATTACATGTATATAAAAAAATTCATATATATATATATATATTTTTATTTTTGAATTTTCAAAGAAAATGATCGAAATCTGATTTAGAATACATATTACCCAAATCAGTAAAAATAATTTCTTTAAGAAATGTCAATTTATCATTATTAATGACAAAGATCTTTGATTCTTTGGGACTAATGAAAGAAAACCGATAAACATACCTATGCAGCAATGGCTTCTCTGACATCTGGGAGGCTGCTGTAGACCCTGTAGCCACTGCATCAGAACTGGTACTCCTCCATAAAGCCACTGGTTGAGGTGCTTGTGTAGAAGTAGATGGAGAGGATGATGGAGGACCTACCAATGAAGATGAAGATGAGGAAAACGACAAGGTGCTTGCTCCTGCCGTTACCCGTGACTGATCCTGGGAAGAGCGCGACTGTTCCCCTGGTGACGGTATGTTGTAACTCTTTGATGCCTGGGCAGCATTTCCTGCGGCGAATGGCTTTGGTTGTGAATGTGCTGAGGTTCTTTGAGGAAGATGATAAGCTGATGAAGGAGATGGCATTCTAGAATGAGCTGAAGGAGATGTAGGGAGTCTGCTACCTGATGCACTATTTGGATTAGCGAAGTTAGGATCATGTCGAAAACCCAAACTTGATGATCCCTGAGAATGTGAAAATGAAGGATGAGAAGAAAATCTAGATGATTCTGAACTGCTTGCTGTGATACGAGGTGGGGGCTCTGATCCACTGGAAGCATTAATGATCTGAACATCATTGTTTGCTTTCATTTGACTGGCCACAGATATGGACATTCTGTCTTGTGGATTGTCCCGACGCGTCCCTCCGGAGTCTTCTGGTTTATCCGAGTGCACTATTTCCACACTATCTTCCATGATCTCAATGACCCCTGGTTGGGTGTTTCTTGTTGAGGAGCTTCCCATGAGTCCTTCTCTAGGAACTCTATCCCATGGGTCACTTGCTCCAAAATCATTGAAAGAGTCTGAGGAACCCCTGCTTTGAATTCTTTGACGTTTAGCTCCTGGACTTGGGGGTTGTATCTCAGAGGTTCTTTTGTTTCTTTCATGAACCTTGAGAAGATCTGATGCTCTGACATGCTTGAACTCTGCATTATCGTGGAAACTGTATTCATATTTATCACCTGCATGCAAACACTTGTAGAAGTCTGCACAACACTTCAGAACACTTTCCACCTGCAAGACCCGTGCAATCTTTTCCACATCTTTGGTGTTTTCTTCTGTCAGCATCATGAAGCCCTCATATAAGTACTGAAGGAAAGTGTTGATGGCATCTGCTTTAATGTCTGCTGCTAGCCTCACTTCCAGATTGGAGCCCACCGAGGCATTCTTCATGGAATGTAGCATGGGGCATGCAGCAACTAAGACTACCCTGTGCGCCTGTAAATTGAAAGCAATGAAATTTGAAATTGCATCACAAAATTTCATTATTCTTAATAGATAAGACAAGACCAAACTTTTCTTTAAAACTGTTGTTTATTTGAATACCAGTTTTACATTTAAATATTCTTCACCCTCACCCTAACTAGGGTATACTCATCAAATTTGTATGAGGCATTATGTTCCATACGATAGATACATTTGTACTAACTTTAATTTGACTGTTTCCTGCTTTAATGACTGCATCACATAGAACCTGGTTCTTCCACATGGAGGCCAGCTGACATAGAAGAGAACTGGAATGGATCTGGTTCATGTAAACCTTATGGTAAAACATGATGGCTTCCTGAAAATAGAGAAAAATTTACCCCATTATAAAATGTTTTGAACACCTGTATGTTTAAAGCAAAATGATATATGACAGTTAGACTGTAAAAAGTTTCATCTATAGTTAACAAACCCCAAATGTTTTGGTTTACAACAAATGCCATTTTGAAAATAGAATCTACTACAGGGTTATTTTGTTTTGCTTTTTATAAATACAACTTCCTTCGGACAAATAGCGCCAAAAAAAGGAGAGAGAAAATCTGTCATTAATTTACTGATTTCTTAAATCATTCCTAAATGGATGGATGGTTTTAGTTCTAATTTATCTTCATGTAACACAAGAAACAGAACTTTTAAAAATTAAAATCTAGAAAAAACATCAACAACTCATTCTTTTGTTATTTATTTTTTCAATGTAAATTCTTAATGTGTATACCATTTAAACACACACACACTATTTGTACTTAATCATTATTTTGTTGAAAAATCTATTGACTTAATCACATATGTAGACAAAAAAATCAAATCTATTTTAAAAGTCATGCCATAATTTTAAGATCTTTTTAGATTGCATGTTGTAATATTGTACAGACTACACTACCAGTGATGAGTCTTGGAGATTAAAAAAAACAATTAATTTATCAGACTTGTGCAGATTCTGTTAGTTGGATGTTTATTGTTATTGATTTATTTTAATGCACTTTCCTGATCACGCAAGTTTATTTATGAAAACTAGCTTTCCAAATGTGTTATTTCACTTGCCTTTGGCAACGAGAAAGCTTAATTCTAGACCCCTGTCTATAAATCATTGTAATGAAAAAAATAATTAAATAATTCCTAAAAAGTTTCCATTTGGTTTAAATTTAGCAACTAAAAAAGTACAAGTAGTCAAATATTTGGGCATTTTGAATGGAATCTATATTTTGTTTGAATTTCCACTGAGTCTGTCAAGGAATAAAAAACATTAAATAAAAAAAATTCATTTGTTCTAAATTCTATCTCCCCTCACAAGTCTCAAAGTACTTTGAAATTTACAATTAAAATAACCCATTAAATTTGGCCGCAGCATTACAATAATTTTATATGACAACGTTCCAATACATGTGTATATTTTTCAGTCTTGATTGAAATCTTGCTTGATATGAAATATTATATGGATCATGATACACCCTTGTGACTCCCAAATTAGATGCACTGCCTTCGAATTGGTTTAATTTGTTCATAGAAACATAAATGTTGATAAGCAATTAAAAAGTGAAACATGAAGTGAAGTATGAAGGTAGATTTTATGTTTCTAACTGATATATTAAATCACAAAACAACTGGTCAATGTTCTTCATTTTTTCATTTTCTATAATCGGGTTTGGGAAGCCCGCCATTAAGGGAAAGGTAACTCTGTATTTCTACTTTGAAATTCAAATAACACATCTTATATGACGATTATTTCAACAAGAAGAATTAACGATATCAGCACACTTTACATAATTTCAAAAAATGTTTATCATCATATTCAACCCATCTGACACACGCACAATTCGTTTCATTTCTCAGTTTTGTTTTCAAGCGCTCTAATAAACATCAACTGTTTTTGCAAAGTTTTATAACCAATTCACCTATAAATCATGCAAATTTTACACGCACACTAAATTTTACATTGCATACTTCTTAAAGCATTGTCGTCATGTCGTGTTTTAAAGAAATTACCTTCAGTTTTTGAATTTTTTATTGCAGTCTTTGATTTCCGATGGTACTTAGAATGGCCGCGCAGATTTCCTTGCGCAAGGGTGATTGGAATTTCCGGTTCCGCATAAATTAGCAAAAAGAATTTGCGCGGTGGATCTAAGAATTCTCGTTGTGTATTTCTTTTAAATACACCACCTGATTCAAATAAAAAAAAAATCTTGCAAGATTCGGGGAAAAATAATTTGCTCTTTTTAAAGTTTTGAGACATATTAGAAAATTGATGCGCATACTTAAATAAAATCAATTAAAGACTCAAGGAAAAACTTTGACATGTAACAAGTTCATTTTTTTTTCGATGATTTTTTGCACAATAGGAGCTACGTATGTCATTACTTGTTGTATTATTTAAAAATGACTCGATATTTTACGAGGCTCAAAATTATCCAAACTAGTCACAGTTAATTCATGAATTAAGGAACAATATAACGCTTGGTTCCATGGACTTAGTAACTTACGAGAGAATTATTTATATAAGATTTAAAATAAAGATTAAATTAAATTCAAATTAAAACTTAATGAAATGATATAGAAACAGGGAGTCGTATCAATCTGCCAATAAAACGGTGTAAGAGGAAGACATACATGTGTATAAAAATACATTTTTTTGTATTATCCGTGTGTTTTCGTAGTAGGCCTACATGTCGTGACCATATCACTTAAAAATGTGAACTCGCTTTTCTCTTTTTGAGTAACTATTTTATGTCACCTCTTGTCTAAAAATTCTGCGTCACATACTAAATTTATTTGTAGATTTATATTTTGCAATACCAAATAAACCATATCGAATGAAATTATTAAAAGAAATGTATATATATATTTGCGGAGTTAAGTACCTGACTATATTTTGTGGCGGAAGGTTTTCAAGAAGAAAATGACCAATTTTCATAACTCAATAGTTTTAGAGTACTGGTACTTTAGACTCCTAATTTTCAGCGCAGACTAAACTTCCAGATAGTTTGTGTATCATGATATGTTCATGTTGTTCTGAAAAACAAAGAAGATGGAAGAATAAGATGGCGCAACTGCCCATTTGGTTAAGTCGTAAAATACAATTTCAAATTTAACATATTTTCAATTAAATATATTTGAAATGTTATAATACAAGTTTACAAAAAGGTAATTTTTTACTATATTCACTTTGAAATATTTAAGAAAAGGATATCAATAAGAAAAAAAAAAATCTTGAAGTTTTGGTGGTATTGAACCAACAACCTAAAAACCCAAGTTCTATAAATTTAACTAATGTCCAGTGCTCTAACCACTGAGCCATTTCATTCACAACAAAGTGTGTTGTTTAAATGATATATAAGACATTGGCCACGAATTTACGGACTTGTGGTTTTTTTTTACTTTTTTACTTGTTTGGCTACAAAATGACATTTTAAAAGTACAGTGGGTCATCACTCAACATTTTTGTTGATGGAAATCGGTTTAAATTCCATTAAACCGCATTTAGACTATGACAAAAATATGGAGCTCAGACCCACTCTATGAGAGAAAAGGCATTTAAGTTATAAAAATGACACTATTTGGAGGTTTTGACACGCATACGCCAGTTTAAATCAACATATTACATGTATCTAAAATATCTAAGGGTTACAAACCGATGTTACGTTAAATATACACTGTTTTTAATTATAATTTTAAAAATTATTAGATTTAGTGATATTTTGATTTTGCGGTATTTAATCATTCTTCATATGGACATTTTACACGCCTTATTTACCCATCTTCTTTGAACAATATTTTGATATTTTTATCGATATTTTTGGTATATTTAGTCTATAATTAATAAAAATCGAGAAAAAGTCAACTCCAGATTTTGCCTAAAATTAGCTTATTTCAAGTCATATTTCATTTTTTTTTTTAGAAGTAACCCCTACTTGTTTTTACTTTTATATGAGACATTAAATGTGTGTCTATTTGTATGCAAAGTTTTGGAAAGATGGCATAACTAGTACTATTATTTTTTTTTAATTTGCATTATAATTTGATTACTCTATAATTTTGTGACAATTTTTAGCCGGGCTCTGTCCTGGCTGTAGGCAGGCAAATCGCCAATGTTACTATAAATAGCACAACTTCAAAAGTAAACAAAAAACCAAACAGCGTCAAGCTTCCGCTATACCAAATAGTTACACAAAGAGCCACGTTTTGTCAAATGTGTTTGCATTTTGTTTCTTTATTTTTGATTTCGAGAGAATTGTCTACCTTTCTTAGTAATCTTATTAATAACGTGCTTTAAAAACAAGACTATGCATTTTGGACACATAAATTGCGCATGAATTTCCATGAACTACTTGGCTGCGCATTTAAGAAATGGGGATCGAATATATAACGCTTGTTGCAAAATTCAAGGCAGCAACTGTTGAATTTTTTTCTATTAGACAGACATATTTTTGTTTATAGCCGCTTACAAAATGTGGTCGCTCTCTGACGCTTTGTCGACATTAAAAGCATGAGAGAGAGAGAGAGAGAGAGAGAGAGAGAGAGAGAGAGAGAGAGATATTTTACTTAGTCTTTACTATTCAATATGCATAAAGACACACTAAAAGAGCCCGGCTTTCAGTACTTCAGTACTTTGATTGCATTTGCTGTTGTATTTATTATGCACTGGCATTTGAAGCCATCAGTAAAGCAATGTTTTTGAAATTTCAACTTGGATATTACTTTTATAGTCACTCATGACATGTGTTCAACTCAATACTGTATTGAAATCATAACAAAATAATAGTTCAAGCTATGAATATTTGTTTGATTTCTTCAAATTATCAATTCAATACCAAATTTTACCAATAATTTCAGGAAAAGTATCATTTTTGTTTGGGGCTCCATATTTCCAAAAAATGGTATATGACATAGGTCACAAATAAAATAAATGAACATCTTAGGTCCACATCTTTATATCTAATCTCTGAGTGTCAATTTAAACCAACATATTTTTTTTAGCTGTTCAAAGATTTATGAGAGACTGTGGCAGATTCTTGTAATTTCAATTTTACTGCCTAGACCTCCGACGATGTGCCTAGACCAAATTCAACAGAACTGTTTATACATGTACGTTTGTTCAATAACCTAACTATATTAGTAATATCCATTTTTATGTACTTTCCATTCTAAACTACTATACAGTTGTAAATTGTTATACTTGGTAAGAACCTCGTAAGTTGTAAGAACTTGTGTTCGAACCATTTGTATATGTTTATGCAATAAAATATGTTCAAACCATCTAAAATGTTTTCGGATTATTGACATTACTAGTATTTCATGTGCCAACCTCCTTAAAAGGAGTACTATAGCATGTTATCATGTAGGATAGTGATACACTTCGGTAGGTGTTCACTTAAAAGCTAAAAAAAAACACAGGCACCTGACGTCATATATTTTTCTCATAACAAAAAAATACACTGCATGCTTATCTTCTGTATTATTAGGTAAGCGGTGTGTATTTTTATTGTGAGAAAAATATATGACGTCCTGGGTGCCTGTGCTTAAAAAAATTTAAAAATGTAATTTTGAGTCATAGGATAACTTTTGAATATTGCTATCTTGTGACTCTGCTGAAATATATATTTCTTCCTTATTAACTGAACTAAATTGACTTTAATTGTATGTTCGAAGTAACATGACATTTTCAAATCAATTTATGCTTGGTAGAGCAATGATTACATGGTAACATGTAAAAGTTAATTTAAAGTTATTTCCCTTTGCATTTTATGCATAACATACCTAAATGTAACGTAAATCATAATGGGGATTGGCAATGCAATAATCTAACATTTCTAAATCTTCAGTTTACATCTAACTCTCAAAATATCAAATCATGCAACTTAAACATACGTGCTATTCTGTTTCATTTCTCCCAGTATAAATATTGTTCAAAATCTATTCTTTGAAAAAATAACACCTGCCCCAGGAATTGCGAGGCTTTCTTCTAGACTGGTCAAATTTTGACAGTTTGATCAGAATGCATTGATGAATGCATATAACTTTGCTTTTTGATCACATATTATTGTTTATGGATAACATCAATTTGCTGTAAAATTCAAAACTCATGCTATGGAATAAAACAAATATGACCAATTTTTCGTACTACTGGTAGTAATATGTGATCAAAGAAAGATACGCTATGAACAGTACTGATCGAAGGTGGAACAGGTTCAAACCTCACTATGGACACTTGAAGTATATGCACGGTGTCAGTACATGTACATCTAGCTGAAAATTAGTACTACTTATTAGTGGGATTTGACATGCAATGGACTATTGTCCCATTCTTCACCCATGGCACCTCAGAAACCAGATATGAGACATATGACCTACACCGACGTCTAGTTGCATCAATTGATTTTGTCATTCATTTACACCTATTTTCGAGTCATGTACTAAGCAAGAATCTCCAGCCTTATGTTTGGGCTAAATTAAACCTTTGTCAGATTTTCTTGAAGTTTTTTAATTCATTTATAATTTTTATCCTTTATTAATATAGCATCAAAATTGCTTGTTTATTTTTGTTTTCGGTTGCCATTATAGTGCTTCTGTTATATTTTTTTTGAAATTCTATATTGCTTTTTGAAGTGGGGGGGGGGGCACTGCTGGGTAGTTGTTGTTGTAATTTTTAATCATAATCATAATACTCATATATAACGGATATTGAAGATGTGCTTATATGGATATCGATGTAAAGAATAAATCCCATATAAAACTAACGTTTACTGAGATCATTATCTACATGTGCCACATGTTAAAGCAAAAATTAAGCTGAAATGTCTCCAGGTGTTCACATTCATTCAAGAAATCAGGAAGATTGTACGTGTGCATCAGGAACATTAGTTTGAGAGATAATACTTTAGATACAGTGCTATTTATAATATTGGTATGAGCTTGCGTTTACATTGGGTGTGATTTCCAGTTGTCATTGAAAATCGCAAAAAGTATTAAAGGATGAACAAATCTTTGACCAGGAAGATAGTGCTATTAATAAATCTTTAAAACTTGTTCCTAATTAGGTTTCTCACTGACCGTCTACAGAAATATGTCGAGTACGTTGTTAAAGTTGATTTGTCGCATCGCTCAATTTGCATTTGTTCAAGGATTACCGGTATATTATTCATAGTGTACATGTTGGAAACATTAAAACTAAGCACCTCAATGTACTACGGAAGCGTATTAGTGCCACATATACACTTCACATTTTTTTATTTTCTACACTTTAAAGTGTTAATTTACTCTTTAATCTGTAAAATTTACACTTCAAAGTGTAAAATTCACACTTTAAAGTTTAAAATTTACACTTTAATCTGTAAATTTTACACTTTAATCTGTAAAATTCACACTTTAATCTGTAAAATTTTCACTTTAATCTGTAAAATTCACACTCTAACGTGTAAAATTCACACTTTAATCTGTAAATTTTACACTTTAATCTGTAAATTTTACACTTTAATCTGTAAAATTCACACATTAATCTGTAAATTTTACACTTTAACGTGTAAAATTCACACTTTAATCTGTAAATTTTACACTTTAATCTGTAAATTTTACACTTTAATCTGTAAAATTCACACTTTAAAGTGCAAAATTCGCACTTTAATCTGTAAATCTCACACTTTAATCTGTAAAGTTTACACTTTAATCTGTAAAATTCACACTTTAATCTGTAAAATTCACACTTTAATCTGTAAAATTCACACTTTATTCTGCAAATTTTACACTTTAATCTGTAAAATATACACTTTAATTAGTAAATTTAACACTTTAAAGTGTAAAATTAACACTTTAATCTGTGAATTTTACACTTTAATCTGTGAATTTTACACTTTGATCTGTAAAATTCACACTTTAAAGTGTGAAATATACACTTTAATCTGTAAATTTTACACTTAAAAGTGTTTAATTGACACACTATCTTGTAAAATTGGCTCATATATACACATACATTGGAGAATATTTATCATTTCCGATGGTTTGATCGAAGTATTATGGACTGAAATATTTTAATTAGTAAATATTTCAAACTTTGTCTTAAATACAGTGACATCATTACACAGTGATATTTTTAAAAAAAACCGTGGATTTTTTAAATAGATATGTGGTTTTATGCCTCGGCTTTTTTCTACACTTTTTTTATGATTTTACAAAAAAAATAATAAATAATGTTGAATTAATGATCATTCAAAGAATATACATCATTTATCATTCTGTCTAAACCTCGATTTAGCATAAGTACATTCAGTACTTTGAGTTGTGTACGTACTACAAAAACTTGATTAAATAGAATTGTACTGTATACAAATGAATAAAATTGATGCTTTAAACTAGTCTTGTATACATTTAGCGGGCTTGAAGACTGTGTATTTGCATAAAATTGAACAAAAAGTCAAAACCCCAAAACATTGTTACAGATAATTCTACATTTTATGTTGCGGCCAACATATAATTATGTGGTGGCCGGCTGGCCGTCAGATTATTTAGTGGTGATCGTTAGTTTTTAGTCCATTAAGTTATCACTTTTTTCAGTTTTTGTGAAAATTTTAATCTGATTGAAAGAGACAAGGGAAACGGCTTGCATTATAAAAAGCCCTTAGCGTTGAACAGTTTTTGGCCTTGCGGCACTGATAAATTTTATCTAAGAGAATTTAATCATAACTTTTCAGTTTTTGAAAAATTGAATACTGTTAATGAGAACTCATTTCTCGATTGCAATGTTTATTATTAAACAAAGATCAAAGAAATGTCGGACATTTAATTAAAACAGCCATGTGGTGTTGACATAGTATTTTACAGATTAATGTGTGATTTTTACAGATATATGTGTAAAATTTACAGATTAAAATGTGAATTTTACAATTTAAAGTGTGAATTTTACAGATTAAAGTGTAAAATTGACAGATTAAAGGGTAAAATTTATAGATTAAATTGTAAAATTTACAGATTAAAATGTGAATTTCCACTTTAAAGTTTGAATTTTACAGATTAAAGTCTGAAATTTACAGAATAAAGTGTAAAGTGTAGAAAATAAAAAACATTGAAGTTTATATGTGGCACTAATACGCTTCCGTAATGTACACTAAACAACATTAAAGTTAAAAAATACCATGTGTATGTCACACCAACTTAGATGCTGACAAATTTAAAATAAATCTGAATTTCCCCCTCAATTTTGCCCACATTGAAACTTCATATCAACTCTAAAAGGTTTCATGAACTTACATGGATAAACACAATTTCATCATTTACTTTAGAAAATATTCTTTTCTAAAACTATTTAATGTATTTTTAAATTCCCATTTAATGATGAAAATAAACCAACAAATTCATAATATACATATTTTTTTTTATCTCAAATAATCTTACATCAACATTTTTACAACATTTTTTTTGAAGCCGTGATATTTGTGAAGTTACATTTCAAAACAAAAAAACTTTAAAATATTCAAAAATTTTTAGCAAATATTTTTGGATATTACTTTTTAAAAATTAACACGAAGTCTTTATGTTTTAAAATAGGCCTACATTTATTCATCAATCTTTTAGTGTTTTTTTAGCAATAAAAGATGTCTCATATACACTTATTGATGACTAATTTAATGTCTAAAATCAAACAGGTTGTTTATCTATTCACAACAATGATTAGAATAAGACATTTGTTTTATTCCTTGTGCTCTTTATTCCTTTCATATTTTCCTTTTTAATTATGGCCAGTGATTAAATTGGCTGACCAATATTTTACTATCGAATCCGGTGTTTATTCTCCTTGGCGGTAAAACTGAAGAAATTAGTGTTCTTAACATGTACGGCTTTCAGTGGTAATTCTTTAGTCGTGGTGAAGGCGAGCTTGATTATTAGCATATTTTGATATTTGATTTATAGTGGTAAAAAGAAGGACATTAAAAAGACGTTTCTTTTAGTGGGGGTTGCTTAAAATAATTAAAATGATTATAAATGTTCTATCAGAATAGTTCGATTGTTTGTATCCCCCTTGGCCTTGCGCCATTGATTTGAATATATATCATGGTGTGTATCCGACATATCTATCTTTAGATCAGAGCATGACTTTGATATTCTCTTATTCTGCCTAGCAAGCTGAGATACACTGACATAGCAATCGTCTTCAGGAAATTCGGACATCATGACGAGCGGCATTTTACTTTTAAAGCGTGCATCAATCGCACTATAATATTGTTCAGGCATCTCGCTAATTGATTTCCGTGAAGTGCGCCCTTTGAGGAACAAATGACTATAATCCGTTGAACTTAGTCTATTTTCTATAGTTTCCCTGTGGCAATTTCCTTTATCAGCAAGGAGCATTCGAGATTCTCGAATATCATCGTAGTTTTCCTGATAAACTTCGTGTTTTTCAGAAAAGGGTAGTACATTCACTTGAAAACCTACAAGAGAATATTTTCCTTCCGCATAAATTTTGGTGTTCAGAGATATTTCATATCATTTATTCCAAACAAAATCAATGTAATTAAAACTTTTGATGAATAAATTTGAAAACAAAATCTGGCATACAATGCACTAATAATACCTGTTTGACTTTCGGTGGGATATATATTGCTTTGCAAAATAGTGTGCCTGAAAATCAATATGAAATACATATATCCAGCATGATGATTATTTAAATTTTATCAAAGAAGATATGATGGCTT
The DNA here is from genome assembly GCF_963853765.1 of Magallana gigas. Classification (NCBI taxonomy): domain Eukaryota; kingdom Metazoa; phylum Mollusca; class Bivalvia; order Ostreida; family Ostreidae; genus Magallana; species Magallana gigas. The sequence goes on along the minus strand of NC_088857.1, from coordinate 45,909,869 downwards.
TTCATTACTTTTGTTTGTTCTTACCACCTATAGAACATGGCACCAACAAACACCAATGCGAGTGATAGCATGGCTGATCCGGATCCAATCACCAAAAAAAGCATTGTGTTATGACACTCTGTGCTGCTGTCCGTTTTATCTGGTCAATTATCATTTGTAAAATAAATAAAAAAATTTGAAAAAAATATATTTGAAGGAGAGTTATGCGATTTTTTTTAAAAGCACGCAAAACAAAATAAATGCATGCAAATAAATCTCGCCATGTCAAATCTTAAAAATTTCCCTTGTTGCTGAATCATAGAGACTTGTTTTAAATTTTGTATTCATGAACAAATGATAAGATTTATTATTTGTTCATAAATTAAAAAATGATGCATCCATGTCTATTCATGAACAACCCGTTACATATTATTAAAGTACATGAAACTCTGGTAAGAAAGTTGTTAAAGGAACTTACTAATTGTTTGACAACCGACGTATTTATTGCAGATTTCGTGATTCTGACAGTTACATTGATTTTTACATTGATATCCAAAATAATCATCGGCGCATGGCTCTGAACAGTTAAACCCATAGGCTCCAAAACATTCTATATAAGAAAAAACATTACACAAAATACATGGATTTCTTCCGTTACACATTTATGTACAAGAAAATTTATTTTTACGAAACATTAAACATACCTTCACATATCCCCTCGTGTCTATAATATCCTGTGCAGCATTTAATACTTTCACTGTAATAATTTTTATTTTTAAATGTTATTACGCAAAAGCTCGTAGAGAATACACGTAGTTAACTATTTCCATAGGAAACACATTTTTAACCAAAGCCTTTAAAAGAACGCAAGTCATTTTTAAGATTTGAAATAATAATCTATCAAAATCTGACTTAGTAAAACTTATGAAATAATTCGAACATTACTTACTTATCTCTTTTGCAGGTATTATTCGTAGAATTAGTGCCGTTACTTTGTACTTGCATGTACGGCACAACCATTATAGTTGTTAACGCGTATTTTAGCATTTTCGCATTGAAGCCAATGATCTTTCTGCAACGAAAAACTTTTTTCCTCGTGTTTATATCTGAGCATTTATTATTATACACTTTAAATGATCAGACATCACGTGATTTATTTTCATGGCAGTCGGCCAATATAAAAGCAAACTATATGTACATGGAGAGAACCGGTAACATGTGTTTGAATCTAAATTTTATAAAATAAAAAAATGACATTTATACAGAAGATTTTTTTTTATATTCTGTTGCTACTGCCAAATCAGTATATCATAGCTTTTTTAAAAAAGTTACATAGTATGACAATGAGCAAGCATCAATAAGTTTTTAACCACGCGTTCTTTTGTAACTAGATTAATTCCTTTTACTAACACCGCCAACAATTGATATTTTATATAAACTTTATATACATACACTTTTAAACTCATATTTTGTTTATATATGAAACATGAAGAACATGGACACTGTGATCTCTGTAGTGGAGTAGAAATCCACCAATAAAATATATGCCACTTTAAATCGTAACTTACTAATCGCCAGACAACCGAAATATTTCTTGCAGATTTCATGCTTTTGACAATCACACGAGTTTTTACACTGATATCCAAAGGAGTTATTATTGCACGGCATTAAACAGTCAGGTCCAGCGGCTCCAAAACATTGAACTATACAAAAGATTGCAGAAACATATTCATAGCCTATATTTTTCGTGTAATGAATTTGATAATTTAAAAAAAAAAGTCAACCAAACTGGGCGCATCTTTACATATTCCATCGTCATTATAATATCCTGTACAGCTTTTAATACTCTCACTGAAATGATATTTATTTATCTTAAAAATTTCATTTCATGTAACAAAAGCTCACTGTAAGTTAACAGTTTTAACCTAATTCTTTAGAAGATTGACATCATTCTAAAAGTTTGAGAAGTATTTCTAAATTAGTCTAAGCAAAACACTGAATGTAATAAATTAATCATAGCTTACTTTTCTTTCCCACAGACGTTGGTCGTAGAATAAGTTACTTTAATTTGCACTTTTATGAGCTGCACAACCAACAACATTTTTAACGCATATTTTAGTATGTTTGCAATCAGCGCAGAAATCTTTCTAAATAGAAATATGATTTCCCTGTGATAAAGGACATACTAGTATTTAAAACGGGATCATAAATCACCTGAGTCATATATATTTACATTTTCCAGTGTCTGTGCCTGTGATAACAGTACGCATCGATTTTGTACTATAAAACCCATAACTTCAAATTGTGTATAATTGGGGCGCCAGCGGGATTTGCTTATCGTACAGTGGCTTAAACTTATATAAATATGAGTAATAAGGAATCAATCTTTGAATATTATGAGGTGATAATTTCGTTCGGGGCGTAATCAAATCTATCATAAAGCCCTTCAGGCTTTATTGAATTTGATCACGCCCCGACCATAATTATCAGCTCAAAATGCACAAAGAATGATTCCTTATTCCTTAATATAATTTACATTCTACTGTGTTTTTCCATTAAATTCTGTGATCTTTAAATGCCTTCAATGCACAAACCTTCACTGGGTACTCAAAGATTTAAATGATGAGTTTTATTATGACGTCACAAACGTTGAACGCTGTAAACTGCAACGTCACAAGGAAAAATCAAAGTTCACGCTTGTGGCTGTTACTGCTCTTCCATCTATACGATTATTGTGCTTTTTACTGGTTTATTTATATATATTTATAAGTAAAACTAATTCGGAAAAATATAACGTAATCGGAAACGTTTCCCGCGTTACATGTAAATCTTGCGAGATCACAGCTTCTGTTCATTGGTACCTGTGACACATTTTATATTAATTTACCCTTAGGATAAGATAGGAGTTCTACGGTATAAATCACGTATGCAGACAAGGCAAGACGCGGTGTGTGCATACAAATTGAGTAACGCGCGTTAGCGCGTAATGAAAATTGGTATGCACACATTGCTGTAGTTATGATACTGTATGCTTCAGAAAATCATGATTTAATGCTTATATTTACATTTTTTTTAACTTCATGCCTTGTCTGTATGCAGGGTAATTGTGTTCAAAATCCAAACATGTAAACATGTAAATTCGAATATGCAATCGTGTTGGTGAGTGAGCCTGAGTATGAATGAGTGTAATTTGGATCGTATAACCTATAAAACTCAGTGACGGCACCGATAGAAAAAGGCTAGCTGCAGGTAAAGGCATGCCGTAATTGACGGAATAGGAACGGAATAAATAAAAAAAATATTAGATAGGCCTAAAATCTTAATTATTATCTCTGGATAACAAAATTTCTAAGAAAGTATTATTTTTCGGAGAAAAAAAATTATGAGATTGGTGTACATTTTACATGCATCCAGATAATGTATAAAAGATGTGAGTGAAGAATTCGATCGGCTTCAGATATCTTCTTAGAACTGGAAAAAATACTAGTACATATAATGACTTTATTAAAATATACATGTTTATAGTAATACACGCATTTTTATTAGAGTACATGCAACAAATTGTTTAAGGATAGAGCTCTGATGAATTAAGAAAAGATCTCCAAAAGCCTCCTTATCGCTACCACAAAGTTGGGACAATAACCCCCAACCCTCCCCCGCGAAAAATTACACGGGGTCGGCCAGCTGGTTAATTAAATAACTGCAAAGTTATCGATAAGAAAAACAAACTATATTTAAAGACATTGGTGTTGAGATTTTGGTTAATATGAGACATAAGAGGCTACACCCCCTTTAAAAATAAATAAATAAAAATTCCAAAAATAATATCAACTGTCTTGATATTAAAATGTGTATAAATCATATTAAAAAATGTTTCATTTTTCATTGTTGGCAATATATAGGGGAAATCCTATCATGCGGGTGAAAATTGGCATTATTTTTTATTTCAAGCAATTATTACGGAATGTTGGTTAAATACCTGGACTCACTTTGTGCAGTTTGTTGATAAAAAATTTCCGGAGAGCTATTATACATGTAATACAGCTTTCAAGCCACTTGTGAACATGTACTGTTTACCATAAAGCAGCTACTTAATTTTGAAAGATTATCGTCAAGACAGTATATATTTTAAGATATTTCATAATCAAAACTCTACCAGTTCATATACGATCAAAATCATCTGACCCACCCCGTTCCTTACTTTAAGAAATCCAATTTCCGAAGAAAAAAAATAATTACAAAAACATAAACATACTAGTATACCCTTACTATTTCTTCAAAATCTTTCAATTTTTAACAAAACTGGGTGCTTTATTTAATAATTACAAAACTTCTTTTTATTTATAACAGTTTTAGATTGTTTTATTATATATCAAAGATTTTTAATTCATGGATTTTGTTAATGTGCGAGTGTATGCAATCAATTATTACTCTACCAGAATTAAATGTTTTGAAGTTACGAGTTCTAAAGTGTTTCGAGAAGTTTTCAGACATATGTGACAGTCTGAAAACTTCTCGAAACACTTTGGAACTCGTAACTTCAAAACATTTAATTCTGGTAGAGTAATAATTGATTGCATACAAACAAGATGTAATTATAATCGGGGCGATTATACAGTCTCCCAAACGAATGAGGCCATCACTGGTGGTAGGGATGACCCACATGGGCTAAACGTTACAGAAAACATTACCCAATTTGTATGCACACACTGGTGCAGTTATGAGAAGTACTGTATCTTTCAAAAATTAATGATTCAATTATGAAATAAACAGCAATATTAAAAAGTTCACCGGGATATGAAGTTGGCGGGTCACGTGATCAAATCCTGTGAAGCCCGAAGGGCTTCTCAGTAGATTTGATCACGTACCAACCAAATTCATATCCTGGTGAACTTTTTAATATTATACAAATATTGACTGGGGTTGAGGGCAACATTGATTATATTAGCCCCCGAGGGACGAAATATTGTCCGACGCGAAGCGGAGGGCAATATTTTTGTCCCAAGGGGGCTAATGTAATCAATGTTGCCCGAAAACACAGTCAACATTTGTTTTGTTATATGAAGAAACAAACCAAAATTTAAGAAAGTAATTGAAAATTGATCGCCGTAATTTTTTCAGCTCAACAAAGAATTCACGAATTCAATTTTGTCGAAGTTCATTTCCCAAATATCCTCTGCTTCAAACCGTCACTGGTGATATTCCGCCGACCGTAAGAATTAACATACAGATGTTCTACCTGATTTTACTTCACGGTAATTCGCAAATCCTTATATCCGTTATGATAGCAAACCGTCGCATTGCGCGTCCGTTATTTACTTGCCTTGACTGACTCTCTATTATGACGTCACCTTGTTTTGGAGTCGCGAAGAAATATTTACGTCATCGTTTACGAATCCACAAATCAGAGGCGAATATTTGAAATAGAGGGAATGTTCTCTAGATATTATTCCTAGCCGGTCAATATAAAAAAAATATTGACCGGTCAATATTTTTCGGACGAGCTAATATTACAATTATTGACTATTCGTCTATATAGAGTTATATAGTGAGAATATACTCCTGAATATAACAATGCTGTTTATTACTTATATTTACTCTTGAAAAAAACAAATCATCAACACTGCACGAAAAGTCGCGTTTAATATAATTTTATAGATTCGTTTACCAAATTATATTTCTTGTTTTTAATATAATTTGTGTATAACGTTATATTATATGCAAAATATAATGTCATTTACTTGATTGGATTTTATAATAAAGTATAATTAGATTTAATGCGATATACAACAAGAATAATGTAGTTTAATAGAAAAAATTATACGTTTCGTTTAAGAAAATTGACATTCATACGTAAATACATTTATACATAAAGTTTAATAATGTTTCTGGTGTTCAGGAAATATATATGATAATTGATGTGTCAATAATATTTTATTTTATACAAAATAAAATGTTGTTTACGTACTCATTATTGCAAATACACAAAATCGTCTATATGTATCAAACTAGCTGATCATTATGTTCTGATTTAATCATGGGAGGGGTTCGAGACGGTAAACACAAAACATCCTAATGATTATTTTTTCAGACACGTATAAGTAGATTAGATACAATATACAAAAAAGAATAATAAAGTTTAATAGAAAAAATATATAACTATGATAATTTTAGTTTGATCATTTGCTTATACTTGAAGTTTAACTAAGTTTGATTTGCATTAAATATACGTGATAATTAATGTGCCATTAATACATCTTTCATTTAGAATAAAATATTGTTTATACACTGATACAAACAGACAAAATATCATAAAGCATCCAATATTATTATATGCTGCAGCTCTGAACTTACATGTACGTGGAAGGGGTTTGGGACGAAAAAAACCCCCCACTAAATTAATCACTTCAAGGAAATATTTGATTTGTAGTAAAAAAAAAACTCACAAAGCAAATAAAAAATATTTCACTATAACAATTGATTCAGGATGAGAGAGAGAGAGAGAGAGAGAGAGAGAGAGAGAGAGAGAGAGAGAGAGAGAGAGAGAGAGAGAGAGAGAGAGAGAGAGTTTGTTTAACCTCTACGCGCATGCGAATCAAATTAAGCCAATCAAAAATCGAGAGAATTCTGAACCCGCCAAGCTGCGATGGAGATAACATGTCGGATTCGATTTAAGTAGCGAAGTAGATCTATCAGAATTTAGTGCTCTTGGACTGATGAATCATCAGATTCGTACAAAGACGAAATCTTTAGGAAAACATCCATTGTCAAGACTATTGTCAAGTGCCGAAAGGGAAGAAAAAGTCACCACCATGTCAAGCAGGTAGAGCGCTCGTGAGAAACAAGATGGCGAAACAGTCCCACAACGTCAGTCCTTTGCATCAACTTCTGTTCTTACATGTAGCAGCACCTTGGAGATAGGTTCGCCGGCCAGTGGTACCAGTTGTTTAATAGGTATGGTGGTGATTACGGTATCGATAAACAAGCGTCCCATTAACACATGCACTTGTAATTTTATAGTTACTTCCCCTTGTGAACATGATTATTTCCCTTGTAAGAAGTACAGTCAACTCGTAACCAAACTGATTTGTAATCAAATAGTCGGATAGTCCGAGTGAAAAATAACTTCAAATTACATGATTATGCCCACAGTCATAACTTTTTAATATTGATATTCATTTCAATAAATATTGTCGGGTATGTCATATCAAATTACCATATTATCTACTGGTATAAGTATTTGTACTCACAGATGCTTGGGGACGGGACCCCCAACCCCCATATTCACCCCTCCCCCCCCCCCCCCCCCCCCCCCCCCCCCACATTCACAAGTTATTTTTTCACCATTTGACACCTTATGAAATTAAAGAGACCATCATTTCCGGCCGGTCAGTACTTTTTCAGTTATGAGCCCGTCCTATGATATCGCGGTAGTTATATTATTTTATTAAAAAATCTATCAATACGAAAATATTTCCAGAAACTAATGTTTTGTGAGTTTATATACCTCAGTAATGTTTAACGTGTCTGTTTTCAATGTCTAAAAATATTCCGACATAAAATGTCAATTTCAGTGCGTGCTACTATAAGTAAACAGAAATACCGCGATACCATAGAACCAGTGATATAATAGAAACAAGTATAAATAATTTAAGGATTTCCTAGCGAGGTGTCAAATTTTACAAGATGGTGTCTGCTGACATTGCAAATTCTTTGCTTTTTATACCAGGGGTATATATTTTATTTCTACATAGCTTTTGCGTTAATTGTGTTTTTTAAATGTAGCATAAATCAACATATAGTTAAAAATAAATGATAAAAAAATAACCCGAGAATGGAGGGGGGGGGGGGAGCAATGATTAAACACACAAGTTTCAAATTTAATCAATGTTGATTATAATTTGTCCCAAGTTATTGCTTCCATCACTTTTTGATGATTTTTTATAAAAATACACCTACACTCAAATAGAAGTACAGTTGAAATCGATGAAATGGAAAATATATCCAAGATATCTCCATTCAATGACACATAATTTTTCACTCATAAAAGTTCACAGGAAGGTAAATAAATTTCTTGCGGAAATTTATAATAGGAAATGTCTACATCTTTTCACCATCTGGAAATCACTTGGAATATATACCTTGCACAAATTTTCGTTATCCAGGCTATTTCATGGCTGGTGCAATGAAAAATCCCCATAGACTATTTTGAGTTGTATATTGAGATCTGAAGGGGCAAAAGCCAAAGGGGTGTTTCAAAACAGATAATCTGAAGATATTTCATATCTATTTTGAGGATGAACATAATTTGAGCACATAGGTATTTATGATTATCAAAATATCAAGAAAAAGTGAACGAAGAAAAAACTCGGGACAGAGTGTAGCTATTAACCAAGAATTGCTACCCATTATAGTCACAATCTGTGACCTATTGATTAAGAGTCGGCTTGGGTATACGAGTCGGTTTGGGTACGACTTGACTTGATTCCCGTTAGAGGCCTAGAATAACTCTTCAATGCCTGTATTTTGATTTATTTTCACTATTTTGATGAATAGGACCAGCATCGTGGCCACTTTTCAAGTTGAGAAAGATTGAGTTTCAGCAGGAAAAAATCTTTGAGGGGCAGAAGGAAATCATCGCTAAATACTCTCTGAAAGTAATCCATCGCAAATGAAAGGAAATAAGAAAGTTAAAATATGTGTACCCAGCCAAGTACATGTAAGTATATTTGATGTCAATAAAATATTGGTCTGATTTGCTATATTTAACATATAACCGCAAAAAAATATAGGGATGGGACAATACACCAGTGCATCACAGTATATACTTTGACAATATTTGGATCACTACATTTACCATTAATACAACGATACCGTAGTGAACTTTTTTTATATTTTCATAAAATATCCGAGCTTCATATACCAGCTATTTTAAGTCCGCGCGCCTAATATGAAAGTACAAAGATGGCAGAAAACCTCATAAAGTTGTCAAATCGATTCAAGCTAAATCTGGAGTGTGGAAAACTTTCGGATTACTTGTTTATGAAAAGTAGTGAATACAAGACGAAAGTAATTTGTAAATTGTTCAACGTTCATTTTAAATATAATGAAATCACTTTGGACATGTGGTAATACATAGACTGATTCAATAAATTTTAAGCCCTTATTCATGTTTTCATTAAGTTGCAATGTATCGTGATATGTATCATATCGCATCTCATGTATCGTGATTTGTACCAAATCTGCTAAGTAAAGTATCGTCCCAGCCCTGAAAAAATTCATGACTGAATTGAAGCTGCAGAATTTTTTTTTCAGTGATTAATCTATTGTACAGTAGCTTTTTGTTTAAATGTTTTTTGAATTAGGTTTTGCTGGAATCTTGTTTGGGTGGGGGTGGGGGGCTAAGAATTAGAGGATTATGTGGTACATTCTCTGACAAAAAACAGGAATTAAAACAGTAGGCTTCATCTGAACACAACATTTTACAAAGCTTTGGCTAAAATAAATAAAAGAATTGGGTGATCAAGCCTTTCATTTTTGTTGTACACCTGATTTCCACACCTAAAACTCATGATGTTCTGTATACCTTACTGATTTTTTTTCTTTCTTTTCTTTTGTTAATTGTATTATACAGGCTTATACTGTAATGTACATGTGGAGCGTATTGAGAGGAGTTATCTCAATATCAGCAACTATATAATTGTATGGCCTTGGTATGATATTTTGTGAATGCATACTTTCAGATTGCTGTGCATGATGGATACTCCCATGGAATTTCCATAGGATTGTAGTGAAAAATGAAATCTGATGATGGAAACCAAATATTGAAATAAAACTTTTTAAAGAATTAATAACTTAGACCACACCAATAAAAATTTTTGTTTGCAGGGTTCGACACTAACCTTAGTCCATTAGTCACAGACTAATAGATTTTCTTACGGATTAACAAAATTTCTGTCTAGTCAGTCCGGTCAAACTAATAAAAAGTTTTGCTTAAAAAATGTGTAAATTAACGATGTGTGATTGTCGACATTTTAATGGAAAACCCTGGACTGTATTTTTATTATCTAGCATATGATACATTGCAGTGATTATAGAGTTACCGAGCAAAACAACAGAGGTATGCAGGATATTATGGGTGACTTGATTATTTCTTTGCCATAAGGGGATGTCCGAGAAAATTAATAGGTTACAAGCACACGTGTTCACAACAACAGCTTCGAAAGGGACGCTTATGTGTTTTTAAAAAATATAGGTGAAACGAATCTCCTGTGAGTTGTTTAATTTAAATGAATTGTTTTACGTTAAATAATTTGTGATAAATTGCTTATTATTTTAAACAGATTTTTAAAGAACTTAGACAATGAAAAGAACAAGGTAGCTCATGCAGCCTGGATCTAATATGCATAGATCTATTTATAACATCTGTAATGGCGGCATACACCTAGTACACAGAGATAGTGAATACGCAGCTCATTGCTATGTACTGCATAGCACAATACAACTAAACATGTGCAACACCTGTAAGAAAAACATTATAGTGTATATTATGCACCCCTTTCTTACAAATGCTATTTAAAAACTCCATACTATATATAAGGCAAATACGGTAATGCTTTTTAATTTATTTCTGACGGGCACATAAAATTGCCTGCGGACTAGTTAAAATGAACAGGCACTAGTCCAGCTGGACTAATGCATCAAACAGTTAGTGTCGAACCCTGTGTTTGTCAGATCCCGCGCTCTTGTATTTAAATAAAACTTTACAAATAATATTCTAATTTTTGTTGCAATGTTATATTTTAGATGCAATAAACAGATATTTCCTGTCTATGCAAGATAAAGGAAGGAGAGAGTAGATTCTTTCAAGAAAGGAATGGATCTGTATCAAAGGAAACAAGGGTATGCCCAATTATATGCACTGCATGTTTTGAGAGTCTAGACCATACATATGTTCAAATGTCCCTGTTTACAACTGCCAAAATCATGAACTTGTATTGAAGTTCTAATTTATGCTGTATTATATACAGTGACTGTTCTATTGATTTAACTTATCTTTTAAGAATAATAAAGAGTTTTGATGTATAAATCGCATTTGCAGATAAGGCAAGAATTAACAGAAATGTAAATACTTGTTATTATGCCCCCTTCAGACAAGGGAGGGAATACTACATTGCTGTTGTTGATCGGCCGGTCCACCAACAATTTCCTTTAACGCAGAGGTTGCTCCTATTGATATGAAATTTGACACACACAGGGGTGTGCAATTACAAAATTTGGCCACTAGTCCAGGGGCTAGTGGGAGTACCAAAGTTACTAGCCCAAGATTCAAAGTTACTAGCCAGACTATTTCGGACATGTCGACATTTCATTTTATTAAAAAAAAACCCTGTATGACACTAGTTAGTATATAATTATTAATATACGAAATATTTATTACTTGCATGTTTTCTGTGGTAGACTAGTTCAAAAATATTCAACTTCATTGATCTCTCACATTTTAGTTACAAAATTGGTTTGGGTACCGTTTATATAATAAAACCCAAACATAACATTGTGAATGTGAACAGACTCTATAAAATCACTGCAACTATCTATGTGTGCATGCATTTTATCCTGTTTAATTTCCATTTACAAAATACAACTATGCAATTAATTACGTAATGGTAAATTTTAATTAAAAATAATGGAAAATGCACAAATAATAATATGCAAAATATGAATTTTTTTTAATTCACCAAGCAGGTCACTTTAAAATGTGTTCATGAGAATAGTTAGTGCAGAAATTTATAATATCTCTGTAATGCATCTCTCTCTCTCTCTCTCTCTCTCTCTCTCTCTCTCTGTAAAAAAATTATATTCAAAAAAGCCAATGAATACATATTACAGAAAAAGGAATCATTTTACAGTGATGTCACTTGAAACAGCCGCACAGGTAACTGCGGAAGCTATGTGCAGTGAGGCGTGACTATCTCGTCTAGCCACTGGTCAGGTCAACACTGTCAGTAAAACTTCAAAGTGTGAAACTTACAGCCGAGTGTTTTTTCTCAGAAGAATGTAGCAATAGAAAAAATGCTTAAGAAATTTTTAGGCTATCATGACTTAAAAGGAGCAGATATTATGCCTCTGTGATAACAATGACGATACACTTTTCCTACTAGGACACTGCAAATTTACTGGCATATTTTGCCAACTCTGGTTATGATTTACTAGCCCGACGGGCTACCACAGTTAATGTTTTTGCTAGCCCGACCTCTAAAATCGATAGCCCCGGGCGTCGGGCGATGGTAATTGCACACCCCTGCACACAGATTCATCATAATAATATTTTGGTCAAGTTTGATTTAGAGTCTAATTGAGCAATTTTTGACAGAGTTATGCCCCTTGGATATGGGAAAATCCCAATTATTTGCTTTTTCGTTCATTTCTCCAAGGAAGAAGGGGACAATTGTGTTTCACAAATATCTCTTGTTTTTTGAAATATATAGTCTCATAACTGCAATAGTGTGTGCAGACAAATTTTCATGATGCACAAACGCCTGTTACTCCTCTTTCAAAAAACAATGATTTAATGCTTAAATAAATTGTCTGAGGAATTTAAAAGGAAAGCCTGAACATTTTACAATGTTGGCTTTTTAAAGACAATATGTGTGTATAAACATGTGTATTTATGTGTGTATATATGTTGTAGAAAACGGAAGTTATACTATAGACAGGCTGTCAGGCTGTATTTAAACAAAAGACCTCCTGGGATGAGGAGAAAAAGAAACAAGTAGAACCTGAATTTCTTGTCGAGTACTTGATGATGTCATCAGAATATGAAAATGATTGGGAAGATGACACAATATATGAAATCACATCTCTAAAGTGGCGCTCTGACGAATGTTTAATTGGACACCAAAAGTTCTGCTCTGAAATCCAAATGTTCAAAAAGGCAAAGTATAAGACGTATAAGGACCAACAATGAATCATCTAGAGACAAACCAGAAAATATATCAAATGAACAGAAATGGGCCATTTGAGATTTTTAAAAGAGTTGCAACTGTCATGTATAATTAGCTCACCTAAGCTGAAAGTTATTATATGGTTTTACTGATATGCAAGCATTTTGACATATACATTGTTGATTGTATAAAATTGTTAACTCCGTCCCATGGACAATTTTTGTTCCTCGCTAGAGGTTCATATTTTGATGTAGGTTTATTATCCATGTATAAAGAGTTGTTTAACACTTCTTGAGAACTGCAAAGCTCAATATGTGATATGACTATAAAATCATTGCAAAATAGCTTGATGTATTGTTGTAGTATGATGAACCTAAAAATATGCTGGGTATTTTTTTAAATACAGGATCTGATATTACTTGTTCAACTCATACTGTTATATAAAAGAATATTCATTGTGTATTTTTTTTATTGTTGAAATTTTTTTTATGCTGATCAATTACAGATTAAATTTGGCCATTATGATTTTCAATTTTTGTCATGTTGGCATGTAACCAAGTCATACTTTTTTTATCTCAATTTATTAACAAATATGTTTAAGTTTATTTCCAGTAATTAGTGCATACATCTCTATAGCATAATAGAACTGAAGACAATAGGAAGTTATTTATTTTTAAAGGGAGCTCTGTTGGCAGTTAGTTGCAGATCTTGATACCCAAGTAAGAGAAAGGTGGCGTCTCTGACCGATCCTTTTGCTCTTGCTTGTGGGCGAGTGAGGCTTCCCTGTCAAAGGCTTGTATAAGTTTAAAATCATATATCAAATTATAAACTAAACACATATATGAGTGATATAAAGTGGTTATTTTAATGAATATTTTATCATAATTTGTTTCTTTTGTTCTAAGTAAAGAGTTAAAGACTAGATTTTTGATAATTTATTGAGTAAAGAGTAGTTTTTATGGACATCTAGGCAGTTATACAGGACTTTTTGTATGTATATCTTGAGCTTGTTCCTGAAACTTGGACGTAGACTAGAAAATTTACGGAAAAAATACAATTTTTATCTCAAGTTATTTTAATCTACATATTTGTACAAGTTTCACTTATATAATTTATTAGCTTAATTAGCTCTATAGTGAACAAAATTTGTTGTTTAAAATATACAGGAGACAATGCAAGAGTATTTTGAAAGGGCTTTGCTTGCAGTAAGTTGCAGATCTTGATACCTAAGTAAGAGAAAGGTGGTGTCTCTGACCGATCCTTTTGCTCTTGCTTGTGGGCGAGTGAGGCTTCCCTGTCAGTTTCTTACAGATGCAAGGAATAAACAAACAAGACTTGATAAGACATTTCTGTGTAAAATAATGGGGAACTGTTTTCTTTTTATGATAAGTAAGATTGAGTTGAATATTTATAGTGTCATAACTATATTTTACATTCTGTACATGCATATGCCAGGTCTTATTTCAGACCTTAATAGGATAGACTAGAAGAATTTTTATTGAAAGTGAATTTTAAGCAGGAGACAATGAAAGAGTATTTTGAAAGGGCTTTGCTGGCAGTAAGTTGCAGATCTTGATACCCAAGTAAGAGAAAGGTGGTGTCTCTGACCGATCCTTTTGCTCTTGCTTGTGGGCGAGTGAGGCTTCCCTGTCAGTTTCTTACAGATGCAAGAAATAAACAATACTTGATAAGACATTTCTGAGTAAAATATTGGGGAAACTGTTTTCTTTTTATGATAAGTAAGATTGAGTTGAATTTTTATAGTGTCATAACTTTTTTAAATTTTGTACATGCATATGCTTGATCTTATTCCAGACCTTATTAGGATAGACTAGAAGAATTTTATTGAATTTCCATGATTTAAATTTACCATTTTGCCAAATTTTGATAATCAATTATTGTTTTCATTGGAAGTTTGTGTAAATTAAAATTACTTTATATACGTTCCAAAATGTTAACTGAATAGTCTGGTCATTAGAATATGTATTTTTCTTTTCTGTATAATAAATTTTCAATATTATAATGTAAAACCTAGGGAATTATTTTTAAAATCACATGAAGTGTTTAAAATTAGAGATGCACATGTACATCCTATTATTGAACAATTTGTTCATTCAATTTAGTATAATTTGGTATTTGTATGCATCATATACCGGTATATAAATATATAGGGTTTTTTCAATGCTATTACATATAATATGATTGTTAATATATATCTTCTCTGAAGTGGTTTTCATGGAAACTCTTATCTATTTGCAGTTATGAACTATAGAGTATGTATGTAGTATGTATGTTTCTATGAATACATGCTATTTTCAAAATACATGTACTAGGAAAGAGAATTTGTGTGTGCGTGTGTATGTATTTTAGTGACCAGTAAATAAGTAAAAAAAATTTGATTACTTCAGTATTGTCAACTTTCAACAATTGCTTTTCTTTATCTACATGCATTATATAGAAAAACTGACTTTGTGTTGTAATTTATGTTGTATATGAAAATACGCAAGTTAAGCTAGAATTTGTTATTTGCAGACCATGCAGCAATTTTTATGGGTCTGTTTCAGTTGTGTGTTTTTTTCCTACTAGTCCATATAGATTCCATTATTTCCATTTAATGTGTATTAGCCTGCATTTGCTTAAGTCAAATGTGCATTTTACAATTCCAAATTTGGATATTTTACCTAAGTATTTTTTAAGAACTATATCAGAAATTGTAATGGCATCCATTCCATATGTATCTGATCATGACGTACGTATTGTAATTTTCTAAATTGTGACTTTTATGCTTAAAACTTTCAAATGTTTTGCTCTGTAAGAATACATGTATTTATTTTTTTACATCATTGAGACTTTAACATGCAATAAAATCGAATCTTAAGTGGACTTGTGTGTGATTTTAATTTTCAAAAATGATAGCAAAAACAATTTCAAAGAAAACAACTGGATGTTTGAAGTTATATAAAGATGTATGCGGTGGTATAATTATTTAATTAAACGAAAATAATAATGACGTAAAATATATACAATTCCAGTTTATATTGGCAGGTTTAATCAAAACATTATCGTCGCATAAACAAGAGGTATAATGTAAGTTGATAAAAGCGTTTATTTGAATGTTTTAGGAAGTTTAAGATATCCGTATATAATTTAATTTTTGACAGTTTATAATGTAAAATGTAAATTAAACGAGAACAAATAATGAATTAAAATTCAACATTAAATTTCATTAACCAAACAAATTTAATATATCCATTAAACTTAATTTTTTTAGCATGTTTAATGAAAATTATATATTTTATATACAAGAGGTATAATGTTAGTTTACGGAACACTTAAATCTGTACGTATGAGTAAGTTTACAATTTTTCCGACATTATTAAATTTGTTCTTTTACGGAATCCAGTAAACTCATATTAAATGCTAATTATTTTTAAACGTTTTCGGACACACAATATGTAATACTACATACTTAAATTTTAAATAATCGTAACGTTTAAATTGCATTTAAGGTGAAATTAAACGCGACTTTTCGTGCAGTGCAAGAACGTTTTAAATAACCGAATAAGCGATAAGCGCGTGATATGATCATTGTGACGTCACAAAAAGTTCATACAGAATTGAACGTTTTCGCTATTCTATAGGTTCATATAAAGAAACATATTTGCAAATGTAAATATTGCTTAATTAAAACTTGATTATTTTTTTTTCTGAAATTTCATGATGTTCCCCAGGGGTCATTTACTATATATCAGGTGAACCAACATGACCCACGGAAAAAGAATATATATGGTGGGGTGGGGATCTTGACCATTTTCAAGATATTTGGGCACTTCCTGTTCAAGGGGGATCAGGACCTCCCCTGGGGCCAATGACCTACATGTACATACCATTTGAGAAGTACAAGTTTCTGAGAAGAGGATTTTAAAAGATTTACTCTAAATATTCCTATGTAATAATTTGACCCACATTGTGGCCCCACACTGCCCCCGAGATCATGATTTGAACAAACTTGAATCTACCCTACCTGAGAAAGCTTCCATACAAATTTCAGTTTTCTTGGCCAAATGGTTTCGTAGAAGAAGATTTTTTTTTTTGAAAAATACTAATAAATTTTTAATAACTTTAATTATCTCCCCTTAAAAGAGGGTCTGGCCCTTCATTTTAACGAACTTGAATCTCGTTCACCCAATGATGCTTTGTGCCTAGTTTTTTGAAAATTTGCCCAGTGGTTCTGGAGAAGAAGTCAAAAATTTAAAAAGTTAACAGACAGACAGACGGACAGACACACAGACAGATGGACAAAAAGTGATCAGAAAAGCTCTCTTGAGCTTACAGCTCAGGTGAGTTAAAAAAATGAAAGAGCTAAAAAGTTGTAACATCCTTTTTTCCTTAATATTGACATTATTGAGCACATAATTAGCTGCAGAACTGTAGCTCCACAGAAAATTCGGGTTGACTGACCATCAAACCAAATTATCCTCAGAGCTAGCCTACAGTTCTGCAGCTATAATCGATACACATGTATATACAAACTAAGACTAGTGTAATCTTTTAAAAGTTTTTTTTTTTCAAATGAAATCTATCTCATTGTTGACCATTCATAAAAAAAACTTTAAATGGTTTGATGTTAATTTTATAATTGAGAAAGTTAACTAAAGGTATTAAATTGTACCTTGTTCGAGGTGGTCACCTGCAGGGTCAACTGTCTGAGAAACTGAAGACATGCTTGGAGCTAAGAAATAATTAAATGCTTCCAATAAGAGAATGTACAGTAGTCAATGGAAACTACCATAGCAAGTTAACAAGTCATAAATCTTTAACATTTAAAATGATTTCATCTGATATAACAATCAAGGTTGATTGGTTTTCCACTTCTTCTTTTTTGAAGAATTAAAAATTTTAAATAATAATCAAATTGCAAATCACCATCTGTATCAATACCCCCCTGTAGACCAGAGAGATGTGGCTCTCCATCTGCAAGACGCAGAAATGTCTCCTCTCCTTGTGTGAGAGGGGGGAGAGGGGGACCACCACCAGTTTTTGGGTGTTTAACTCCATCCATCTTTTCTTTGCCTATGACAATATATAGTATAAAGTAAAAACTACTAAAAAATATGAATGTAATATAATTTGTCTATAATCAGTATAAACCAACAATCTGATACCAATCATAAATGCCTCTTTTAAAACAACTCATTTATCTTTTCCATGTATTTTAATTATAAATTTAGACCTTCATCTTGCTCTTCATATATAATATGTAATTTATATGTTGCCTTATATACAGGCATGGGGTAATCGAGTAATCGTATTCGATTGTAATGATTACTCTTTTTCAAGTAATCGACAGTAATCTGTAATCGAAGAGATTTTCGATTACTTGTAATCGTAATTTAATCGATTACAGCTAAAAAGTTCAGTGTAATTATAATTACTTTTTTGATTTCTTACGATTACTCTTTACATAAACATATTGTGAAGCACTTATTGTATTAAAAAATACTCATCAAGTGTTGTTTATAATACAATTCATTGAATAAAATTGTTTATATTCATTTTTATGATTTTCCACTTTCACTTAAAATATAAATATTGGTTCACATGTCATTGAGTACATAATCAGATAATCAGTTTACTCCATGTTTCACACTTCTTTGCAGATTTTTTTTTTATTATTTAACATAGTGTGGCTCCGAAAAACCACTAAGCTACTGACAATTATTAGAGAGAGAGAGAGAGAGAGAGAGAGAGAGAGAGAGAGTTAGAGAGAGTTATATTTTGTGTCTATTTTGCCAGAGAAAGAAACAAACCCGAAAGGGTGTGTAATTGTCAGTAAGTGTGTTTGTCCTTGTCATGTAAGGAATCCACAAAGCAGTTAATGAGGTGTGGGTCCCTAATCATGTTTAGATAACAATTAAAATAGCCCCAACAAGGATCTATTTTAAAAATCAAAACAATTACAAGCTCCAAACACAATTCATTCAAATCATGAAGCAAGGCTGCCTAACAGTTCTTTGCATATTTCTGATGATATTTTTAAAAAGTATAAAAATTTCAATCAAATTCAATTCTCGTATTACCAATAACAACCAAATATGGCTAAAGGTGCAAGGTCAAGATTTCATCTAAACTCGTTAACGTCCAGGAAAAAAACTTGTTTACATGACAGAGCTCTAATATATATATAATTGCTTATAATTTGACATTTGAAAAAGCAGTAGAAATTATTATTATTTATTTCAACTTTGAACAATAAGCTCATCTGCATTAAACATAATAACATTTATAAACATATGCGAGGCACGCAAAATGCGAAGCCAGTAGGCTTCAGAGTCTCTGCAGAGCGTGCACTCTCGCTATGGAGAACAACATACAGCTTTCATATATGTTCACATCATATAAGATATTGTGAGATACAATAAATATATATAATACTAAAATTATGATTTACCAATTGTAATAGAAAAAAAAATTGTATAGTTTTAACTAGAGCAATGAATTTCTGAACATAGTTGCATAGTGAAGATATTTACCAAGGTTACATAACTCTTTGGTATTGTTTGAACTTAATAACTGAACAAGTTTGAACACAGATGGTTTTTTAACATAATAATTCTTATTGTTATATTCAGTAGTATATTCTCACTATATAACTCTATATAGACGAATAGTCAATAATTGTAATATTAGCTCGTCCGAAAAATATTGACCGGTCAATATTTTTTTTATATTGACCGGCTAGGAATAATATCTAGAGAACATTCCCTCTATTTCAAATATTCGCCTCTGATTTGTGGATTCGTAAACGATGACGTAAATATTTCTTCGCGACTCCAAAACAAGGTGACGTCATAATAGAGAGTCAGTAAATAACGGACGCGCAATGTGACGGTTTGCTATCATAACGGATATAAGGATTTGCGAATTACTGTGAAGTAAAATCAGGTAGAACATCTGTATGTTAATTCTTACGGTCGGCGGAATATCACCAGTGACCGTTTGATGCAGAGGATATTTTGGAAATGAACTTCGACAAAATTGAATTCGTAAGTTCTTTGTTGAGCTGAGAAAACTACAGCGATCAGTTTTCAATTACTTTCTTAAATTTTGGTTTGTTTCTTCATATAACAAAACAAATGTTGACTGTGTTTTCGGGCAACATTGATTATATTAGCCCCCTTGGGACGAAAATATTGCCCTCCGCTTCGCGTCGGGCAATATTTCATCCCTCGGGGGCTAATATAATCAATGTTGCCCTCAACCCCAGTCAATATTTGTATAATGTATCTTGATCTTAGTGAATTGTAAAGTGGGCATTTTAACACAAAGTGAAAAACATCTTCAATGTCGTTGGGATTACAAAAAATACATTTTCTTTCATTTCTGGCAATGTTTTTATACCTTCCAACTCAACTGCTAATGAATGAGATTCTAATCTATACTTTGTAATACATCTTCTAAATTTCTTAGGTATAGGTTTGAGTAAATAAGACTGCATGCAAAAATTATCTATCAAATGTGAAAAAATATAACATTTTGGAGAGTTATTGATAACAGCATACAATTCCTGACAATGAACATCTATTATTCTTTTCTTTATAATTGGAAAATGTTTTTGGAACACAAGGTATTCCTGGTGTTCCCATAATTATAAAATGTTATTTTATGAAGATTGAAATATGAAGTTTCAAATTTTCATATCATTCATAATGAAAATACCCCTTTAACTCTAAAACCAAATTAACTTGAAGAGTTTTTATATGATATGTTCAGAACAGGTACCATGCGCATTTTAATGAAATTTTTTCTAAAGTATTCTATTTATAATCGATTACATGTTATAAAGTAATCGACTACTGGACAAAAATGAGTCTCAGTGTAATCAATAAATAATCGATTTTACAAAATTCCCCGAAGTGATCGATTATAAATCAATTACTTTTTTAAGTAATCGTGTCCATTCCTGCTTATATATAAACAAAGGTCTAGTTTCAATTAAATTGTATTCTGACCATGATACTTGTATATAATTTATATGCATTTAAAACTTATGCTAAAAAAATACACCCCACCCCAAAAAGAAAAGAAAAATGAAGTGTCAAATTTGTGTCGCATTAGAACATATTAACTATTTTTTCTTCAAATCATCAACCATTTAAAAAATGTTTTATTAAGTGATGCACTTAATTGTTAAGAATTTCCTGTTCCTGGTGACAACAAATGTTTGAAAAAAAATAGTTATGCTCTCAATAAATTAGATCATATCAAGTAAAATTTGGCAATATTTCATATAATCATTTAATTATTTGTTATGAATCCATATTCATACAGATCCTACTCTTTTAAATTAAAATGAATTCATACTTACTTCTTGATTTGACATTATAATATTTTTTCTTAACCTCCTCCCAGGCCCTCCTTTTGGTGTTGTATAGTCTACAATATTCAAGAAATACATGATCCACCCCTTTATTAGTGTCCACAAAGCAGAGATAAAAATAGATCAGTCAGTTGCGGTGGTTTTTTTTCTTCTGATAACCAATGCATCTATCCTTTTTTCTCATAATTAGTTTGTCTTTCTTTTAAGCACCTCAGTGTATATATCGTAAAACGTTTCTTGTATAAATTTATTCAGTTAATTGTGTGTATACGGGCAAAGAAGAATCACTTCGACGATGTTCTTGTAAACCGATACGAATTTGTCAACAATATTTTCTAAATTTTATACAAACGAGTATAGTTTTCCGGCAAAATTTCATACTAACGAATTCAATTTATCGGCAATCAGTTGCCATTCCCTTTCTCGCGTTACTTTTAGCTTTCCTTTGGCCCCGCTCCCTTTCATCAAGCCGAACAATGCCCCCGATCTTGTTTTAACTTCCTCAATCAACACCACTTCCTCGTCATCTTGCCAATTCTGAGATCGGCGTTTACCCGTAATTGCTTTGTCGTCCATTTTTGTTTTTTTAAATGAAAAAGCAGACGATAAGAGGGTATACTTACGTTTTGTTTACACGTTGTCCAATGCGTTTTATTGCTTTTTCAACACTAGAGAGTTCCATGGAGCCGCTTCATGCGTTGAAAAAAATCCGCGAATACCGTCTCGCGAGAACATAAATTTGAAAAAATTCTCAACTCAAGTCTTGAGAATTACTCAGCTAAGAATATTCTCAAGTAGCTTTATGGCGGTGGTTTTGAGAATATTCTTAGCTGAGTAATTCTCAAGACTTGAGTTGAGAATTTTTTTGAGAATTCTCAAAGTTTTATGGCGGTGGACCCTGGCAAGTGTCACTTATTTCGTTGATCATAATTTTGTGGATATAACCTTCCTAGTTGAGTCCCCGAATATACTGCCTGTAACACTGCATCTTACAAGAATCCTCCGTCCTGTGGCTACTGTAAAGGAGGTATTTCTCAATGTCATTGATGGTCACCTTGGGATAACTGCAAGACTTTCCAGACCAACCAGATTTTAAGTCCGATATGTTAGGAACGTTGTCGGCACATAAGAACGGGGGTACAACAACATGTTCTTCAGCGACAGGTTGATCAGTAGAGTTATTTTGGTCGCATTGCGAGTGTATACTGTCATCAACACGCTGGGCAAGTGTCAGTTTGCTACCACTAATTTTCAAGTGATTTAACCTTAGAGAATTCTGAATTTCTGTTTTTGTGAAATTAAGAACATCTTACACAGTTGTTTTAGGTGATAAGGGCAACGATCTCGTAGACGAAATAATCGAATTCGTCATGGGTGGGATAATTTAAAAATTCAGCGGCTTGTTACTTGTAAACCGGGTGTAAATATTACCTTCCCGCAAGAACAACTAGAAATACGAAAAGACAAACTATGAAATGCATGCAAATAAATCTCGCTATGTTAAATCTTAAAAATTTCTCTTGTTGCTGAATCATAGAGACTTTTTTTTTAATTTTGTGTTCATGAACTAATGATAAAATTAATTATTTGTTCATGAATAAAAAAAATTGATGCATCCATGTTTATTCATGAACAACTCATTACATATCTTTAAAGTACACGAAACTCTGGTAAGAAAGTTTTTAAAGGAACTCACTAATTGTTTGACAACCGAAGTATTTATTGCAGATTTCTTGATTCTGACAGTTACTTTGATTTTTACATTGATATCCAAAATAATCATCGGTGCATGGCTCTGAACAGTTAAACCCATGGGCTCCAAAACATTCTATATAAGAAAAAACATTACACAAAATACATGGATTTCTTCAGTTACACATTTATGTACAAGAAAATTTATTTTTACGAAACATTAAACATACCTTCACATATCCCCTCGTGTCTATAATATCCTGTGCAGCATCTAATACTTTCACTGTAATAATTTTTATTTTTAAATGTTATTACGCAAAAGCTCGTAGAGAATGCATGTAGTTAACTATTTCAATAGGAAACACATTTTTAACCAAAGCCTTTAAAAGAACGCAAGTCATTTTTAAGATTTGAAATAATAATCTATCAAAATCTGACTTAGTAAAACTTATGAAATAATTCGAACATTACTTACTTATCTCCTATGCAGGTATTATTCGTAGAATTAGTGCCGTTACTTTGTACTTGCATGTACTGCACAACCAACATAGTTGTTAACGCGTATTTTCGCATTTTCGCATTGAAGCCAATGATCTTTCTGCAACGAAAAACTTTTTTCCTTGTGTTTATATCTGAGCATTTATTATTTTAAATGATCAGACATCACGTGATTTATTTTCATGGCAGTCGGCCAAAATAAAAGCAAACTATACGTACATGAAGAGAATCGGTAACATGTGTTTGAATCTAAATTTTATGAAATAAAATGTCATTTTTACAGAAAAAGTTTTTGATATTCTGTTGCTATTGTTAAATCAGTATATCATAGCTATTTTGAAAAGTTACATAGTATGACAATGAGCAAGCATTAAAAAGTTTTAACCACGCGTTCTTTTGTAACTAGATTTATTCCTTTTACTAACACCGCCAGCAATTGAAATTTTATATAAACTTTATATACATACACTTTTGAACTCATATTTTGTTTTTATATGAGACTTGAAGAACACGGACTCTGTGATCTCTGTAGTGGAGTAGAAATCCACCAATAAATATATGCCACTTTAAATCGTAACTTACTAATCGCCAGACAACCGAAATATTTCTTGCAGATTTCATGCTTTTGACAATCACACGAGTTTTTACACTGATATCCAAAGGAGTTATTATTGCACGGCATTAAACAGTCAGGTCCAGCGGCTCCGAAACATTCTATTATACAATAGATTGCAGAAACATATTCATAGCCTATATTTTTCGTGTAATGAATTTGATAATTTAAAAAACCAATGTCAATCAAACAGGATGCATCTTTACATATTCTATCGTCATTATAACATTCTGTACAGTGTTTAATACTCCCACGGAAATGATATTTTTTTTTTATCTTAAAGGGGAAGAAAAGTCAAAAACATAATTTATTTATTTTAATTAAGTGGTGTAAATTATCACATGTGGTCATGCTGTTTTGAAAATAAAATATGTAATTAAGCTTTAATGAACGTTTGAAAATGGAGAAATCGTATTTACTGGAGGCTGACATGATGTAGAACTCTTTTGTATTAAAAACCCAAATAATAAATAATTATTTTGACGTCACACCATCTATTCCGGTTTGGTTTACATATACAAATGAATGTACACAGTGCTCTGAATATAATTAACGCTGGTTTATGCCTTTCTGTTACTCAAATAATCGACTAAACAAAATTGATAATGTTTCAATTCACACGTCAATCTTAAGAATAAATACATGTATCAATATATGCATTTTTATAAGTAAATGACAGCTGCTAATCTGCTATCATTCAAAGTCAAGTTCTTCGCTAACTGAATAAATGTTATAATTGTAATTGGGATGTTTAAAATTCATTCTTTAAAGTCGGAATTACCATGTCGAAATAACGACGGCAGACATTTTCGATGATACTTGGCATCTGTTGACAATTTTCACATTTACGCGGAGGTTTCTCCGACACTAACCTCCGCTTTTAGATTTCAACGAACATGCTCCATATGACGTTAGTTTGTAATTTAGTGGAAAGTCAAAGGTAAAAGAACGGTCTCAAATCAATATTATTTCAAATTTTCCAGAACTTGGCATTTACAGCGAATATCACGATTTACTAATACTGATGTTATGTTGATAAGACAAACCAGAATAGATGGTGTGACGTCATAGATTAAAGTTCAATGGCAGCCCCCGTGGCGGCGGAAAATTTAAATTAAGCGATCGATTTTCTTGATTTATTGATTGTTCCGGGGTTTTTAATGAAAATAAATACGATTTACAATTATAGGAGAGGAAAATTAATTGATTTATTGTACAGCATATTTTTAGTTTCCTTCCCCTTTAAAAATTTCATTTTATTTAACAAAAGTTCACTGTAAGTTAACAGTTTTAACCTAATTCTTTAAAAGATTGACACCATTCTAAAAGTTTGAAAAGTATTTCTAAATCATCAGTCTAAGCAAAACACTGAATGTAATAAATTAATCATAGCTTACTTTTCTTTTCCAAAGACGTTGGTCGTAGAATAAGTTACTTTTATTTGCACTTTTATGAGCTGCAGAACCAACAACATTTTTAACGCACATGTTAGCATGTTTGCAATAAGCGCGGAAATCTTTCTAAATAGAAATATGAATTCCCTGTGATAAAGGACTTTAAAGGATAAAGGACGAGTATTTAAAACGGGATCATTAATCACCTGATTTATATATATTTACGTTTTCCATTGTCTTTTCCTGTGATAACAGTACGCATCGATTTTGTACTATAAAACCCATAACTTCAAATTGCATATAATTGGGGCGGCAGCGGGATTTGCTAATCGTACAATGGCTTAAACTTATATAAATATAAGAAATAAGGAATCATTCTTTGAATATTATGAGGTGATAATGTCGGTCGGGGCGTTATCAAATCTATCATAAAACCCTTCGGACTCTATTAGATTTGATCACGCCCTGACCAAAATTATCACCTCATAATACACAAGGAATCATTCCTTATTCCTTAATATAATTTACATTCTACTGTGTTGTTTTTATTAAATTCTGTGATCTTTAAATGCCTCCAAATGCACAAACTTTTCACTGGGTACTCGAAGGTTAAAATGATGAGTTTTATTATGACGTCACACACGTTGAACGCTGTAAACTGCAACATCACAAGGGGCTTTATTGAATTTGATCACGCCCCGACCAAATTATCTCCTCAAAATACACAAAGAATGATTCCTTATTCCTTAATATAATTTACATTCTACTGTGTTTTTCCATTAAATTCTGCGATCTTTAATGCACAAACCTTCACTGGGTACTCAAAAGTTTAAATGATGAGTTTTATTATGACGTCACAAGCGTTGAACGCTGTAAACTGCAACGTCACAAGGAAAAATCAAAGTTCACGCTTGTGGCTGTTACTGTGGCTCTTCCATCTATACGATTATTGTGCTTTTTTACTGGTTAATTTATATATATTTATAAGTATAACTAATTCAGAAAAATATAACGTAATCATAAACGTTTCCCGCGTTACATGTAAATCTTGCTAGATCACAGCTTCTGTTTATCTGCACCTGTGACACATTTTATATTAATTTACACTTAAGATAAGATAGGAGTTTTACGGTATAAATCACGTTTGCAGACAAGGCAAGAAGCGGTGTGTGCATACAAATTGAGTAACGCGCGTTAGCGCGTAATGAAAATTGGTATGCACACATCGCTGTAGTTATGATACTGTATACTTCACAGAATCATGATTTAATGCTTATATTAACATTTTTTTTTAACTTTATGCCTTGTCGGTATGGATTGTAATCGTGTAAAAAAAATCCAAACATGTAATCATGTAAATTCGAATATCCAATCGTGTTGGTGAGTGATCCTGAGTATGAATGAGTGTAATTTTGATCGTATAAGCTATAAAACTCAGGGATAAACAATTTAGAGTTGACCCCACAGGCCTTCAATCCAATTTCTCCTAAAGATGATCAATTGCAGGTGTAAAATGTTGTTTGTTATTTACCTGTAACCTGCCACTTTAATACACACTTTCTGTCTGTAGTATCTGCAGTTGTATTTCTGTTTTCGAAATATCACGGCTGACATGTTACTAATCGACAAATGTAAAGTCCACAAGTTTGTCCAATTTTGACATGACCATTTGTCAATCCTGAATTGATAAATACTACCTATCTAAAGATATGGGATACTCTATATGCAATGTTTTTGCCAAAAAAATGACTACGTTCAACATCCGATATTTTTAAATCATTTTATCAGAAATCAAAATCCTACCAATTTGCATACCTATGATATATGTATAATTGATCTGGAAAAGGACAATTTCCTATCTTGACACTGTACCAGGAGTTATCGGTACAATAAGGGTACCTTTTTGGCAGCCCCTAGCCCGCCTGCCGAATAAAATGTCAAATCATTTTAGAGAAATACGATATTAGGCATTTCTTTTTAACCCTTATCGTATAATATCATGAGAATTATATTAAAGAAATTAGCGCATTCGTCACATCGGCAACGATTCCTATATATATGAACCTTTTCCTGTTTGGTCCAGTTTTAATCATACCTCAAAAACCTTTCTAAAAATAATACTGGTATTTTCGGAAGAAAAAGTGTCGTTCGTCAAAAGCTTATTGCTACAGTTTAGCTGAATATTGTTTTTTTGTTTTCGTCCATTCCAGCGATTACGGCATGCCTTTTCCTGCAGCAAGGTAGTTGCCATGTCAACATTCGACAAACTTGTAGACTTTCCATTTGTCAATTTCTATCATGTCAGATGTGCTATTGCCAAGCCCGAAGATACAAATGCAGAAATTAATGATTGAAAGTGGGCAGAGTTGAAGGTTTAATTAACTAATGAAAACAATAAAGCTGCAAAATGTGCATCATGCGAAGGAACAGAGTGAAATATTACATGTGTTTATGCCCGAGTTTTATAGTTTACACGATCAGAATTACACATAATCATACTCAGGCTCACACACCAACAATATTGCAGATTCGGATTTACAAGTTAACATGTCTGGATTTTTTAACACGATTACCCTCCATATGTCTGCAAATATGATTTATACCTTAAAATTCCTATCTTATCCTAAGGGTAAGTTCATATTAATGGAAGAGCCACAGTAAAAGCCACAAGCGTGAACTTTGATTTTTGCTTGCGACGTTGCAGTTTACAGCATTCAACGTTTGTGACGTCATAATAAACTCGTCGATTTAATCTTTGAGTACCCTGTGTGCAATACAGAGTGAATGAAGGTGTTATACATTAAGCACAGAGAAATTCACCTTATTGGAGCTCCACCTCTGCCCCGCCTGGGGCTTGAACTCACGACCTCTGGAACCCATTCTCCTAGCAGTGAGCGGCATTGCGCTTACCATTGGCCATCTGTGCAAGACATAAATTTTGCTTTGGATGACAAACGGAACCTAGCGCGCTGGGGCCCGAAATCAAGACCTAAGTCAACTATTTGTAGTAAGGTACGTTTGACTAAAAGGCGTAACTTTACGCCCGACCTAAGTTAAGTAAAAAATCTACGCTTAGCCAAGGGTAGTCGTAACCTTTGGCGTAAACATAAAATGATTGCTTATTCTGTTGCTGAGAATATCGGTCTGACCGTAATGTTATATTGTACAATTGCATTTATTGGACAGTCTATTACAAAATAACTAATTTGTAATGGTATCACAGACAAAGACACGGGAAAAGTTAGGTATTAGATTATATATTTAACATATAACCATAGGTTACATACACTTACTTTATATTAGCTTAAAATTTACATGTACCCTTATTCAATATATTAATATTACATACACATGTTTATCTTGAGTACACCATACATCGAACACGTACATTTGTACATCTGTACCTCGGATCGGACAACTTTGGTTAAACATTTCAAACAAAATGTGAGCCGCTTTTGTGTCGTTTCACCTATCCACGAATTAGAACTAATGGTCTTCATTATTATAATCAAAAGTTTTTGACTATTAAATTGTTCAAGAAATAGCATAATAGACATTATAAAAATGCCATCATTATAAAACTTAGTTACACTCAAAAGCATAATTTGAATGTTGGCCATTTGAAAGTGAATAAGTGAAAATGCACCCTCTAACTCATATAATTAAAAACAATTGAAACAAATTGTAATAAAAGATTAGTGTAGAAAATATTATCAATTAATTCCTATAGTCATATTTGCTCCTCGAACACACAAATCCGTTGACACAAATCTAGATTTCAAATTAATAAATATATTTATTCAATCCTCTGAATTTTTTGCACGAAGTAAGAAAGTTTCGTTATTTTTAAATATCTTTTGAATAGTTGTTCGATGCTTGCATAATATTGTCCAATTAGTGATTGAATAGCTCGTTACTGCATTAATTTGTTTATTTTCTATGTTTTATACAAATCCACTTTCAATGATTAATCAAATTTAGCGAGAGGAAAACGAGTAATTTTTAAAACAACTTTTATTTATACTGAGACCATAATTGACGCATGATCAAAAAAGAAAATTCCATGGGTGTCCGATGCATGGTGCATGTAATCACACTAAATATCGGTGACAAAAAAACCCCAGTTCAGTTGAATCAATAATTTTGAACGTATCCCATTGGCTATACTAGTAATTTAACATATATCCTTCTTATAAAATATTTCAGCGGGTGATTTTGACACTGAACAGGATTAATCTTTCAACTAATATCTTTTGAACATTATGTAACCAATGTTCCTGTAACCCATCAAAACAAATGATAAACAGATAGATGGATAAAGATACATGTATCTAGATAGATAGAACTTGACATTTGATTTTTGTGATTGTTGAGAGAGAGAGAGAGAGAGAGAGAGAGAGAGAGAGAGAGAGAGAGAGAGAATATTTATGCACATTGGCAACATTTATGTTCAGTATATTGTTGTTAAAAATTAATTAGTGACAAAATCACACAAGAAAACTTGCTGAAATGTTTTAATTGAATAATATAAATCATTTTGGGCTAATATGATATATTCAAAATTATTAATCCAACACAGTTATTTATGTTATCGATATCTAGGGTGTTTTCATCATGTACCATGGAGTTTTTAATTTTATCATGTGTCAATGATGGCTCGAGTATACAGAATTTTTGTTAATAATTTTCTTGTTTTCTCATGCCTAATCATAGAAAGAAGATAAGTGATCGAATTGGTTTAAACATAAAAAATAAAGTGAATTATTGCATTAATGAGCTATTTAACTATGATTAAGCAAGCATCGAACAGCCATACAGTAGCCATATATATATATATATATATATATATATATATATATATATATATATATATATATATATATATATATATATATATATATATATATAATATAGAGGATATATTTTTACTTAGTCCATTCTAATGCCAAACATTCAAATTTAATTATCCATTTGTGTAAAACTTGTGTGACCAAGTTTCCAATGATGGCGTTTTTCACGATGCCTATATTACCATTTCTTTGACAGTATGATAATTAATTAATTCGTTCGCGTTATCTTTCAGCACTCCTACACCGACCGTCCGCTGCGTCTGACGGGATTTTTCTTTCTCGGAATTATGGTCTTTTATACACAGATGTAATTGCCTCGTTCAAATCTGGCGTTTAATATATTATTAAGTTTTGAATATTGTGCTAGCTTTGTAGATGTTTTTCACTCTGTATGACTGTCTGTCCGTTTATTATTATAATGTCTATATTGAATTGTTTTTCTACTGAATTTTTTTTAAAATTTACCCATTTTTAGACTTTAATTACTGTTATTGGTGTATACATTGGACGAAATCTTCAAAATTGTTTAAATGCATGCTATTCCTAAATGCACAGATAAATTTGAGCACAGGTCTCAAGTACGTTCCGAACCCTAATTTGACCTTGTGTGAACAATTCGCGCAAAATGTGAATGATATCTCATTACGTAGAGAATTACAACGACTTATTCGTCAACAGCCGGATATACATTTTCTGGACTTCCGGGACGAAGCAATATTGTTTTCTGAGTATGAAGAAAAGAACCACTCAAAGTGCTCAACAGACAGACATACGACAGAATAACAGGCCGCAGAATCTTCACAGAAGTCAGAGAAAACTACTCAAGGAATTGACAAATACTTAGAAGTCATACAACGGCAGGAACAAAACATCGACGATCTTACAAAGTCACTTGAACGGCAAACTTTATCCAAATCCAAAGAACCTTGTCTTTATTATTTAGTCGGTCCTCATCTATGCGTCCATCGAGTTCTTTTTGTAGATTGTTTATTTGTTGTCGTGATTTCTTTGTCGTCATGGTTTCGGCGTTTAAAGGTATTTCTATCAAAAGAGGTAACGGTACGTTCAGGACTTTTCACAGGTGAGTTGTTTTCAGCGATGACTGCTCACTGGATTTTTTAGACATTCTTCCTCACACAAGAATCACCATTGACTGTAGATACCGGCGTCGCCATTTGTGACCGAGTAAATAATAAAGACAAGGTTCTTTGTTTAGGATGTTTTATATGTACAAAAAGGTGATTCTGTTAATAAATACATGTATAAACACCTGTAAATATATATACAATTTATACACAGTAATTCGTTACGGTTTAAATAAACCTTTAAACTTTATTATAATCTTAGTTTACGTTATGTAGACACTAAGAAATGTTATGTTATATAAATTGAAACAATAAATACCTTGTGCGAGATGTTAGTGTACAAAATCGCCGGACCCACAGTGAAACAAAATCAAAAGTTACCGGGTTTTGTAATAATAGAAATAATCTGATTCGATAATACTAGCCAATGGGAACAACGGCCAATAGAAACTCCACCTGCGCACAAGAACAAGCGTAACTTGATTAACAATTAGATATAAATCTGCCCACATTTATAATGAAGTTCATTTTCAAATACCATAAAAACAATTTATTTCAATAGTGGTTGCAAAGTGATGCTTATAATTAAATGCATCGCTAACCACTATTGAAATAATTGCTTGTAATGATGGTAAACAAAAGTTTTACACACAAAAAGAATGATAGACGGACAGGCAGTCAGACGGACGGCCGGGCAGACCCAATTTTATATTTCCCACCTTCTGTGAAAGCGGAGGACAATGATTATTTCAAACATAGCTGTGTTTATCTGGGTTGAACATTTATTTATTTATTTTATTATATAAAAACTGTCAACCGTCTCAAATATCCATAAGACGAAGTACAAATTAAAAAGCAGAGCAAACACGGACCTAAAAAAGATATAGTTGGGATCAGTATAATAAGGCGTCACCTTAAACACAAGTTCTTGCATCTCACAAGATTCTTACCCTGATACTAGTACACATAGTTTACGATTGTCACAAAACAAGATATATCTAAAAACAAGAAACGTATAGAAAAAATACGAAAACACATAATATAAGTAAGTTAATCGGCGAGAACTAATTATACCAGTAAAATTCTGCACAGCAGTGAACATTTTAACATTAGTTTCATAATTAAAGTTTCATTAACCTATGATATAAAATTTGAGTCTATCATACCTAAATCAAGTATCTGGAATAGTTCGTGAAGTAAAGTATTTCTTGGATGATAAATCGTTTGGAAACTAATAAAAAGTTAAATACATCTCCCTTCTTTCCACATGTTTATAAAGTAGTTACAAAGTAATATATGATATGATATTCATTCCCAACTACTATTCAAATAATATTTATTAGTGGTCGTATTTTAATCGTAATTGCAAATGTTATTTGCATGATAAAGTACATCCGCAACTAATATTGAAATAATCTATTCTAAAAGGGGCTGTGTTTCAATAGTTGTTACAAAGAGATATTTATAATGAAATTCATTCTGGATTCTTATAATGAAATGCATTCTCAAGTAAATAGTGATTGTATTTCAATAGCGGGTGCAACAGTCCAATTTAATGTTCATGTTACATTGATTTCCTTAATTATCCAATATCTTTATATGACCTAAGATAAATGGACATAATATGCACAGAATTATACACACACAAAAAACTATTATTGAATTGTTTTAGTTTTTTTTCTAGCGAAAACAGGATTTTGGATCATAAAATTTCTCTTTTAATTCCAGATAATGAATATTTTTAACCTGGGAATATTATTATATTTGTTTTTAAAATAATATAGATTTCTTTGTGCTAATATTAATCATTATTAATTAAGGTATAAACTGGTTCACTTCTGTAAGGTTATTAAAATTTGGATAGATAAGCAATGCACACGCGTGCACTGGATTTAGTCAAAACATTAATAGCGAGTGAAGCGAGCTCTAAGAAACAGTGTGCGCGAGAAAAAGAACGAGCTAAACCTACAGTTCATCAAACAAATTTTTTTGTCTACGTCCCATAATGCTCTCTAATGTTTTCACCCGTGGTGCTATGCCAAAAATGGCCGACTTTTAACGCGTAATTTACGGTGACTTTAAGTTTGAAGACACGTTTTGAGTACCGCATATGCTTTGTCCAGACTCAAAAGATTTGTTGCATGCTTCCATACGTTCGTATTGAGTCGAGAAACGTAAACAAAGACGAACAAAGTCATGGATGACGTCACATTGCACTCGCGCTATATTTCCCGCGAAAAATTTAGAGGTGGATCAAACATCTGTAATGAGTGTACTAGCTATTTCAGTATAGACTGCAATACCTGCCTCATTGACATATGATTTGTTTTGTTTTTTTATAGAGATTATATAAATATATACTAGCAAGAGCCATATTTTAGTGTCATATCGATCCATTTTTAAGCTAATTGTGCATGCATGTACAGCAGGCAGGTAAGTATATGAGTAGGGAGGAAATAAACAATAGGACATTTTGAACTTAATAAAAATGAAAAAAATGAAAAAAAAATACAGTTAAAAAATTTATGTCGATATTGCATATAGTCAAACCATTAAATTTAAAAGTGGGAAATTACACACCTACAAACAGGGACCGGTCTGTCTGTCTGTCTGTCTCTCTCTCTCTCTCTCTCTCTCTCTCTCTCTCTCTCTCTCTCTCTCTCTCTTTGGGTAGGGGATTGCTCTGTATGTATCATAACCATTAAAATTAGTACTTTTGGCATACTTATTGTAGAGCAATACTCTCTAAAAAATTCTTTGACTTTCGTTGATACCTAAACAACACTAGGTTGACAATGATGCAAGGTATGTGTCATTATTGCTGCGCTCGCCAGAACGGTAGCACCGTAAAACATATTAGAGATAACAGCAAACCCTGTCATGACACAGAACAACATAAGGTGAAAAATTTCAAAAAATCAACGGATTGAAAGAAACGAAAGTTTTTGTTATTACGTAGATAAAGATAAATGCAGGCATCAAAGATTGTATGCAACAAATGAAAACCGACAAATATAAGCCATAGTTTATGTATTTAATGAAAAATAAAATGATAACAATGTTTTGCAATAAGTCTAGCCGCATTTATTCAGGTTCATAACTTGATTCTCTTTAAAAGTAATTTTGGTTATGTTTTTCACAAAAATATGAGGAAATTATCACACATTTCAATACTCTCTCGATAGACTCTAACAATGATTCTTATAAATATGTTTTGAACTCATTAATTGTCAGAGTAGAAGTACTACGCATCCTTATTGGACTATCAACAATTTTCAATATTAAAGTGTGTGTATTAAATATTTCAGTTTTGTGACAGACGTTCATTTTGTTTGATTACAGCAAAACAATTTTGCTAGAACCGAAAAGTGTATTGCATTGAGTAACAATATGATTTTGAAGCATATGGTTTTTTTTTGCTAACGATGTCCAAAGTACGTTTGATTTTGGTACTCTATGCAACACGTGTTGAACTACAAGGTTACAAGAGAAAACCTTCACAATATTCTCATGTACGAGGTAGTCTAAATTTCGTAACCAAGGCTATAAGGGTACATGTACAATTAAATTTGTAATAATTGCAACAATATCATTAATTTACCGGGGGAAACATACAATGCCACGTTTGCTACATTGAAATCACTTTCACAACTAAAGACAAGGTTTGGTGATTTTTTTAAAGTAAAGGCACAAAACACTTTCACAGATCTTTTGTTGATACGCATTTGAACATACGATGTACACAAAATGAATAGCGGATCTATTATGATGTTTTTCAGACCTGCTTCGTCTTACTGTATTACAAAGGACAACGGTAAATTGCATTTTTTGCCCCAAAATCAAAGTTTTATAAAGAGCTTTAAAAATAAGGTGAAAGATAGTTAAAATCATATTGAAAATAAGGATGTAAAAGTTTATCACCACAGTGACGTCATAATTTAGAAATGACGTCATGAGAATTGCATTATTTTGATAAATTGATGTTTTGTAGCAAATTAATGTGGCATTGTTTGTTTCCCCCAGATAATTAATGATATTGTTGGATCTTTCAGATAATTTAAATCAAATTCTTTGGAAAAAAGCATATCATTCTAAAAGATTATTTCCTATCGAAATCAGTGTAACCTAAACACTGACTTTAATAAATCAATCATAGCTTACTTTTCAACTTCACTGTGAGATGTTGGTCGTAGAAGTAGTTACCTTTATTTGCCCTTTCATTGGCTACACAATCAAGAACATTGCAAACGCACATTTTAACATATTTGCAATCAGGGCAAATATTTTTCTACACCAAGGCCCTGTGTGTATTTTAAATGATCTTTTTCAGATCGGGATCAGAGATAACGAGGACTTGACAGTAAAACATACATGTTTATAAAAATCAGCTTATACATTTTGACGTTTCATCCAGAAAACCAGTTAGTGGTATCGAAACAAAATTAAACAACATGTTTTTATCATTATTACATTAAAAAGCTACGAAAACTATCAAAATATGGAAAAAGAGCATATGTTTGGGTATCAGTTTTTTACCAGATGCTACAATTTTGTAACCATGTGTCGTTCTTAAAATGACGTCATCTTTGACATGACGAACTTTATAACAAGGAGATAGAGGTTTGATAAAACGCATTTTAGGTCCTTTTTTAAAAGTGCACATGATGCTAATAATGAGATAATGCCTTCTGTGTCATAACTGAGTCTACTCAAAAAATGTCTTTGTATATTTTGAGGTGATCAGATCAGATCTAAATCTATCATAAAGCCATTCGGGCTATATTGGATTCGATCAGCCGACCGTATTGGATCACCTCATAATTTTTCAAAGAATGGTTCCTCAATTGTTATTCTTATATTCAATATATTTATCTATGGCCAAAGATACATAGACAAAATATGCATAGAATTATGCAAAAAGCTTAAGCATTAAATTGTTTAGAACTGGATTTCTTTTGTAACAAAAAACAATATTTTGTAGCATTAAGAGATAATAACAATCCCTGTCACGACACAGAACAACATTAAGTTACTTTAACATTGTTGATTGAAATAGAGTTATTGAAATATCAATACTTTTACGACAGATTCTAACAATGATTCTAAAAAATATGTTTTGAACTTAATAACTTCAAAAGAGAAGTACTTCGCATCCTAATTGAACTATAAAAAACTTGTCAATACTAAAGTGCAGACATCAAACATTTCAGTTCTGTGACAGACGTTTTACTTCATATAATTGCAGCAAAAAACTTTCTATTAGAATTTCGTGTGTTTTGCATTGCATTGAGTTGCAATTAGTATTGAAGCGTCTGGTTTTTGTATTAACAATGCCTCATGTCCGCTTGATTTAAGTACTTGATGCAACACGTGTTGTATTCGATGGTTCAAAGAGAAAAACTCAACATTTTAAGATGTACGATATTTGTGTCACATATATTTTGTAATCAATGTTAAGGGTACATGTACACAATTTTTGTAATTAATTGCAACAATACAATCTATTTTCCGGGGAAAACATACACTGCAGTAAAGGTCATGTTTGCAACATTGATATTACTTTGACAACAAAGGACAAAAGGAGTTTTATTTTAAGAAAAAAATAAAGGCACAAAACACTTTCACAGACGCCTTTTTTATACAAGTTTGCTACAGGTTAATACACAAAAGATGAATGGCAGAGCGATCACTTAAACAATAAAATGTTTTCTTTGGTGATTCATTCGGGATATGAAGGTACATTTGTACATGTAGCGACATTGCAGAAAAAAATACGCGGGCTATGTAAAAAATTTCTGCAATGATCGCTACCTTCATACATTGTAACTCGCATGAATCACCAAAGAAAGTATTTTATAATTTATACTAACATCTTTCTTTTAATTATTTAATAAATTGATTACGAAAAGTAAGTAAAATTCACTAAAATACTATTAATGTACATAAGTACGTTAGCTAAAAGAAACAGCCAAATCGTCTCCATTGAGACTTTGAGTCTGGCATCATCATGATTATTTCGTGTAGTCCGTGATATTTCTTAGGTCGCTGTAGGTGTTGACTAATCGATAAACAGGGCGTGGTAATTTCAGTCCTGTCACTTTCTCGTCAGTTTCAGCAGCTGTAGATTTCGACCAATCGATAAACGGGGCGTGTAGATTTCAGTATGGTTGTTTCTATAGAGCTATGAATTAACTGTAAGTTTCCGTTAGAAATAGAGGAAATTATACTTGGTAGATGTAAATATAATGTTTTAAAGCTGCTTCGCCTAAGTGCTTATCTTACGCTGTTAATATACGGTATTGTTTTGAGTAAGTAGAATATTTACTGCTAATCTGAGATGTATTTTTACGGGATACTGATGTTAAGCAGTATGTTTACAAACCAGAGTTTAATGAGAACATTTTAGGAATTCGACGTCGGCCTCCAAAACGTAAGTACGCTAACATGTTTAACCATCTCATCAATTGATTAAGGTGTACGGGTTTTTTTTTCAAAATTGTTTTTTGTACAAAAGCAAAAATGCATTGTACATCTTATAAGAAAACCGACATAATCAAAACATTTACAGTGCATTTGTAGTTGCACAAATTGGTGACAAGTTTATATTAACAGTTATCTTTTCCAACATTGAACCATTCTGACAGTTGAGAACCAAAACAAATGTCTTTTCTCTATCTTATAAGATTTACCACAGCAAGTGTTTATCAGGAAACTGTTTTCGGATTCGTCTTTTTCATTTCAGCATAGATCAATAGTATTTCGTGTGACATAACTTATTATAACTATTTAAGATTTATGTTTCCTATATCCATAACCATCAAGTCCTATCTGTAAGACACAATTACAACCTAAAATGCATTGAACTCAAAGGATTAAATTTAATAAATTAACTGCATATATGAATAAATCTTTATCCTTCAATTGTGGAACAACACTTAATTTAATAGATCTCTTATAACTTAACAGAAAAAAAAATTCATATAAACTCGGACACTAGATATTGCAAGCCAATGTTTACACATATTGTAACGTCTTGCTGTACAGTGCCACAATAATATGTAGATAAGGTTTTGTACAAATTTTTTCATATCTTAGATTTTTTTCAAAAACACTAAAATGTAATAATTTTTATTTTAAATAATCAAATTGAAATGGATGACAATTTTGACTTATTGGTGACGTTTTACCTAGGCAGTGTAATTTTTACTTGTTTTACTTGCATAGGTAAACAAACATAGAGTAGATTACTTTTATTTATGCATTTATTTGTTATGCAAGAACACAATCTACATACGTTCAGTTTCCTAAACGAGGCAAACAAGTTGTTGCAACAAGAAATTCAAAAATCCCGATTTAAATCATCTTTGCGCACGTTCTATGGTCAATATAATGAACTTGTCAGCAAGTACTGTGATTCATTAAGACACAAGCTAACATACTTGTTAGACCATTATTTATACAGCTGACTGACTACGGTTTCATCCGTTTCCATGATTTTGACAATGAGCACACAGCAGATGCGGCAGGGGATGCTTACTCTTCCTAGGCACTTGGTCTTACCTCTACCTTTTTAGAGTTGCTCTGCTTTGAATTTGCATTTCGCTATGTGGATTTTTGAGATGGTTGACGGTTTTTTATGGCCATTTTTCATTAACAATAGGTTGATCTAAAGCAAAAGCAATCAACATGAATCAAAGTCTTTAAGGTTGGTATTTTTTGTATAATTCGTACCGTGTTTTTGTTTTAATCACCTTAATTCAACAAGACTACTTACAGTGGCTTAACTTATTATTTGTTAATCTATATACAATACCTAACTTTAAAAACAATAGAGTTCATTTTCACAATTAATTTTCTTAGTATAATAAAAAAAGATCAACATGATAAGGTTAATCTCAATACAACAAAAAGAAACGTACTTTATCTAGCAATTAAAAAAAAGCCCTATAAATTATGAAGACCAATGGCATTATATGCAATTTCTAGAAACCAGGAAAAGGAACTTAAAATCAATAAACTCTCATGACTGAAACATCCTAGAAATCGGGAAGATATTTTGTCAAGACTTGAAATTTTGCAAGGGTTTTCTAGTGCTTTGGATACTTTTGGATTGAGCTAGAGTGGTTTTAAGATGTTAGTGAGATTCACGACCACGTGTTCAATCTCAGATCAACAACAATGCCCAGGAAGATTGCGATATCTGTAAACTATATTTAAAACTTATAAGCGGAAATCAAAATTGAGATTAAAAATATCATTTTTCGATCTATGTCATTTGGAATAATTAAGTTTTTTCATCCAGTTTTCCATGTTTGCATTTAATTCAAAAATAAATAAATGCTATGAGATTAAAAGCACTGGGTCCACCGCCATAAAACATTCTTAAGTCTGAGAATGTTCTCAAGTCTGAGAATATTCTCAACTCCCCAATTCTCAGACTCAGCCGCCGCCATAAAAAAGTTGAGCAAAATAAAAATTCTCAAATTCTGTTTTATTCTCAAATATTTGAGTATACAAAAAAGTAGACTTAAGAATTTTCTCAAGCAAACAAAATGGCTGCCATTGTCAGACGTCGGCGTCGCAGAAGACAGAACGCGGTTCCAATGAGGCGGCCCCGTGTTTTTCGAGACCTAAGTAATCCTCTGGAAAGCCTTGATGAGGAAGAAGTGTATCAAAGATACAGGTTTTCTACAGAAACCATTCTGTTTATCGTGGATGGAGTCGACAACATCCTAGAGACAGACACTGCCAGGAATCGGCCGATTCCCCCGCTGATCCAGGTGCTCCTTTTCCTACGATTCGTGGCCACCGGGGCACACCTGCGACTTGTTGGGGACAGTTTGAATGTGTCAGAATCGTCTGCAGGAAGAGTGGTAAAATCTGTGGCAAGGGCAATTATTGAGGTGTTCACACACCTTATTAAATTCCCGGTGGGTGACATGGCTAGTAAAGTCAGGGAAGGATTCCGCCGAATTGCAGGTAATCATTGTACACACTGTTTAGAGTTGTATGCGCCGTAAAATGAAAGTTGCCGATTCTGCTTTAAAAGCACAATAAACATTGTAAAAGTAAACAATTCTGAGAGTTCAACTTCTTAACATTCCGTAATAAAGGTGTTTTTAAAAGCTAAGACATAAATGTTTCTGATTAAAGCTTGTACAGACATCGAACATAATTCACACATCTCCAAAGATGATTGACTTTTTGGGTTTTTTCACTCAAAAGAGTTCCGCAAAGGGCAGTTACCGAATAATAGGTGGTGGATCCAAGAGAGGTGTATTACTAAAAGTATGTTGCACTTGTCAGTTTGATTATCAAGGATGTTCATTGTCAATTGGTTTACAAATTATTACATGTATATCCAACACACTAAAATCAGAGTACTCATACCACTACCACCCTGTGATAAAATGACTGAACATCTTAAAACAACCCACTCTCAAACACCCCCCCCCCCAACCCTCTTTCAAAATATGTATGATTAAAGTACCCTTCTTCATCTTTTCATAGCAATTATTCACTTCATTTTTAAATAAACTAGATTTTACACTTTAAAGTGAATTTGCGAAATAAATAAATTCATTTGAGTCTAAATGTGGTGAAGGGGGTGCTAGGTCAATGCAGATATTACAAATGGATACCATAGTATTTAAATAAAATTTTGTGCTTACATGTAGTATATAAGATGGAATACCTTTTTCAAAGTTTGTGGTTTTTTCTATATCTATCCCGCTGGGGTCTTAGTATTTTATTTGTTTTTGGGTTTTTTTTTTGGGGGGGGGGGGCAAGTTGGTGGGTTAATGCTGGGGTTGGGTCAGCGTCTTTATAGATATACATCTGTAGCATTGAGAATCTTACAACATATTGAAATACATCTTGCAATTTATTTATGGAAAGAAATCTCGAATCTTAACATGGATCACTACATGATGTGTACATGTATCATTGATAATACATGAACATACATTATAATATAAACATTTCTTTTTTCTTAGGATTTCCTAAAGTTCTAGGTTGTGTTGATGGAACACAAATAAGAATTTCCACACCGTCTGCAAATGAAGCTGACTTTGTAAACAGAAAAGGATTTCATAGTCTAAATGTTCAGGTACTTTTTTTTTTAAATGTATGTTTAAACGTGGTCCCTGAGGACCTTGATTGATAAAAATCATAAACTTATATTGGTAAAATTTAATGCTTTATACTTAAGTCTGTAGACATTTATTTATTAAGATGAATACAATTATAAAGTTGTTCAAGATAATCTGATGAGCAAATTGAAAGTTAAAAAATATGTATAAATATTGAATTAAATATGTTGTACAAGTGTTTATCAACACAATACACAAAATCAGAATGTCAGAATTTGTTAAACATTATAGAACATACCGTACTCAAAAATGTTTGCATTGTAATCACATTTCTCTACATAAAACAATACTTTTGTACATGTAGATGGTGTGTGACCCTAACTTTAGAATAACCTCCCTTTGTGCCAGATGGCCAGGATCCTGCCATGACTCAAGAATTTGGAGAACAT
The DNA here is from genome assembly GCF_963853765.1 of Magallana gigas. Lineage (NCBI taxonomy): Eukaryota > Metazoa > Mollusca > Bivalvia > Ostreida > Ostreidae > Magallana > Magallana gigas. The sequence goes on along the minus strand of NC_088857.1, from coordinate 45,867,894 downwards.
CATCTCTTTGTCAGCAGTTTGAAAATGGTAATTGCATGGTGTTTTAATACTTCACCTCAGCAATAATGCATTCAAATACCTATATAATAAAATTTATGTATAACCATTCTATAAAAATCATGCAACTTTGGAAAGGTACTTATAAATACCATTATTTGATTTATATTGTGTTCATCAAGTTTTTGCAAATTTAAAATACAAAATATTGTTAAAATCTAGGAATGCATGATGGTCTACTACTGGGCGACTCTGGCTACCCCCTAACCAGATATTTGATGACCCCCTATCTAGCACCACGGACCCCTGCTGAGGAGAGATTTAATGCCAGCTTGTGTCGCACACGGGTTCTGATTGAACAGACTTTTGGAATATTGAAGAGAAAGTTCCAATCGCTTCATTTTGGACTGAGGACATGCCCAGACCAAGCAGTAGAATACATAACTGCTACCTGTATCCTACACAACATCGCCATAGACAGACAGGACACTCAAGTTAGTTACAACATTTGCGACCTTAATATCAGGGACTGTCAGCCTCAGCTCCTGCAGGACCCTGCAGCACCTGCCAGGAATGATGGAGTCTTGAAGAGAGCTGCCATCACCAATGGATTTTTCTGAGCCACTTTCAGGCTATGTACCATAATGCATAACTATAGACTTTTGAAGTTTGATTTTATGATAATTTATTTCTGCTAAGTAACATCATTTTAATCTCTCTCTCTCTCTCTCTCTCTCTCTCTCTCTCTCTCTCTCTCTCAAATTATTATGTGTAAATTGTCATTAACATTCAGGCAGTGATGACAACTGTTCCACTAGACATGGGAATGATGTCTGAATTTCAAAAACTAATTTTTGCTTTTGTAGAGTAAGGACCTCCTTCTTCAAAACTAAAACTTCTCTCTCTACTCTTATTTTAGCAATCTCATCCTGCAGTCTTTGGTTATCGAGAGTTATGTTTTCTCTTTCCAGTTCTTCTAAACACCTTCTTTGGGATTCTTTCTCTATTAAATTATTTTAACATATTAGTGTAATAGTAAAGCAGAGCAAAAATGATATTGATCCATGTAGACATGTATATAATATGTATTCAATTATCTCAGTGTCAATCAACTTTGTGCAAATTTATAAAGTAATTGTTTAAAATTATTAAAGATCATTTATTAATATGGTTCTATGTATGATAAACACATGATTTCTTTATTTGTTCATAAATTCATTAGTGGTGTTAAATGAATCGATCTACATGTATTTATTTTATAGGCACATAGCTGAATTAATGTATTTGTTAAAAAACTATATGTTTAAGTTTATAACATGTACCTTTTTTGTTGTGCTTCTTCTTTTTACATCCTGAATGTTCTGGCACTGGTAGAAAACAAAGTATAATATTAACTGATATAGTAAACTACATATACTCATATATTATATTATATTAAATCTATTATATATTACACTTTTGACAAAAATACCCTCTACACTCATATCACTTAATGCTTTGTATTTCAAAATGTGTACAATATTTCTTAATTCCTATCAATAATACTTGTTAGAAAAGTACGTGGAAATACCGGTACATGAAGCAAATGTATAGCAGTAAATTTGCTGGACTGGGATCTATATGTCTAAAGCTGGGGCATATGCTGACAGCTTTTCTTGCTAGGTTGTATATACGTGTATACCACTTAACAATCAATGATGATTACTTTAAAACCAATCATGGTCAATAAAATTACCACCATACCATGAATGCTGATTTCTTCCAATGCTTTTGCATTTTCTTTGTCCAAATTTTCAAGCTTTTCTGCTACTGCATTAAAATATTTTAAAACTGCAAACTTAGGTGCAAAACATGAAATAAAATGATAGAATCATAGAAAATAAGTGTCATATATACATAATAATACATACCCTTTTCCATATCACAGCCAGTATCAGCCCGACGGATGATATTGGTCGAGGGCTGATACAGGCTGTGAAATAGAAAAAGGGTATCTATTGTAATATTCATTACATTCTTAGTAATAAAACTTTTTAAAAAGATCAACTTGAACAAATGATTTTAAATATCATTTAAAAGTAGTCTGAACATGTATTAAATAAAAATATGAGATCTTATTGTTTTACTAAACATAAATCTACAGAACCAGAATTTCCCCAGGTTTTCAAATTAACTGCTTCTATACAGTTGCTAGCATTGGTAGTTTTAAACTGCACTTTAAAATGTCAACTGTAGCAAATGTTTTATTTTTCGTTTGTAAACATGCACAAATACCGAAATGAAAGAATTAAGGCAGAGGAGTTCCGCAAGTGGTGTGATACCGATCCGTACCAGCCCTAGGGCTGCATGATAACCTGTGTTGTGATGTCATCTGTATCACATATGCAAAAAACCTGTATTTACTACTAAGTATGTAATCAAATGTTATTTTCTTATGGATGTATTATATATACGGTATATACCGGTGTATATTAAGGGGATACAACATTCTCAAAGACAAATACAAGTAACTTTATTTTACCTTCTGATGTACTTTGTTCAGATAAGCAAGACATTTCAGCTGTCGATGAGGACTGACATTGAACTGGAGCTTAAAAGTAAAGAGTGTATATTCATTGTACTTTTTTAATAGCAAATTTTATTTCGAAGCAGTAATCATATGAAGCCAGCTATTTCTCTCTCTCTCTCTCTCTCTCTCTCTCTCTCTCTCTCTTAAGTTTCTTAAAAATTGATGAAGCTTTTGTAGTTGTCAAAAAATATATTTAAATCAAAATGATGATGCATGAAACACTTAAATTAATTGTAAGTACCATCAGTGTCAACTCCACCTTCCAATCCATGGATATTTGGCTCCCCATCAGAGAGCCGAAGGAATGTCTCTTCACCAAGAGTAAGAGGTGGTAAGGGGGGACCACCTCCAGTTTTTGGTCTTTTAACTCCATCTAATTTTTCTTTACCTGCATGCAAGAAAACTTATTAATGCAACTTTGCTATTTTGTCCAATGACCATGAAAATTATGTTTATATAATGAATAATATCAAATATTTATATCAGTTATTATTACAGCTTTAATACTGTTTATGAGCTATATACATCAATAAAACAATAAAATAAACTTTCAAAAGGATTGTAATGATGTTAATTATAACATACTTCTTGATTTGATGTTGTAATATTTCTTTTTTATCTCGTCCAAACCCCTTCTCTTTGTGTCAAACATACTAAAACAGTAAATAAACCTCATCAATATAAAGACGATCACAAGGGATTTTCCGATTCTATTTTTAGCATTTCATAACCATTTTCAGTAAATGATAACCAGTATTTAATCACAGCGTTTTAACAATATAATGCAGATTAAAATGTTTAAAATATGTTATCCATCTTCTGTATATATACACATGTTACGTTGCATGACACTTGCCACAACTGACTGCGTTTCCGATTCAAATTTATACAGCATCTGTGCACTTGAATCCATGAGTGTTGTAAAACGAAAGTACAAGTAGGTCAGGCCTATTTAAGGAAAATGTCACCCAGATCATTCTTTTTATTAAATTTCCTTTAAAAAACTTACGAATTTAGTCTGTCTGCAATACAACTCCATTCCTTCTCTCTAATATCCTTTATTTTCCCCTTCATCCCGCTTCCCTTTATTGGGCCAAACAATGTAAGGGACCTTTCCTTGACGTTTTCTATAAGCGCAATTTCTTCTTCTGCTGTCCAGTTTTGAGCTCTCACTCTCTGCTTTTTCTCTTCGGTTTCCATGATAATAATCAGGTAGCAGACGACAAAAGACAGAGGAAATTACGCATTTGTTTACAGTAGATACGGACATTTTCAACCTTTTTAACACAGAAGAGCTCCACTAGACCCCTTCAGTCATTGAAAAAAATACGCGAAAACCGTCTCGCGAGAACATAAATTTGAGAAAATTCTCAACTCAAGTCTTGAGAATTACTCAGCTAAGAATATTCTCAAGTGCCTTTATGGCGGTGATTTTGAGAATATTCTTAGCTGAGTAATTCTCAAGACTTGAGTTGAGAATTTTTTTGAGAATTCTCAAAGTTTTATGGCGGTGGACCCTGATGTTTTTAGTTGAATATTAAGCTTACCGAATGCGTTTAAACAATGTACAAGTATATGCAATTGTCAAAAAAATTATATCTTATTAATACACATTATGATATAAAATCGCGCACAAGTGTGTATGTGGCTTCACATCTATAAATGCGCTATTAAAATATTTCCATTGTTTTTATCCACTTTGGAATTGTAGTATTGATGAATTCCTACATTATTATATACCTCCGATGTATCAACAGTTATGTCTGAGCACGATTTTGACATCCGTTTATTCCTCTTTGCATTTTGGGAGAGGCTTACATAGCAGTCGTCCTCTGGAAAATCAGTTACAAGTGGATGTTTACTCTTAAAACGTGCATCGATTGCGCTGTAATATTGTTCACCCATCTCACCCATTGTTTTGCTTGATGTACGCTCTTTGCAGAACAATCGGTTATACTCTGTTGAGTTTATTCTCTTTGGTGTGGTTTCCTTGTTGTCCTTTCCGTTGCTATCGAGAAGCATTCTTGATTCGCGAATGTCATCGTAATTTTCCTGAACTATATCCTGTATACTCGGAACTGTGAATAAATCCACTTGAAACCCTTTAATAAAGAGTTTTCCATAATTTTATTTTTACACCATTTATTTAAATTATTCAGCACTCAAAACAATTACAAAATTATTGATTGTTTTGGGGAAAAAAAAGAAAATGTACTCGTGATGTGTTAATCTCATATTTATGAAACAAAATAACAATTACCTTCTGTTTTCTCAGCGGATTTAGGTTTGTACAACATCTTACGCCTGAAAAAATATAGATACAGTACAAAAGCTTCGCAGTTATTATACAGCATACAATTGATTTGAGTACCTTAAAAACCTAGGGCTTCATTATATTTTCTCTTACCATCTGTAAAACATCACACCGATGAATAACAAGGCCATTGAAAGCAAGACAGATCCAGATCCAATCACACACAGAAGCAAAGTGTCTTTACATTTGTCTTTAAATTCGTTGTTGATATAATCGAATGAAATTAATGTTATTTTAGTTCTCGGTATTCCTTAAAATCAACCGAAGCTTTATATGAAATGGACTGCATGATAAAAGTTAAGTCATGGAAAAAAAATAGAATTTGCATTGTTAATCATTTTTAAAAACTTTTAGCCATTTGTTAAGATTTTTTTTGAATTTTTTAAACTAATTTAACTAATGACACTTACCAATTGTTTGGCAGCCAGTGTATTTATTGCAGACTTCGTGATTCTGGCACTTACACGTTTTTCTGCATCGGTATCCGTATGATATATTATGGCATGGTTCTGAACAGTTTAACCCAAATGCCCCGAAACATTCTGTCGTAAAAAATATTTTATAGATACAAATTTAGTTTATATATACCTACATGTAGATGTAAATCAATAGAAGTAGTCATGTACATGCATGCATCAATTACAAGCTTAATAAATAAATCGAACCTATACATTTTCCATCGTGCCAATAATATCCATTGCAGCAGTGAGTATTTCCACTGAAAGATTTCCATTTAAAACATATTTATTCACCATATACTCAGAGATAGTACCTACAAAACATTATCAATATCGTAAAAACCTTGCTTTTTCACAAAGACAACATTTTAAGTTGGAATTGTCCAAGAACTATAACTAAATTTAATGCAATCTCTACAAAAGTGTAATTAATGAATGTATTGTTGCTGTGGAATTCACTAAAACCTGGGGTGACCTTTATTTCTTAAAGATATCAAATAATAATTATGTTCCTCTTTATATAATGTCATGTTTTGACTTTGGGCTTTACATTATGATTCCCTGGCGGTGAGAGATCGAGATAAACAGATGAAGTTTGCTATGCGTATATATCTATTTATTCACATTATTTCAAATGTACTCAAAATCAAATGTTGTTTATGAGAGCTGGATGGTACTGGACATTTTAAGACTACGTCATTGTCCCTGAGATGAAGAGCACTTTACAAAGATAGGAAAATTTTTAAATTATAAAGTTAAAGTGTTTAGATATATGAATATGACGTAACTGTGTGATGCAGCACCTCTTCGTTAACAAGATTCTTGTACAATCACGAGGTGTTTGTTTGATATTTCTGTTCAATTGTTTTTTTTTTTAATACAAAAATATAGTGATTTTTATTTATAATCAAGCTGTTTTCGTTTAAAAGCTGTCTTATTGGTGCCATTTTATCTAGACAGAATCAGTTTTACTCGTTTTACTTGCATAGGTGACCAAACATTCAGTAGATTATTTTTTGTTTATTTCTTTTTTCTTTATGCATGAGCATGCTATACATACGAATAGTTTTTTTAATCTGACGAGGCAAGCTACTATGACAAACAAGTTGTTAGGACAAGGATATCAAGAACCTCGATTAAAATCATCTTTCGCAGCACTGTTAAGGCTTACTATGAAAATATCAACAGATTTAAACGTTCATAAAATGATACGTCTATCATTACAAACTATTAATTTAAAGTTGTTCAATATGACGTCACATCGACAGGTGCATTGCGATAAGTCAGTTGTTTATTTTTAACGTTGTTGGACTTAACTACTACAAAGTTGCATGCAGAAGTAATTTTTATATAGTTTTATGGGTTTGTTCCCATTTAATCGGGAGTTATTTTATTTTGGGGCATTTTTGATGTTTTTTTATGTGATGTCATAGTTAACATTTCCCATACTTTCTGGTAGGCACGATCACAAAATAGACCTTAACAGTGTTGCGTTGCACAAGTACTATGGTCAATACAATAATCTTGTCAGCAAGTACAATGATTCATTAGGAAACATGCTGACTGACGTTTTTAATATATGATGGACCATTATTTAGACACTGGACTGACTATGATTTCGTCCGTTTTCCATGATCTTGAACATGGGCACACGGCGGTTACGACCGGTCGGCAGGTGATGCTTACTCCTCCAAGGCACCTGATCCCACTTCTATCTTTTTAGAGGTCTGTGTCGCCCAGCTTGGAATTTATATGGATTTTTGAGGTGGTTGACGATTTATTTTTTTCAATTTTAATTTATAATAAGCAATACTAAAGCAAAATCAATCAACATTAACCAACATCTTTTAGGTTGATATTTTATGTATCTCATGTGCAATGTTTTTATTTGTTTTAATCATTCAAATTCAACTGGAATCCTTTTACCATTTACAACTATTTACAGTTGCTTAACTTTTGTCTTATTGTATACAATAGAGAGACTCTCGTGTTTCAATTTGATATTTTTAGTATAATAGAAAAGATCAAAATGATCAGGTAACCTTAATACAACAACAAAAACCACATACTATATCTAGTCATTAGAAAAACAGGCATACATGATCAATTGCATTGTATCCAAGTTCTAGAAAACAGGAAAAGAAACTTGAACTCAATAAATTGTCGTGACTGGAACATCCTTGAAATCGGGAAGATATTTTGTCAAGACTTAAAATTTTGCAGGGGTTTTCAAGTGCGTTGGATACTTTTGGATTAAGCTAGAGTGTCTAATAAACGTGGTTTTCAGATGTAAGTGAGATTCACGACCACGTGTTAAACTCAGATAAACAACAATGACCAGGAAGATAGCGCTATATGTAAACTATATCTAAAAATTATAAGCGGAAATCAAAAATTGAGATGAAAATCATTTTTTTTTTCGATCTATGACATTTTTGGCAGAATAAAGTTTTTAACCCAGTTTTCCATGTTTGCATTAAATCAAAATAAATATTTTGAGTTTTTAAAAGCAATGGGGTTGTTTGTTGAGTAGCAAGCTTATCGAATGCGATTTATACAATGAACAAATGCATGTAAATGTCATTTAAATTATATTTTATTTCTTACTTACTGAAAAAAATAGGGGTTTCTTTAAAGATGGAAATGAATCTCATTACAAATGACGACATAAAAGCGCATGTGTGTATGTGGCTTCACAGCTATAAATGCGTTATTAAAATATTTCCATTGTTTTATCCACTTTGGAAATATTGTTTTGATAAATTCCTACATTATTATACACCCCCGATGTATCAACATTTTGGGAGAGGCTTACATGGCAGTCGTCCTCTGGAAATTCAGACAATGTTACAAGTGGATGTTAACTCTTAAAACGTGCATCGATTACGATGTTATATTGTTCACCCATCTCACCCATTGTTTTGCTTGATGTACGCTCTTTGCAGAACAATCGGTTATACTCTGTTGAGTTTATTCTCTTTGGTGTGGTTTCCTTGTTGTCCTTTCCGTTGCCATCGAGAAGCATTCTTGATTCGCGAATGTCATCGTAATTTTCTTGAATTATATTCTGTATGCGCGAAACTGTGAATAAATCCACTTGAAATCCTGTAATGTAGAGTTTTCCATCATTTTTGTGTGTGTTTTTACTTCAGTTATTTAAATTATATAGCAATCAAAACAATTACAAAATTAATATTATTGTTTTGGAAAAAAAAAGAAAATGTACTCGTGATGTGTTAATCTCATATTTATTAAACAACATACAATTACCTTTTTTGGTTTCTTTTTTTTTAGTGAATTTAGGTTTATATTTTCTCTTACCATCTGTAAAAACATCACACCGATGAATAACAAGGCCATTGAAAGCAACCAGATCCAGATTCAATCACACTCCTGCGAATGTTATTGCCATTGAAATTTAGACCACGTGGTTTTATTTTACCCTTTTAGTTTCGCAATAAAAATCGTGCCTCGTGTTTATAGTTTTTTTCCTAAAATCTATAGGTACTTGTAGTTTAATATAAAATTAAGAGTTTATTCATTTTAAACTTTATCTTGATAAAATGATTTCTAGAAATAAATATGACAGAAGAAATTATAGGTTTTTTCTGCTGTTGCAACAATTAACATGCTTATTAGAAAATCCCCTTTTAGGATTAATTTTTGATCGGCGCCTGACCTAGAAATAGCATCAGTAGTGAAACAGACTATAATATGTTATGCAGAATGTTCCTTTAAAATACCTCGATATACTAAGTCTTTATGTAAAACAGACATCTATTCTTTTTTAAAAAGCATGGCATTGCATTCCAAAAGCTTCAAACATGGCTATGATTTTATTAAGCAATCTACTAATTGTTTATGATTTCAACCACGTGTAAAGTGGTTGAACACGAACAATAACTCTGTTCTAAATATCATATTTTAGTTTAGCTAATCTCTAGATGATGAAATAAGACATATATCTTTATAAATTTTCATGTTTTAACAAACAAGTAGGATATTCTATGAAAAATAACCATTACTTACGTATTTTGAGAATATTATCCGAACACTAATACTTCCGCTCGAAATTTCACAGAAACTGAGCAAATCTCGGTGAAGTCTCGTAAACTTTCATTCGAGCATCTCGGGATTTATTACGTACTTAGCAATGATAAAAAACCATTCCGAACACTTTTATAGGGGTGAATCACATACATAAGCAAAGTGTCTTTACATTTTTCTTTACATTCTTTGTTGATATAATCTAATGAAATTAATGTTATTTTAGTTCTCGGCATTCGTTTTAGTAATTATTTAGAATAAAACTTAAAATCAACCGACGCTCTACTAGTATATGAAATGGATTGCATGATAAAAGCTAAGTCATTGAAAAAAAAGAAGAATTTGCATTGCTAATCATTTTTAAAAACTTTTAGCCATTTGTTAGATGCTTTTTGATTTTTAGAACTTGCAAATGGAACTTACCAATCGTTTGGCAACCAGTGTCTTTATTGCAGACTTCATGATTCTGGCACTTACACGTTTTTCTGCATCGGTATCCGTATGATATATTATGGCATGGTTCTGAACAGTTTAATCCAAATGCCCCGAAACATTCTGTCGTAAAAAATATTTTATAGATACAAATTTAGTTTATATATACCTACATGTAAATCAATAGAAGTAAGCATGTACATGTATGCATCAATTACATTCTTAATAAATAAATCGAACCTATACATTTTCCATCGTGCCAATAATATCCATTGCAGCAGTGAGTATTTCCACTGAAATATTTCCATTTACAACATATTTATTCACCATATACTCAGAGACAGTAGCAACAAAACATTATCAATATCGTAAGAATAACCGAAACAATAAGTTAAAAAATTTTATTCTTTAAATGGAAACGTAAATCTTGAGATGAATAAAGGAGGACGCATTTCAAATTAGCAAAATTAATAGGGAGTATTTTAAAATAAATAAATTGAACTTACTTTTCCTTTTGACATACATTATCTTGAGATAAATTCTTTTCATTTTGTCCTTGTACAATCTGTTGTAGCACAAACATTATTGTTGCACATTTCGCCATTTTTATGTTCAAACTAATCATTTGAATAGATAATCCGCTTTTGGTTTTACTTGATTGTGATTCGTATATTCACTTGCTTTCCTTGTGCTCTCATCCAAGTTATATCGTTTTTAAACTGTTAATTGCTACTCATCTATCAATATACGTGATCAGAAATCACGTGGTTTGTTCAATGGCAAACGACCAACATGGCAACGATTCATGCGAGATAATCTAGTCAAAAGACAGGTTGGCTATTTGTTGGAATGTATAGCAATTTCTATGAATTTGAAAGTGAAACAAAGTTTAAAAATGTGTTGAAGTTATGGAACTAGAAAATGTTTATAATAAAGATTATATACGTATAACAACTATTTGCTTTCTTTTTTGTTAAACGTTTTGGTAGGCTAAAGCAAACCTGTACTTTATGCACACTCTGTTCACCTAAAGCGTTGTTGTTTCTTAAAGATAACATTTTAAGTTGAAATATCTAAGAACTGAATCTAAATTTAATGCAATCTACAATTGTGTAATTAAATAAATGTATAACTGCTGCGGAATTCACTGAAACCTGGGGTGACCTGTATTTCTTAAAGATATCAAATAATAATTATGTTTCTCTTTATATAATGTCATATTTTGACTTTGTGCTTTATTTTTTGATTCCCTGGCGGTGAGAGATTTAGACAAACTGATGAAGATTGATATGCGTATACATCTATTTACTCACATTATAAATCAAATGTTGTTTAGGAGAGCTGGATGGTCCTGGACATTTTAGGACTGTATCATTGTCCTTGAGCTGAAGAGCACTTCATTAGATAGGAAAATTTTTAAATTTTAAAGTTAAAATGTTTAGATATTACACTTCATGGATAAATATATCATATCTAAAATTTTAATGCAAATATAATAGGTAATTGTTTAACATTTATCCCCGTTAAAGAAAACAGGATGTACAAACATACAAATTTGCATTCTTATCAGTTTTAAAACGACGTAGAAATAACTTTATGAATATGACTGAATTTCTGTAATGCAGCACGTCTTCGTTAATAAGATTCTTGTACAATCACTTAACGTATATTATTTGATAATTCTGTTCAAATCTATATTTGAATTTGAATACTTCTTTAGTTTAAGCAGTTTTATGAATATACCTCGATACAATCTTGGTTGTGAAGGTAATATTTAAGAACATCCTATGGTATTTTCAACACTTTAATTTAAATGTAAGCTAGATTAAAAAATAATGTGCACGAACGTTTACAACTGAAGACCTTATTGTAATTGCTTTGTTTCTTTTTCCCTTTTAACATTTTTTTTCTTACGCTTTTTTGTACAAGCGATTTCTTGAAAACGAATCAACCGATTTTCGATAAAATTTCAGATCTTGTAGATATTGATAAAAACATACTTTTTTTTATTTTAATGACGTCATTTTTGTTCGTGATTTAGCGATTTCCATAGGGTTTGTTTGTCCTGTTATCTCCTCCTAAATACAAAAGAAATTGAGTTTAAATTTTCAGGAATTGTAGACGAACAAATGTAGATGTGTCAAAAGGCATTTATGATTTCTTGGTTTCAAAGGCGTCGAAGCTCGCCTAGCCCTAAAAATTGGGTTAAAAAACTACATGATTTTTAATGGTTTTCGTTCTCTATCTCCTTCTTGAAAATATATAACAAATAAAATTTATTTTTCAAAGAGCTTTCGTATGATATCAAGAAAATGGGGCTGGTCCCTCAAATTAATGGCCAAAAACGCTACAAATCCTTCGTCAATAGCACTGTACTGAGAAAAAGTTTGTAATATGTTTAAGAAGGAAAAATGTTCATCTTTCACTTATAAAACTAAAAATTATAAAAATGTTATCATGTGTTACGGAATTAGGGGTTTTAAGGGACCAGATGTCCAATATATCACCGAAAAAACTGATATTTTGAAGAACAATATAGAATAAAAGCCTCTAAAAATGATGTTTTGAACAATATTCAACCATACAAGTTTCGTTATCTGGCCCAAATAAGGAGATAGGGTGCTGGTCCCTAAAACGTTGTATCCCAGATAGCTCATAAACAATAGTGAGTTTCTTGTCACTTGTTGAAAAAAATATGTATAAAGAAAGTGAACATGAAAAAGTTATTAAGGGCTCAAATTTGTCTGTTTGATGTATATAATGATATATGAAACCGTTTAGACACAGCTTTCCCCAGTAAAAAGATATACCACTTTGAATAACTAATTCTTGCAATCCATGAGGGCTGTGTGATCAAAGAAAGATACGTTATGAACAGTACTGATCGAAGGTGGAACTGGTTCAAATCCTACTGGGGACACTTGAAGTATATAGTGTCAGTACATGTACATCTAGCTGAAAATTAGTACTACTTATTATTGGGATTTGACATGCAATGGACTAGTGTCCCATTTAGCACCAATGACACCTCAGAAACCAGATATGAGACCTATGTACTTCTGACGACGGACGTCTGGTTGCATAAATTGATTTTGTCATTCATTTACACCTTTTTTCGAGTCATGTACTAAGCAAGAATCTCCAGCCTTATGTTTGGGCTAAATTAAACCTTTGTCATATTTTCTTCAAGTTTCTTAATTCATTTATTACTTTTATCCTTTATTAATTTAACATCAATATTCGTGTTCATTTTTGTTTTCGGTTGTCATAATAGTGCTTCTGTTATCTTTTTGGAAAATCTGTATTGCTTTTTGAAGTGGGAGGGGGGCGGCACCGTTGGGATTTTGTAGTTGTAATTTCTAATCATAATAATCACATATAATGGATATTAATGATGTGCAAATATAGATATCGATGTAAGAATAAATCCCATATAAAACTGACGTTTACTGAGATCATTATCTACATGTGCCACATATTAAGGCAAAAATTAAGCTGAAATATCTCCAGCTGTTCAAATTCATTCAAGAAATCAGGAAGATTGTACATGTACATCAGGAACACTAGTTTGAGAGATGATACTTTAGACATAGTGCTATTTATAACATTAGTATGAGCCTGCGTGTACATTGGTTGTGATTTCCAGTTGATATTGAATGTCACAAAAAGTATTAAACGATGGAAAAATCTTTGACCAGGAAGATAGTGTTATTTATAAATCTTTCAAACTTGTTCCTAATTAGATCTCTCACTGATCGTCTACAAAAATATGTCAAGTACATTGTTAAAGTTTGTTGAATTGTCGCCTCGCTCAATTTGCATTTTTTCAAGGATTATATTATTCTTAGTGTACATGTATCGTGTTGCAAACATTAAAACTAACCACCTCAAGGTAAACTAAAGAACATTGTATTTAAAGAAATACCATGAGTTTGTCTGTCACACCAACTCAGATGCTGACTAATTTAAAATAAAACTTAATTTTTACCTTAATTTTGCCCACATTGAAACTGCAAATCAACTCTAAAAGGTTTCACGAACCTACATGGATACATTAAATAACTATCATTTACTTTAGAAAATGCTATTCTTAAACTTTTTAATGAATTTTGAATTCGCATTTAATAATAATAATAAAAAAGATACAATAACATACATATTTTTATGTATTTCAGATAATCTTACATCAACATTTTTACAACAGTTATGAATATCGGATGTGGATAAAAATCCAATGTAGGACCATGAATTGTTGTGTTCGAGCACTATATTTTATAATATTCATCATATTTTAGCAAATATTATTGAATTTTACTTTTTAAAAATTTACACATAGTCTTAATGTTTTAAAAAACATTTATTCATCAATCTTTTAGTGTTTTTGTTACATGCACAAATAATTTTTATACCTGTTGCTGCATGTGTTGCTCAAAACAGGATTTAGGTTATGATAGATGTTTCCTACACACTTATTGATGAATTATCAAATGTCTAAAACCAAACAAGTTGTACATCTATTCACAATTATGATAGAATAAGACATTTGTTTTATTTCTTGTGTTCTTTATTCCTGTCACATTTTCCATTTTATGACTAGTGATGAAATTGGCTGAACAATAGTTTACTATCGAATCTATCTACAAAACTTAGACATTCACAGCTAGATAGTGTAGACCAAATGGTGTTTATTTTCCATGGCGGTAAATCTAAAAAAAAAGTGCTATTAAAGCTGACATGAATTCATAAATACGCATTATTTCCCTTTTATCTTCGACTGCCGCCATATCAGTTGTCGATTTCTATTGTTCTGCTCATCGCTACACATCCTGATATATAAGGCCGAGAGCACTATTCATGCTTCACCGCATTCAGGTATTTCATACACCTGAACACGATACTTGGACGCAAAGACGTGTAGAAATGCGTTTTAAACAAAAATAATATGACAACCACTGCACAGGCAAGGAATATCCATGCAATGAACAAAGAAACAAGACCGAATGCAGCTGAAATCCAGGCAAAGATACTTCAAGACCATTTGCCTGTGTATTTTATAACATTGCACATGCGCAACCACACACAGTGGCAGATCGAGCAATGTTAATAATCTCATGGATTTTTAGAAACGAATCGTTTTTGTAAAAACCGTTGGAAACATGTTACGTAGTTACTTTCATGTATTTACTATCATTTCGCTACTGTGTTATGCACTCTGTATCAACGATACACGTGTTCGATGTACATTTGAAGTAAGGCGGCAATATCTGTGCAAAATAATACAGATACCTTGGAATTTCTTTCAAAAAATAAATATATTTTGAATTTTATTGATTGCTGCTTCCTTTATTCTTGATCACATACATTTTACTACTATGTGTAGTTCATGCATTTAAAAGTCCGTCCCACCTGAATGCCTCGATCGGGAAGCAACCGACCGTGACTTTCTCGACCGGTATAAAAAAAAACCAGTGTCAGTAGAGGAGCGATCGAAGCTAATATGGCGACCAAATGCTTTTATGAATTCATGTCAGCTGTAACATGTACAGCTTTTAGTAGTTATTCTTTAGTCGAGGTGAGAGCGAGCTTAGTTATAAGCATATTTTGATATTTGCTTCATAGTGGTAAAAAGAAAAACATAAAAAAGACTTCCTTTATGTGGGGGTTGCTTAAGATGATTCAAATGACTATAAATGTTCTATCAGAATAGTTTGATTGTTTGTATCCCCCTTGGCCTTGCGCCATTGATTTGAATATATATCATGGTGTGTATCCGACATATCTATCTTTAGATGAGAGCATGACTTTGATATTCTCTTATTCTGCCTAGCAAGCTGAGATACACTGACATAGCAATCGTCTTCAGGAAATTCGGACATCGTGACGAGCGGCATTTTACTTCTAAAACGTGCATCAATCGCACTATAATATTGTTCAGGCATCTCGCTAATTGATTTCCGAGATGTGCGCCCTTTGAGGAACAAATGACTATAATCCGTTGAACTTAGTCTACTTTTTATAGTTTCCCTGTTGCAATTTCCTTTATCAGCAAGGAGCATTCGAGATTCTCGAATATCATCGTAGTTTTCCTGAAAAACTTCATGATTTCCAGAAAAAGGTAACAAATCCACTTGAAAACCTACAAGAGAATTTTCCCATCTGTATAAATTTGATATTCTAGGAGATTATAATTTTAATAAGATTCCCGTTATTATCATTTTTGATGAATATATCTGAAAAAGAAAGGCATACAAAATAAAATTACCTCTTGGAATAATGATTGGATGTAAATTGCTTTGCAAAATAGTATGCCTGAAAATCAATTAAAAAGACATATCTAGTATTCATTAATTTTTTGGGATCACAAAAATAGATTTGATTGGTTTTCATCTATTGTCTTTTTCTTACCACCTATAGAACATGACACCGACAAACAACAGGGCGAGTGATAGCATGGTCGATCCGGATCCAATCACCAACAAAAGCATTGTGTTATGACACTCTGCGCTGCTATCCATTTCGTCTGAAAACTCATATGAAATAAAAATATTAAGTTTTAGAATACAATTTTTAAAATAACTAGATCTCGCTACGAGTAACGAGTAGGTCTTCCGTCCGATTTTGTTTTATATGATACGATGAAATATCGATACTCTCTGCCAAATCTGAGATCCAGGTGAAACTAGGGGTTTTTTTTGTCTCGAGACCGGAAACGGTCGGACGAAAGTGATTAATGAAAATAAAAGCGTTTTTTTATGCATTTGCCTAGTGTACATCACTGTTTATCATGCTAGATGAAACACCAAAGACAATCGGTTAAACTTGTTAAAACATGAATTGTTTGAACTCTTCTGGCGAGTACCAGAAGTGACGGCTAACAAAATAAAACCCGTTAAACACATCTTCAATCAGTTGTCTGTCATTCATAAAGTTTGTGTCTCAGTCACTTACAGTGACTAAAATCTCTCGGGTATCAAATTTGTAAAAAGGCTAGGTACCTAAGATATTTGATATAACTCACCAGAAGTAGATTATGTTTGCTTATTTAACATATATACCGGTATTCATTCCATGTAAAAACAAATAAGGAAAAAATATTTTTGGGTGCTTCCGGTGACGACCAGAAGTGACGACGACTTAAACAAAATAATGTAAACACGGATACATACTTGGGCTATCATCCCACAAAGTTTGGTTGTTCAAGTCGTCACCGTTTTTGAGATCTCCTGGAGACGTATTTTTTGTCTCTTGACAGGTAACGGACAAACAGAAATGCTCAGTGAAAATAACAAGTTAGTACGTATTTATTGAACATTAGACCCTTGTACTCTTCTTTATCAATTTTACTTAAATTGTCAAAGAAAACTGTAAAACTTTCAAACAGCTTGATTTGTTTGAACCCTTCCGGTGAGGACTAGAAGTGACAGTTGACAAAATGAAAGCTATTAAACGCATTTTCTATCGAATGTCTATTCATATAAGTTCTGTGCGTTAATCACTTGCCTTTCTGAGATCTCGTGGGTAAAACATTTATTTAAAAAAATGTTTCTGAGATATTTGAGATCTTTCACCGGAAGTAGAATTTTTGTTTTTATTTAACATCGGATACATGACATATGTAAGGATTATTACTTATATTTCAATTCTATATGAAACAAATTAAATGCAAAAGAAAAAATAATTGTTGAATGCTTCCGGTGACGACCGAAAGTTATGACGAACAAAACAAAATAGTTAAAAGACATTTACAACTATAGGTATATAATCCTTAAAAGTATGAATGCTCAAGTCCTCATTATTTTTTAGATCTCAATGTCACAAGCTTTTTGTCGCGGGACAGGAAAGGGACGACAGGAAATGAACTTCGAAAAAAAAAATGAAAAATGGGTACTCGAGATATTATTTTTATTTTTTGTATTTCTTAAATATTTTTTTATAAATTCTAAAAATTTCAAGAAAATCTATCGAGCCATTCTTTGAGAAATCTTGTGAACAAAAAGGGGAACAAAATTCGTACCCAATTTCCAAGCAATAATAAGCTCTTAAGAATGGCGCCACTGGCGTAAAATAGAAAACAATAGGCATAACTTCAGACATTGGTCTACATATCCTGGAAACTTCATATTCATATCTTTGATAGATTTGAGATCAAGCGTGTACAAAATGGGTCGAAAAGTTACAAAATCAGCGAGAAATCGGTACCGGAAGTGACAACGGCAAAAATAATGAAAACAAAATAAATTCAGATCACTTCCAATCATCTGTGAAAAAATGGTATAAATCAGTTGGATAGTTTCCGAGAAATCGCGTGCACAAAATTTGTGGAAAAAAAGAAGACACTGTACGAAAACTATAAGGTCTTCCGTTGGAAAGGGAAGATCTTAATAAGATTTAACACACCAGGATCAGAAAACGGGATGGATGCATAGAAATCTCGCTATGATATATCTAAATTTTCTCTTCTTGCTATCATGGATTTGTGATATTTAAATTATAATTATGTTCATGAGCAGATTATTTATTTGTGAATACTTCGAATCCAATATTTTTTAAATATTTGTGTCAAAATCATAAATCATTGCTATACCAGTTTAAAAGGAAACTCACCAATGGATTTACAACCGAAGTATCTATTGCAAGTTTCATTGGTGGGACAGTCACATTGATCTTTACATAGATATCCAAAGAAATTACTTTCGCATGGGGTTGAACAATCAGGTCCAACGGCTCCAAAACATTCTATAATAAAAAGAAATATGAAACCGCTTCTTAGATCATAATTTGTTTGCGAAATGAAATTGAAAGCATTTCAATAAAACACATGCATTATTCAAACAGAGCTCACCTTTACATATTCCATTTTCACTAAAGTATCCTGTACAGCATTTAATGCTCCCACTGAAAAAATTTAAATATTTAACGGCTACTCAGCAATAAATCTGAAAGACTCCCATTCTGACAATAATTCACGTTAAACAGTTTTGACCAAACCCTTTAAAAAGAACATACATCAATTTTATCTAAAATATATTTCCAATCAAAATTAGCCAATTTAAAGCTTTAAACTAACTAATTCATAAAGCACTACTTACTTTTCTATTCCACATATCTCTTTCGGAGAACTTAAACTTTGTTCTTGTATGGACTGCACAATCAGCAATGTTATTAACGCATATTCTAGCATTTCGGCAAATCAAATTCAATTATCTTTCACTGCGGTAAAACTTCATCTTTCCTGATTTTTAATCTGATCGTCTATTATATATGAACAGAGATCACGTGATTTATTTTCATGGCAATCGACCAGGAGGCAAAATATACATGCATCGGGAGATCCAAACACATGAGTTTATCATCACTTATGATATTTAACATAAGAACTTACTGACTGATATTCTGATAATTGTTAAACCAGTTTATCATACCTTTTTTAAGTTACCAAGTATGCAGTTTCTAACCCGAAGCTCGCGATTTTAATTTTTATTTCGGATTATTTTTGTAAATGTTGCCATAATTGACCTTTCGTACATGTACTTTTTTTTTCACAAACGACAAGGTTTTGAGAAGGTAGCTTTAGAGCTATGGTGACCTATGGAGAAAGTATCATTGAAAGTATTACCGGCAGATAGACATTTATCGTGTGTCTCGCTTTTAACAAATACTTTTAACACTGACGTAAATCAGCCACTTGCTCGAAAATATATTGATGGTTAACAAAACGTTTTAGAGTTACAAACATTTGTTAAACTTTTTTTCAATCACAGATTTATGCATGAAAAACCCATTTTTATATCAATATTATCAGAGCATAAAAATCAAGATATTTGTTTTTAATATAAAAATTTTTAAAAAACTTAAAAAGATCATGACAACTCTGCTTTTTCGAATCAGTTTTTCTTGAATGAGTATTTCTAACAATAAAGACATGCCACTTTAAAATGTAACTCGCCAATTGCCAGACAGCCGAAGTATCTATTGCAGGTTTCATCCTTCTGACAGTCATATGATTTTTTACATAGATATCCAAAGAAATAATTTTCGCATGGGATTGAACAATTAGGTCCAATGGCCCCAAATCATAAACAAATTTACAAAATCATCTCTTCAATCATTTATTTTTTGTTAAATTAAGTTGAAAAAAATAATCAATTAAATTTTGATCAAACAGAGCGCACTTTTACATATTCCATCTTCAATGTAGTATCCTGTACAGCATTGAATGCTCCCACTGAAATAATTGATTCCAATTTGACAATAATTCTAGATAAAAAAAGTTTTGACAAAACCCTTTAAAAAGAACGTAAATTAATTTTATCTAAAATGTGTTACCATTCAAAATAAGTCAAAAGCTTCAAACTGACGCAAAATTTAAATCATTTCTTACTTTTCTTCTCCACATTTCTGTTTCGACGAATTTGCATTTTGGCAAATTAAAGTCAATTATCTTTCAACGCCGTAAAACGTTATCTTTCCTGGTGTTTATATCTGATCATCTATTATAAATAATAAGATATCATGTGATTTATTTTAATGGCCGTCGGCATGGAAGCAAAACACGTGCGTTGAAAGATCTTAAAACCTGATTTATAATCGATTATGAAATTTAACAGAAGAATTTATTGACTGATATTCTGTTAATTGTAACATCAGTTTATCAGACCTTTTTTGAATAGTAACTCAGTATGAATATTTCACCCGACGCAAGCGATTTTGTAATAAGATTATTTCTAAAAAGGCTGCCATAATTGTACCTTTCGTACTTTTAAAAGATAAATTAAGATCCATCAAATATTAAGATTTTGCTTCTTCTTTTTTTTTTATCAAACTTTAAAAAAAACACTTAGAGATCATGAAAACTGTGCTTTCTAGAGTGAATAGAAGTCTAACAATAAATATACCCCACTTTAAAAGATAACGAACTCAGCACCGGACAACCAAGGTATTTATTGCAGAGTTTATGCTTTTCATATATATTTCTGTGGGGTTTTTTTTTTCAGTGATACCCAAAGCAATTATATTTGATAGACATGGAGTTGAATAGTCAGGTCCAATTGCTCCAAAACATTCTATTTAAAACAAAAAAATGCAGAAACATAATCATAGCCTATATATTTGAAATTGATAATTTTCAATAAAACGTAAATCAAACGGAGCACATTTTTACATACTCCATTTTCATTAACAACTGTTACTTTCATTCTTATGTTCACTCAATATATCCCAATGAGCTTGAAACAAATGATACCACAGATTCTGAAACATCTGTTTCATGTTTGGATGTTTTGATATTTTACCAGAAAAAGACGTTAATGGTAACCTAACGACAAAACTATATGATAAACGTGATGATTTTAATTTTTCCATCGTCATCTTACCTTACTTATATACATACCATCATCACCTGCTTATGGGGTTTATTTTTCAAAGTTTTGTCGTTATGCAAGAGCACGCTCTACATACAAACAATTTTCTTAACGAGGTAACCTACTAACAAACAAGTTGTTGGGACAAAGATATCAAGAACCTCGAATAAAGAATTAAGACACATGATAACTGACGTTTTTCATACCGGGCTGACTACGATGTCTTCCTTTTTTCATGATTTTGACAATGAGTTCATGGCGGGTGCGACGGGTCAGCAGGGGATGCTTCCCCTCCTAGGCACCTGATCCCACCTCCAATGTACTGGAGGTCCGTGTTTGCTCAAGGTTTGTATTTTGACCATCTCACATAAATCAAATTATCAACGTTTTTTCCCTATTATGACATTTTCCTGATTTTGACATTTACCTCGATCATGATATGCCATCAACTGGTAAACCAGCTTTTGGCACCGAAACAAAAATTAACAACATGATATTATTATAATTACATTAAAAACCACGAAAAGTATCAAAATGTGTCATTGAAATGTTTACTTTACAATATTTACATTTTTCAGTGTCTTTGTCTGTGATAACCCTAGGAATCAATTCTGTGATGTATTGTCCGGTACAGTTTATCATTGATTATTTTAATATTTAATCGCACAGTTGCTGGAAATAATATTAAGGTAAGTAATAAGGAATCATTCTTTGTATATTTTGAGGTGATCGGATCAGATCTCAACTTATCATAAAGCCCATCAGGCTATATTGAATTCGATAACCCCGACCGTATTTGATAATCTCATAATGCTAAAAATGGTTCATTAATTAGTATCTTTAATTATCCAATATATCTATGACCAAAGATACATTAACACAAAATACAGAGAGTTATTCAAAAAGCTCAAGCAATAAATTGTTTAGATTTGGATTTATTTTGTAACAAAAACAGCAATTTGGAGCATAAAGAGATAACAACTATCCATGTTATGACACATAGCACAATTTGGTGACATTAACATTGTTCAATGAAATAGAGTTAATGCCTTTTTTATTTAAACGACAAATTAGAGGAAAAAATCATTTTGTTGATACGTAGATAAAACACGTTTGGATAACACAAAGTTAACGGAAATCGAATTACGAGACAATTAGAATAAAACATTTGTTCATCGTTTTAATTGTGTATTTTATTCTTTATAACATCTTATTGCAGGCGTTATAGTTGTATTCCACAAATAAAAACCGACAATTAAAAACCGTATCTAGTTTATTTAATGTCTATAATGAAAACTTACTTATTGACTCCGAGTTTTACAAAACAATAAATCTGGCCTCATTTTTGCAGGTTCATAATTTTATGATTTGACAAATACAGTTTTTGAAAATACTTTTAGTTTTTTCACCCAAATTTATGAGGAAAATACACAAAATATCAGTACCTTTCCGAGAGATTCTAACAATGACTCTGAAAAATATGTTATGAAATATTAATTTTTATAAGATAAGTACTTCGCATACTTACTGAACTATAAACAAACTTTTCAATACTAAAGTGCGAACATTAAACATTTTAGTTTTGTGACAGACGTTTTACTTCATATAATTGCAACAAATAATTTTTTGTTAGAATTAAGAGTGTTTTGCATTGAGTTACGATTGGATTTTAAAGCGTATGGTTTTTGTACTAACAATGCCTTATGTTCGCTTGATTTAAGTACTTGATGCAACACGTGTTGTACTAGATGGTTCACAGAGAAACCATCCACATTTTAAGATGCACGATATTCATGCCATACAGTGTATATATTTTGTAATCAATGTTAAGGGTACATGTCTAATAAATTAATTGCAACAATACGACATATTTCCCGGTGAAAAACATACACTGCAATAAATGTCACGATTGAAATTTCTTTCACAACAAAGGACAAGAGTGTTTTATTTTTGGAATAAAATAAAGGCACAGAACACTTTCACATACGCCTTTTTTAATAAACATTCGCTTCAAATATGATACACACAAGATGAATGACAGAGCTATTATAATGATTTCCAGACCTTTCAATTAAAGCTGCTTCGTTTTAGTGTTTACCCATCGCTGTTAATATTCGGTATTGTTCGAGTAAGTAGAGCATTTACTGCTAATCCGAAATGTATTTTTATAGAACCTGATGTACAGCTGTATGTTTAAAAACCAGACTTTACTGAGAACATTTTAGGACTTCGACATCGGCCTCCAATCGTAAGTTCGCTTACATGTTTAAACATCTCATTAATTGATTAAAGTGTAAGGTTTTTTTTCATAATTGTTTTTCGTACAAACGCAAAAGAATGCATCAAATATCATATTAGAAAACCGACATAATCAAAATATTTACAATGCATATGTAGTTGCACAAATTGGTGAGAAGTTCATGTTAACAGTTATCTTTCCCAACATCGAAGCATACTGACAGATAAAAACCAAAACAAATGTCTTTTCTCTATCTTATAAGATTTATAATAGGAAGTGTTAATCAGGAAACTAATTTCGGTGTCCTTTTTTTTAAATTTCAATATAGATCAATAATGTTTCGTTTGATATAATTTATTAAAAGTATAAATGATTTATATTTCCTATATCAATAACCACCACGTCCTATCAATAAAACACAATGACAATCTAAAATGCATTTTACTCGAAAGAATAAATTGACTGCAGATATGAATTAATTTTTCTCCTTCAGCTATAAAATAATGAAACAATATTTTATTTGATATACGATCGCTTATTACTTAACAAAAAAAAAATAATAATCGGACAATGGCTATTGCGAAACAATGTTTACATTAACACAGATTATAACGTCTTGCCGTACAGTGACACAATAATAATCAATTAAGGATCTCTACGAAAATTTTCAAATCTTAAATTTCTTTAAAAATATACAAAAATATTATGATTTTTATTTATAATCAAATTGTGTTGGATGAACTGCTAGCCTTTTGGTGACGTTTTATATATGACATATTGTGTTGGATGAACAGCTAGCCTTTTGGTGACCTTTTATATATGACAGTGTCAGTTTTACTCGTATTATTTGCATAGGAGACAAAACATTTTGTAGATTATTTTTATTTTTTCATTTATTCGGTATGCAAGAGCATGCTCTACATACGAACAGTTTCTTAATCTGATGCGGCAAGCTACTATAACAAACAAGTTGTTGGAACAAGAATATCAAGAACTTCGATTAAAATGATCTTTCGCAGCATTGTTAAGGCTTACTATGAACTTTCAACAGATTTAAACGTTCATAAAATAATACATCTATCATTACAATCTATTAATGTAAAGTTATTTGATCATGACATAAGTTAGGTATTAGTTGAAACAGTATAGTAAATGCTATATTGTATGACACTTAGTGTGCAGTCACGTGATATAATTCTCCCGAATGGAGGTCATTAACAACTTTCAATATAACAAGGGCATACCCTTATTCAGATTGAAAATTTAAATAAAAATTAAAAGGACTATATATGATAAGGGCCTAAAATGGCCCCCTAAAATTAACATCATCATTTTACTATCATTCTTTGTTTTCTCAGTACAGATATTTATGTGATGTGTTTACATAACATTAATTTTGATTCAAGTGCCCACAATTTAGAAATATGACATTGTAAAGATAACCTTTTCCCGCCATTTTTGCATTTTTAGCGTAAAACAGCTTGTTTTCAAGCAGTTTTTCCTTCCGAAAACATAGAGCGCATTCTTGAACAAATAAAATATTTTAATCAGAGATGTACCTAGCCAAGACTAATAAGTGACAAAAATATTTTTCTTGTTCAAGCATGCGCTCTGTATTTCCCATTCGTAAATAGATAAGAAAAATGTCAGTTTTTGGCTGATTTTGATTGAATTATAGAAATGGCGTCACTTCTGACGTCATATACTGCCAGTGTGTGCAAATAAATCAAATAAATAGATGAAAAATATATTTTATATCAACTCTTCTAAAAAATTAGTAAACATTTTATTGTAGCCGAAACACTTTAAAAATGGCGAATTATGGGGGCCAAATTTAACTCTTATCATATATAGTTCTTTACTTATCTAGTAGATTCTAAAAAGTGCTTCTGCTTCGTAGAGAATTCATCCTCTATAAGAATACATGTAAATATAAAATAAATGAGCTCGGGTTGAATTTGTTGTGACCTTGGCTTAATATTTCACTTATTTATTAATTCATTCTACAGAATGTACCGAAGCAGCAGCAGTTCTCATTAAAATAATCATTCTTTCAATTTATACCAGAAAGATCGTAATGATCTGTTAAGTTATGCGATTGTAAATAGCTGATTTGGATGTGTCAAACACATCGAACTTTTACGTTAAACACGCTAGAGAAAAAAAAATGATAAACGCTTGAAAAAATAATTACATGCTGAATCAAAACAAGCATAATGAATAGGATTTAATGGTACAATATTTGTTTTAAGATAATGCTCAGTTCATTTATGAAATTTTTATTCCCATGTTAAAAAATAGATTGTTTCGTCTCTCTCTCTACACATATCGCTATGCATCAAAATTTACAATATGACGTCACATCGCCAGTTCCATCGCGATGAGTCAGTTGTTTATTTTTAACGTTGTTGGACTTAATTGACTACAAAGTTGCATGCAGAGGTAATTTTTATGTAGTTTAATGTGTTTGTTCCCATAAAAATCGGGAGTTATTTTATTTTTGGGCATTTTTGATTACTTGTTTTTTCATGTGATGTCATAGTTAACATTTCCCATACTTTCTGGTAGACACGATCACAAAGTAGACCTGCGTTACGCAAGTTCTGTGGTCAATATAATGACCTTGTTAGCATGTACAATGATTCATTAGGACACATGCTGATTGACGTTTTTAATATCTGATAGACCATTATTTAGACACTGGACTGACTACGGTTTCTTCCGTTTTTCATGATCTTCAACATAAGCACATGGCGGTTACGACCGGCCAGCAGGGGATGCTTACTCCTCCTTGGCACCTGATCATACCTCTATCTTTTTAGTGGTCCGTGTTGCTCAACTTGGAATTTATATTTTGCTTTATGGATTTTTGACGTGGTTGACATTTTATTATTGTCATTTTTGATTCATTATAACCAATACTAAACCAAAAGCAATCAACATTAATCAACATCTCTTAGGTTGATATTTTATGTATCTCTTGTGCAATGTTTTTATTTGTTTAAATCATTCAAATTCAATTGGAATATTTTTACTATTTACAATTGCTTAACTTTTGTTTAATTGTATGCAATAGAGAGTCGTGTTTCAATTTGATATTCATAGTATAATAAAAATATCAACATGTTAATGTAACCTTAATACAACAAAAAAGACACATAGTTATCTAGTCATTAGAAAAACAGCCCAATATATTATTAAGATCAATGGCATTATATATAAGTTCTAAAAAACAGGAAAAGAAACTTAAATTTAATAAACTGTCGTGACTGGAACATCCTAGAAATCCGGAAGATATTTCGTCAAGACTTAAAATTCTGCAAGGGTTTTCTAGTGCTTTCGATACTTTTAGATCGAGCTAGAGTGTCTAATAAACATGGTTTTCAGATGTTAGTGAGATTCACGACCACGTGTTAAACTCAGATAAACAATAATTACCAGGAAGATTGCGCTATATGTAAGCTATATTTAAAAATTATAAGCGGAAATTAAAATCTGAGATTAAAATCACATTTTTCGATCTATGACATTTTGGCAGAATAAAGTTTTTCACCCAGTTTTCCATGTTTGCATTAAATCAAATAAATATTTTGAGTTTAAAAGCAATGGGGTTGTTAGTTGAGTAGCAAGATTATCGAATGCGATTTATACAACGAACAAGTGCATGCAATTGTCAATAAAATTATATTTTATTTATTTACTAGCTGTTTTTTAAAAATGGAAATGAATCTTATTACAAATAACTATATAAGAACGCATGTAGGTTTGTGGCTTCACAGCTATAAATGCGCTATCAAAATATTTCCATTGTTTTTATCCACTTTGGAATTATAGCATTGATTAATTCCTACATTATTATACACCCCCGATGTATCAACAGTTATGTCTGAGCACGATTTTGACATCCGTTTATTTCTCTTTGTATTTTGGGAGAGGCTTACATAGCAGTCGTCCTCTGGAAATTCAGACAATGTTACAAGCGGCTGTTTACTCTTAAAACGTGCATCGATTGCGCTGTAACATTCTTCACCCATCTCACTCATTGTTTTGCTTGATGTACGCTCTTTGCAGAACAATCGGTTATACTCTGTTGAGTTTATTCTGTTTGGTGTCGTTTCCTTGTTGCTCTTTCCGTTGCCATCGAGAAGCATTCTTGATTCGCGAATGTCATCGTAATTTTCCTGAATTATATCCTGTATACTCGGAACTGTGAATAAATCCACTTGAAACCCTTTAATAAAGAGTTTTCCATATTTTTTTTACACCAGTTATTTAAATCATTTAGCAAACAATTACAAAATTATTGATTGTTTTTTGGGGGGAAAAAGAAAATATACTCGTGATGTGTTAATCTCATATTAATGAAACAAAATAACAATTACCTTCTCTTTTTTCAGCGGATTTAGGTTTGTATAACATCTTACGCCTGAAAAAAATATACAGTACAAAAGCTTCGCAGTTATTATGCACCATACAACTGTTTTGACTACCTTAAAAACATAGAGCTTCATTATATTTTCTCTTACCATCTGTAAAACATCACACCGATGAATAACAAGGCCATTGAAAGCAAGACAGATCCAGATCCAATCACACACAGAAGCAAAGTGTCTATACATTTGTCTTTACATTCTTTGTTGATATAATCTAATGAAATTAATGTTATTTCAGTTCTCGGCATTCGTTTTAGTAATTATTTAGAATAAAACTTAAAATCAACCGAAGCTTTATGAAATGAACTGCATGATAAAAGTTAAGTCATTGAAAAAAAAATTTGCATTGCTAATCGTTTTTTAAAAGTTTTAGCTATTTCTTAGATTTTTTTGATTTTTTCAAACTTGCAAATGGAACTTACCAATCGTTTGACAGCCAGTGTATTTATTGCAGGATTCATGATTCTGGCACTCACACGTTTCTCTGCATCGGTATCCGTATGATGTATTATGACATGGTTCTGAGCAGTTTAACCCAAATGCCCCGAAACATTCTGTTGAAAAATATTTTATAGATACAAATTTAGTTTATATATACCTAGATGTAAATCAATAGAAGTAGGCATGTAATTTCACGCACAAATTACACACTTAATAAATAAATCGAACCTATACATTTTCCATGGTGCCAATAATATCCAGTACAGCAATGAATATCTCCACTGAAAGATTTCCATTTAAAACATATTTATTCACCATATACTCAGAGATAGTACCAACAAAACATTATCAATATCGATAAAATAACCGAAACAATAAGTTTAAATTATTTATTCTTTAAATGAAAAACGTAAATCATCATATGACTAAAGTATGACGCATTCCAAATTAGCAAAATTAACAGGGATTAATATGAAATAAATAAATATAACTTACTTTGTCTCTGGACATACATGATCTTGAGAAATATTTTTATCTTTTTGTCCTTGTACAATCTGTTGTAACACCAACATTATTGTTGCACATTTCGCCATGTTTATGTTCAAAATAATCATTTTACTAGATAATCCGCTTTTGGTTTTACTTGTTTGTGATGTTTTCCTTGTTTTCTCATCCCAATTTATCGTTTTTAAACCGTTAATACTCATCTATAAATATACGTGACCAGAGATCACGTGGTTTGTTCAATGGCATACGACCAACATGGTAACGATTCATGCGAGATTTTCTAGTCAAAAGACAGGTTGGCTCTTTGTTGGAATGTACAACAATTTCTATGAATTTGAAAGTAAAGCAAAGTTTTAAAACATGTTGAAGTTATGGAACTAGAAAATGTTAATAGAATGATCATATACGTATAATAATTATTTGCTTTCTCTTTTGTTAAACGTTTTGATAGGCTAAAGCAAACCTGTACTTTATGCACACTGTATTCACCTGAAGCCTTGCAGTTGAGATATCCAAGATGACCGCTATTTCTTAAAGATATCAAAAAATAATTATGTTCATCTTTATGAAATGTCATGTTTTGACTTTACTTTGTGATACCCTGGCGGTGAGAGATTTAGACAAACTGATGAAGATTGATATGCGTATATATCTATTTACTCAATTTATAAATCAAATTGTATTTAGGAGAGCTGGATGGTCGGGGGCATTTAAAGACTACATCATTGTCATTGAGATAAAGAGCACTTAACAAAGAAAATTATAAAGTTAAAATGTTTAGATATTACACTTCATGGATAAATATATCATATCTAAAATTTTAATGTAAATCTAATAGGTAATTTGTTGAACAATTAGCCCTGTTAAAGAAAACAGGATGTTCAAACAAATATCGATCTAAGACAAAATTGCATTGTTCTCAGTTTTAAAACGACCTAGAAATATCTTTATGAATATGACAAAATTTCTGTCATGCAGCACGTTAACAAGATTCTTGAATAATCACTTAACGTATTTTATTTGATAACTCCGTTCAAATCTATATTTGAATACTTCTTCAGTTTAAGCGGTTTTATGAAAAAACCTCGATAAAATCTTGGCTGTGAAGTTAATATTTAAGAACATCCAATGGTATTTTCAACACTTCAATTTTCAACACTTCAATTTAAATGTACGCCAGATTTAAAAATAATGTGCACAAATAAGTAATAAGTAATTAAGGTCTTCCGTTTCCAACGGAAGACCTTAATGTTATTGCTTTGTTTCTTTTTCCCTTTTAATATTTTTTTCTTACGCTTCCTTTGTACAAGCGATTTCTTGAAAACGACTCAACCGATTTTCGTGAAAATTTCATATCTTGTAGATATTGATAAAAATCATATACATGATTTATTTATTTTAATGACGTTTTTTCTGTTCGTGAGATATTGACGTTTTAACAATTTTCAGAAGGTCTGCTGGCTTGGCCTGTTATCTCTTCTTAAACGAAAAAAGAGTTCAAATTTTCAGGGATTGAAGAAGAATGAATGTAGATGTCTAAAGGCATATTTGATTATTTGGTTTCAAAGGCGTAGAAGCTCGCCTAGACCTGAAAATTAGGTTAAAAAAACGACGTGATTTTTAATGGTTTTCGATCTCTATCTCCTTTCTTGAAAATATTTTAACATAACATATATAGCAAATAAAATTTATGTTTCAAAGAGCTTTTGTTTGATATCAAGAAAAAGGTGCTGGTCCCTCAAATTAGGGGCCAAAAGGGCTACAAAGTTCCTCTTCAATAGCACTTTACTGAGAAATATTTTGTGATATGTTTAAGAAGCAAAAATGTTCATCTTTCATTTAAAATAGTAAAAATCATAAAAAAAATTTCATGCGTTACGTAATTAGGGGTTTTCAGAGGCCAGATGTCCAAACTTTGATTAAATATATCACAAAAAGTACTGATATTTTGAAAAGCAAAATAGAATAAACGGTTCTAAAAATGATGTTATAAACAATATTCATACAAGTTTCGTTATCAGGCCCTAATAAGGAGATAAGGGGCCGGCCCATAAAACGCCTATCCCAGATAGCTCAAATACAGTAACGAGGTTCTAAACAATTGTTGAACAAAATATGTTTAAAGGAAGTGAACATAACAATATTATCAAGGGCCCAAATTTGTCTGTTTGATGTATATAATGATATCTGAAAACTATTATACACAGCTTTCCCCAGTAAAAAGATATACCACTTAGAATAACTAATTCATGAAATCCATGAGCGCTGTCATATTCTTAAAATCATTACTTCCCTGCTTGGTTATCTCTAGGCATCTAAGAGAGGACAGCACCGATGCTGACGTCAGTGAGACACATTGCATTTTTACACACGCTTAGTAACAGAGATAAAATGTCACCATCAAAATGTAAATTGAAACTTGAAATGGATGTAAAGAGGTGTCATTTTGAAACACGGTATATGGAGAAAGATTTTGGATCTCAAAATGATCCATTTTCATTACCAATTAATGTTAAATGTAACCAGAACGGAATGTCCTGGATCAGTGTTATTGTGACCTTTTTTTCTTGCACTCAGGAATTTCTAAATTTGTTGTTATGAGTTTGAACATTATGTGTGCTACATAAATGAGCACAAAAGGTGTATTGTTCAGCATCCTGATTTTTAAAATGTGACTTAGTTCTGTTTTTCTTCTGACAGCATTAACAGAACCGGCATAGGTATCATCTAGATCTAATCAAAGATAAAACCAAATCAGATAGGAAGATTTTAAGAGCTATATTAAAATAAAAATAAAGGTAAGAAACTCCACAAAGAAAATGAAATTACATTTTTACATTTTTTGAAATCTACAAAGAGCATTTTATTCATGTAAAGACTGACTGCCACATCTCCGAACAAACATCTGGAATGTCATGGTCTCATATTTCACAAATTATCTATTCATTTTTCTGCAAAAACCATGTATAGTTAATTACCTAAGGTTCAGTTATAGAAATATACTGAATCATTGTCCTCTCAGGACAATACAAAATTCTGCTGCACATCTAGGCATAATTTTTCTTTGTATTTTTTATGAACTCCGTATAAACATTGACCCAGTTCTATCATTTACCAAGTCACCAGCAGCATTGTGGCTTATCTACGTCAGAGAACAGATGCATGCTGGGGGGAAATGGACTACCTCCATTAACCTTTCACTGAGAGTGTTAAATTGATCAACTCTCATGATAGAAATAAACAAAAACGTTACAAACATCATTTCTAAGTTTCAAAAGCCTTTTAAAATTAAGCAACAATTAATTTTTTATATCCTTTAACATCAAAAGACCTTTCATTTGATCTCAATAAAAAGGGACTGGCCCTTCAATTTAGGGACCAAAAGGGTTCTAAAGTCTTTCTTCCATAGCACTTTACTGAGAAATATTTTCTGATATGTTTAGGAAGCAAAAATGTTCATTTTACATCCTATATGGAACTATACCTTATAAAAACTTTATCAAGCGTTAGGTTATTAAGAATTTTAAGGGGCCGGCCAGAAGTCAAAAACATCGATCAATCATATCGCGAAAAATAACATATATTTTGAAAAGCATTATGGAATAATAAATGCTTAGAATGATGCTTAAGTCAATATTCAACCATCAAATTCTGTCATATGGCCCCAGTAAGGAGATAAGGGGTCAGCCCCTAAAACGGTCTTTACGAAATAGCTCAAGAACGGTAACGAATTTCTAAACACTTGTTGAACAAAACATGTTTAATATCAAAAGCCGTTTCATTTGATATCGAGAAAAAGGGGCTGACCTTTCAATTTAGGGGACATAAAGGCTCTGAAGTCTTTCTTTTATAGCACTTTACTGAAAAATAATCTGTTATATGTTTAGGAAGCAAAAATGTTCATCTCACATTTATTTAACAATAAATTATAATTATTTTAGCATACATTCCGTAATTCGAGGTTTTAAGGGGCCATAAATCCAAAACTATGATAACATATCTCAAACAGAACAAATATTTTAAAAAGCATTATTTTGAAAAGCAAAATAGAAGAAAAGATGCTAAGAATGATGTTCCTAACAATATTCAACAATCAAAATTTTGTTATGTGGTCCCAATAAGGAGAAAATGATTAAATATCAAAGTCGAGGTCATATTACCTTCAAAACATCGTACGGAAGACCTAGTTGCTCGTGTCTAGTTTGTTATATATTTTTTCAATAACGTTTTTTTCTAATTAACATTCCAATGCATATACGTAATTATATTTTACAACTTATATAATTAAAGATAAGAATGTTGTCCGCTAGGGTATTGAGTTGACATCAACTTTCTTTCTCTAATGAATAAATATTACGTTTTACTTTTCTATCATACCAATATGAAATGGCATTAAGTCAACATAGAGGGCTTTGTTATTATCAAAAATCTGAGGCACCCAATAGTTTTTAATATTGATTTATGTGACATTTTCAAATTTAGAAAACAGTGTTTTATCATTAGAATTTGAAAGTTTTTCTACAGTTACTGAGTATGTTTCAGGAAGATTAATGTCCTGAATTGCCATTTCGACCCAGATTTAAGACTACATAACGTTTAACGAAGTTAAGTCATACTAGCTTTGTTCTTATGAAATACTAATAACTGTCAACATATTTATTGTTTATTATTATTTCATTCTTCTAATACGTATGGTTTAATCTAGGTACACTTATTTCAATAATTCTTTCAGCTTCTAAATAGTTTTACGTTTCTCTGATTCTCTGGTTTTAAGAAGAAAATAAAACTCCTACATCTTCATGGTTTAGTCTTTAGTGTCTATTGTGTAGTATATTTTGGTCCTTTGTCGTGCTATACTCATCGGAACAGATATCTACCATCGCAGCTTTTGGGAACTGGATATGGTTGTATTCGTTACACGTTTCATGTCCAGAGGTCCCACATCTGTCTAAGGGCTGATCGTCATCGATCTCGTGGTTTCCTATATTATTTCCATGCTTTTTAATTTTTCTCTCGGAATGGTGTACACGCGCTTTAAAACTTCCCAGATTTGTTATCATAAGATTTTGTGTCCACTTCAATCTTTTCCTGGTTTAAATATGATAAAAATGAAAGAAATCATCATCAGTAGAATTTTTTTTTGCAAGATCTTTAAAATGAGAACATTAAAAGCAGAAAAAAATGTCGAAATTTATGTTAATAGACGTATTTGAAAAAGAAGAGCTGAGCGGCATTTTATCAAATGAATATTTTATGAATTACCTCATTGCACAAGTGATGCAGATAACCGAAATGAAGCCTTGAACACATAATAAGCCAATCAACAACTGCCAACTGAGGTTTTCTTGCTCTACTGGTCGCTGCCTCTCTATAACTATTTATATACCAAAAGTTAATATAGTGTCACCGTAAAGTAGAATACATTTTTTGGGTAAGTGTAAATATAACTAAGAAATGAAACAAACAACTTCCAACCGAAGTATATGTTATATTTAATCTGGAAAGAATTCTTAAAAGTGTATTTTCGACTGTTTCTTGTTTGTTTTGGGGGGATATAGGCCACTCCGGTTCGAACTTGAGTACACAAACGAGTTGGACATCCCATGACTGGAATCGAGATTTTGCAAACACTTGGTTTTTAACCGAACGGCCGAGGTTTATAAGTAATTGTCCTAAAGGAAAAATATCAACATAAATGCACTTTAATTTTTTTAAATTAGGTTGTTTAGATTTTAGTTTTAATATAAAATGGCATTCTTTCACAGAGAACTGTTCTATACATTTGCATTGGATATGGGGTTAATAATTTGATCAAGACCTTGGGTACAATCGAATTCGACGTTTGTCATGAATATATATAACTAAATATAATTTTCTTTTTAAAGTCTATTAAAAACATTCATAAATAGCCAAAGAGCCTGAAGTACACTTCATTTTTAAGGACAGATTTATCTTTTAAAGCAATAAAATTACAAAACAAATCTATTGACATGGTCAAAACAATCAATCGTACGATATATATATATATATATATATATATATATATATATATATATATATATATATATATATATATATATATATATATATATATATATATATATATATATATATACACACACACACTGGAATGGTTAAAGGAAACACACTAATTTCGTTATATGTTTGAATTGTAGCAAGTGTGTCAGAAACTGGGACAATTCAAAAACTAAATAGCGATGAAAACTTGTTTTAAGGAAATAAGATCTAGAGGAGAGTGCTAAAATAATATTTTTCTGCCATTTAAAATCAGTGTAAGTAAATTTAGATCTTTGTTGAAATTTTATCTTAAACAACATATTGTTGTGTGAGATACATATGCATTTCAAAAAGAAAAAAATTACATAATCAGTCCCAAGACATTTATTCAGCACATGTGGACGCTTTTTAATAAAAATGCACATACCTGTGGTAAAAGTGCAATTGAAATCAATGAAAATACAAATTTTCCAAGGTATCATCATTAACACATCATCGTTTTTTGACTCGGAAAAATTCACAGAAACGATAACAGATTCCTTACGGAGATTTAAATAATGTTGACATCATTTCTCCATTTGGAAGTCACACGAAATACCTCGCACAATTTTTTAACGTTATAACCCGAGTACCTTCATGTCTATTGCAATGCAGAACCCTCTTAGACCTATTGATTTTAGCTGTGTATTGAAACCTTACAAGCTAGATAGGGCGTTTCAATGGGAAAATATTGGGATTTTTTTTTATACATTTCACTGAAAATCGTTTGTACCTTGAGGTATTAATTTGAGAAATTGTACTGCGTAAATATTTTGGACAGAATATGGCAAGGAAGGAGTCTTTTCTGGTTTTTGCCTTGTCAAAAATAAATTTGGTTAAATGGTCATTAGATCAAGATAAACGAAGATTAAAATATGTTGCATGTCTTTTTTTTCATTTTATACAACTTGGCAAGGAAACAGTACTCAAAGTTTGTAATCTTACAAGGACTATATTTTTGGCGGAGCAATGTCTTAGGGGGATATCAGGTTTTTGCAATTCAGAATTCCTGTAGATTTAGCATTTTTTAAAACAATAACATTTATTTAGCAACTTATGTAAACTTATGATAAGGTACTTGGGTTTCATAATACATTATAAAATATGAGATGATTTGCATATCAATTTATATTTTTTATTAGCTTTTTTAAGCAATCACTCTGAAAATAGTTTTGTGTGAGAAAAATTACTAAAATCGACATTGCTCTCTTATTAAATGTTAAATATACAACTGTTTTATCTTTTCTGTCAATTTATATTTTTATATAAGGTCTTCATAATATGTAAAAATCAGAACTATATTAATATCGGAAGCATACACAAAACAATCAACATATATTCAAAACTTAAGAAAATTAGAGGAAATGCGAGCTAAGCAATATCAATTTTAGTTTAATTATTCATTCCAATATAGTAGTATAGGCTGATAGACAATCTAATATTCTATCATTTCACTAAAGAATAGAAACTTCATATCTTTAACAGATGTTTACATAACTGCGTGTAACTACGTCTATTTTTATCCTCCTTCAAGTTGAGGAGAAAGGTAGTGACCTTGACCTGACCTTGATGCAAACAAAAGATGGTCAAATTTGATAAAACTGATAAAATCATTTGGTTACATGATATGTTTGACTTTTTCAAAACGAATTTCTTAATATAAGAAGTATGTCTGATAACGAGAAGACTCCTTCCTTAAGTAATTATTGATCAGGATGTATCTACTTTGCATTAGCATGACAGCTGATTCAAATATCCAACTTTATGTTGCACTATTGTTTAATAAGTTATCAAATCTCTTTAAAAAATTTAATATTTATAAATTGTAGTTGTAAAAAAAGTTTATATTGTCTATTAATTCAAAGCCAGTTCTGAGGATAAAACACTAATATCTTTTCTTTACCGAGTATAAAAAGTTTGAAAATGCCCAACAATAATGTGAAAGATAGACCATGTGATTATAACCTTTTCCTGACATGTCAGATGTTTGCAATAAACTTAACTACTCACTATCTCATTG
This sequence comes from Magallana gigas, assembly GCF_963853765.1. Lineage (NCBI taxonomy): Eukaryota > Metazoa > Mollusca > Bivalvia > Ostreida > Ostreidae > Magallana > Magallana gigas. The sequence goes on along the minus strand of NC_088857.1, from coordinate 45,831,020 downwards.
CAAAAAAATGTTAAATAAACGAAAATAATAATTTCAAAAAAAAAATACATTACCTAAAAAAAAACCACAGAGTTGAACTATAATAAATACCTTACAGACAAAGATGATTAAATATAGATACATATGTAATGAACAAACAATTCCCAACAGATGGTGTAAGGAAAGTGGCATTAAAGAATCCATGTTTTATTTTTTTGAAAAAGGAAACAATAAATGATGAACAGGTGGGGGTGATATTAGGTTCTACAGTATTTGTATTGAGTTATGAAAAATGATACAAGTATTTACATTATTGCATCAATGGATTTGAAAGTAGAAATTAAGGTAAACTTTAAAACATCGTTATGCAAATTGGCAATATCTAAATAAACTGAATTTTTTTTAACATTTCAATTGACTATTGTAACAATCACTTGTATACTAGCACCAGGCTAGCTTCGTGGCCCTTTGATTTTGTAAGACGGGTTACCCATAAGTCTTTGCAAATGCGCAGTCAGGTAGAACCACTGAAACCTGAGGCGTGTTCAGCAGAGAGAGCGCCCGCCAGCGCTCGCCAAAATTTGTGTTGCGGGTATAGGGAATTTTGGCGAGCGCTCGTGAGCACCCGCTCTGTTGAACAGGCCTCTCATTCCCGGGTTGGCTGCCGTGTAACGAGACACGATTTTGAGGGCAGCTCTTGTTTGCTGTACTGAGCGATATTGCAGCATGCATTGTTCAGGAACCATGTTATAAGTGGGCACGGATAGCAGACCGTGGTAAGTATATGTTATCAGTTATATTCAGTATTTTTGTGTTTTCGACTAGTAATCCTTGTTTATTGAGCTAAATATAACATTGGCCAGCGTTCACCTGTTAAACTTACCTGTGTGAGCAGTCGAGCGTATCTTTTGCGTGGAAGTTTAAATACCAGTTTTATACTATCGGTAAAGCCCTGTATTAGAATTGTATAGCTTTGAACGTTATTCTATACGTATTTTTTGTATTAGATAAAACTTGCTGATTTATTTAAATGTCTTGGGCGGAAGTGATTCTCCGGAACTTATTGACCGGAAGTGTGCGCCATTTTTATTTTGTTATTATTTACATGTTGCTATGAAACATAGCTTTGTTTACATATTAGTGACAGACACTTATCATATGATTATTTTATTCAAGTATCATCATATCTTGCCACACTCAGGTTGCCTACATGTACTAATTACTGTAATAAATTGTAGCGTGTTGACTTGGTCGTACAACAGTGAAGGTCCAGTTGGGATAACCACCCCAATGTTTAACACCACTACGGTACCTAAGTTCCAGGACTACAGCCCTGAAGGATTCCACGGTGGGGATACTGGAGAGAAGTGAAGTCTACTCCGTGACATCGGCGATGATTTGAAATAAAAGCAGATATCCGATCGAGATAAGTGATCGCGTGACTTGGAACACGAGTGATATGATATTACGTGATTGATATGTGAACAGTTGAAAATAAGTTTTGGAGTGGCAACCATATTAAGAACTTAAAGAAAACTAATATATACCGGTTCGTCTGTCTGTCAAAAGGTTTTTTTTTCATATTCATAGATAGTATTTTTTTTATAAGTTTGTTAAAGTAGGGTTATTAATTACTGCAAATTGAATGAGCATGGGGTGTGAGCGAGTATGGGTGTGAAAGTGTTTTTGTAGATATATTTTATTTGTTCTTTTGTAAATAAAATTATAAACCTGAGATTGTCTTAACTGTTATTTGGAGAACGTCTGGCTCATCCACGTTACAACTATTATTTAGAATTATTATCACTTAGTTACAAATTTTATAACAAGCTCGTTGCTCTTTTTATACTCTGCATCCTTTCAAAATTTGTATTATTTATCCTGAGAATTTATTTTAAAAAGTTCTGATTTTATAAGCGTAAAACAGCTATTTGATAAGTACAAATGTAATTCTGTTATAGTATTTAAGTCTGTATATGATTTTAATAAGTATAAAAATATATATGAACAATTTATAGAAATTCAATAACTACATGTCTCCGTGTAATTTATCAACTTAAATTAAATCTAATTCTACAATGGTAAGTTTAAAACTGCAACAACACATTTTATGTAATAAGAAAAACTAAAAGCAAAAAGGGACAAATACGGTACTTGCTATTCTATGATCGCGACAAAATATTGGAAGTAATATCAGAAGTAATTTTGATAGTATTATGTTAGTCACCAAATACCTGAAAGCTTTTATGAAAAACGGAGATTTGTTGATGTTACATAATGTTAAGGTTTGATAGCATCAAAAAGAAAAACGGATACAGGATGCAGACAATCTTGCAAAAATACCATATAACAGCAATCGTCCCACACTACCCACCCTGTCCTAATTATGGATATTTAAAAGCAATGTTGATGTGAAAAGCATTGCCCAGAAAGTACTTAAACAAGGAAAGTTTTACAGCCCCTTTTCAAATTCTGTAAAGTACATTTCTCATTTTTAATCTATTAAGATAGAATGCGTTGTATAAATGGAAAAAATTGTTTTGAATGTAGAATTCAGTAAATTACGGTAGATGCTAGAAAAAATATAAGTCGTTTATTTGATAAAAAGCGGAAAAAAAGAAATATGTGTGTTATATAAAAGGACATAGTGACGCACAAACCGATAATTTAGCTAATATCGAATTTTCTACAATTTCCACATTTCTTATATAAAAGATGAACTACTTAAAAATAAAAGTATTCGAAAGTAAATAAATCAAATTAAAAAGAGAAAAGGAGAATTATGCGTTGGGCCAATACAATAATATTGAGTTTTTCTTCCGCGTCATAGTCACACAAGCACAGGGGAATATAAACACTGCAACGTGTCATACATCATGAGCCATTAGTCATTCATTGGACCCGATGGCTTTAAGATCTATATACTTATCAAGATGACACTCTGTATAAATACATATTTATTACAATAGGCATTGGACAGCTTCAAATTCCAATTCTTTTCTCCGTGTGTAATTCCCACAGTAGGTAATTTTAGATAGAAATCGTATTACGTGACACTAAAATAAATGCCTAAAACAACTCGTTTTGTATAAATGTAAAATCTTTGGACGAGTTTTAATGACTTGTAAACTAACAGCTGATGACATGATCTGTGAAACCTTCCGTATGATGAAATTTCCTATATTTCTTATTTCCGTTGTCATGATAAAATTTATATCATCTATTTTGAGTCACCGTGTCACTTTAATCTCAGATGTAGACACAGCAAAAATGAATCAAAAGAAAATTAGAATGACAATTATTGTTAGATCAAACTCTTACCACACGTGTAGTTTGATATACAGCCAACAAACTGATTACAAGTATCTTTTACAGAACAATTACATCTTGTTCTACATCTTGGTCCATAAAATCCTGGCGGACAGGGAACACTGCAGTTTTCTCCGAAATATCCAATGCACTCTAATTGAAAAAACAGTATTTCAAAATTGAAAAAAAATTATAAATATTTCAAATTATGTCTTTATACAATATCAAAAAATCAAAGAAAAATTTGGCTACCTGTGCATGTTCTGTTTATAAGTCGAAAGCCAGTACAACATCGTGTAGAGTTGGTAGACCTATATAAAAAGATTTACTTATTATTAAATATATATAATAAGGATAGATTTATATGAATACTAATTTAATGCTGCCCACTTACTTTTCAATTACACAATCCTGTTGGCCTCTGGATATCACAATAGTAAATGCAAAAATAACTACTAGGCATAAATACAGATGAATTTGATGACGGTTTATCACATCTTTTTCCATGTTCATCCTAAACGTGTGTTACATATATAAGGCTGTGTATTAAAAACCCTTCTCAACCACAATTTAGAATAATAGAGATGAACAAGCAAATACAATAAGGAAGTAAAATCTGAACAAGGAAGAAAAATTCTAATAATTAAGTCAAAAGGAACCATGGCAGCACATATTGTTGCCTAGCTGCAATAAGGTATCCCTCTCCGATTTTTGAATATCTGATGTTTACTGGAGAGGGGTATAATTACATCGGATCTCCGTAATTGTGCAAATGTTTTTAATGCAGCTGATCTTGGTCTGAAAAGATCGTTTATATCTTTTTTTTAGATCAATTGTTTTTTTTTAAAATTCGGATTGAATAAATTAACCGTATATAAACCAAAACTACATAAAACACACCAGCATGTTTACCAGTCGTTTTTCTTCAGCAGACATGATAGTTCTCGCGTGTTTTGATGGGATTAACGCTTGGAGTTTTGATGGGCTTGATAACGTAATTGTCAGTGTAAATAAGTGATCTTTTCTCGTTCTATAACAAAAACATCATTTAAGAAAAGGGTATACAATGGAAAATTCATATTGACCACGTTATTTATGCTTGGGGGAATTCCTATACTCAGTTCAAGATCTGCTCCTGAATTCTTTTTGGCTGTCCCAGAATAAAAAAAGATCAAGATCAGTAGACATGGTGGACAAATTTAACTTGTATTGTGGACATACACGAAAAATAACCGATACATGGAATCCATTATAGTTGAGTATGACAAAAATATTCCCATAATATTGAGTATAATCCAGGATTATACTCAATATTATTGGAATATTTTTGTTATACTCAACTATAATGTTTAAGTTCAGGTAACAAATGCAAAACTTATTGTCATTTATTTACGATTTGAGCCGAAATTGTTGCGGGAGTGAATCACCCCCCCCCCCGAAAAAAAAAATCGCTAGAGGGCTACATTAATGCAGCTAATTGTTGCCTAATCCATTGAGTAGTTTCATAATTGAAATTAAATTTAATTAACTTCTTATTTCTAAACTGTAAAGAGCACAATTTCAATGTGTTGTAAATTTTGGTTATCAATTTTTCGATGGCTTGTAGTCGTAATGAATGGCCTTATTTTTTTTCGACGATAATCCTGATATAATTGTTTACACTTAGAGTAAAACCAAGAAAGAAAGTGGGCGCTGAAGATGTAGAAGGAATCTGGGCACAATAGGAGGGTGAACATTTCATCGATCAATTTTGCAAATTTTTTTAATGATAACTGTTGGACATGGAATTGGTAGAAAAATGTTTGTAATGCAAAATGTTTTTTTCAAAATATTAGTTAAAATATAACAACACGATGCAATTCATGCAAAAACATACTTATTTACAGCTGTTTTTAAGTAATTTTGTTGTTTCTGGGTTTCTCTCCACAAATTTAAAACATGTTAATATGACATATTTCAACATTAAAAATGTCGCTTACTTAAAAAAGATGGAGAGATGACCCAGATATGACGAATTATGTACTTTTTAAATAATATTTTTGGAGGACAAAAAAAAAAAAACAAGTTCAGACAATGTTGTGTCAAACACTATACATTATACCGCACAATATAAAGTCTCGTATGTCTCACTGGTTTTGTCCTGGATAAGTGAACACTAACATGGTGTGTTTTGGATTCAAATTCTCCTGGTGATTCTTGTTTTTGAAACATTTTTGTTTTTCAATGAATGTTGATATAACATTTTGTTGAATTATACATACCGGTTTATGATAATTACTCGTTATTGTTTTCTACCCTATGAACTCTATATTCTGTTCTTATTTAAATATACAATATAACTGAATCAAAATATGTATGCATTATTGGTTTGCCCTTCCTTGTCCTCTTAGAAGCTTGTGAGGTTTTTTTTAATTGCCGAAATAGACATGTACTTCAACTTCAACTATCAAGTTAACATATTTTGAGTTGGCTAATCATTTTTTGTTCAAACCTGTACATTGTATATCGAGTGTTATATAAATAATAAAATGCTTTTTTTGGAGATTCATTCGTGATATGAAGCATTTTTTGTTTATATTAACATCTGTCTTTAAATTAATTATTAAATTTATTATGAAAAGTTAGTAAAATTCACTTAATAACTGTTGATGTACATAAGTACGTTAGCAAAACGAAACAGCCAAATCGTCCTCTTTGAGACCTTGAGTCTGACATCATCATAGTTATTTCGTGCAGTCCGTGATTTCTCTTAGGTCGTTGTAGGTTTCGACCAGTCAATAAACATGGCGTGTCAACTTCAGTCCTGTCAGTTTCAGCCGCTGTAGATTTCGACCAATCGATAAATGGACGTGTAGATTCCAGTCTGGCTGCTTCTATAGAGCTATGAGTTAAGTGTAAGTTTCCGTAAGAAATATAGGAAATATTACTTTGTAGATGTAAATATAGACATTTTAGGTCTCACACAAGCAATTAATTTCACTATATGTTACTATATAGCTTTAATTCAGTTAATTAATTAACTATACTCTCAGCATATAATTCATGAAAGAGAAATTTTAGTGAAATGCTTCAAGAAAAATTTTAGATCAGAAAAATAACGCCTTAAGCGGTTTCTAAGAGAGATAATTGAGAGTAAACATACCTACCCCCAAATACACGTGGGTTCCACATGTTGACAAACAGGCTCAGCACCATCCATGCATCATGCGCATCTAAAAAAATAGTTCCACTGAAATTAGTGTGACAATTCCCCTAAAGTAATAATTCTCCTAGCCACTGAGTCCAAAATCAATACTATAGGCCTAAAATAAGGTGCCAAAAAAGGAAGAAAAAAAAGAAATTGTCTCTATATATATGGAACTACAATTGACTAAGTTCAGTTTGATTGGCTATTTCCTTGCGTAAGACCTTTAAGACAACTAAAAGTTTATGAAATTTAATTAAATTTGCAGAAAATGTCTAGTAGGTATCTATCACCTATATGCTAGTGTATGAAAATCTACTTTTGACCCTAAGGGATTAAAAATAGGAGATAACTCTTCTTAACAGCTTGCTGAATTCTGGAGTAAATTTCTGTTAAAATTCATCTACAGTTCATCTTTTTAAAACTCAATAAAAATTAATTAGTGAGATATTGAGAAAAGAGCTTGGAATGAAATGAAACCTGAAATGTTAGAGTTTATGTGTATGTGCTTTAAAAAAAATTCATCTCTAATTAATAGACATTAATTAGCTAAGAAACAGGAAAATGACTTAGATATTGGAAATAATTAGCAAAAAGTTGTTAATTTTAATTCTAAGACAAAGACAGAGACTGGAAAAAATGGTGCCAGAAGAGTCTTCAATAATGTACCTTGGAGCTTTGATAACGGTGGTCACTGATTAATGGCTAGTGATTAAGATAAGAGGTTCTTAAGCAATGGGGGGTGATGAGGCTTTTCCATCAGTCATCAAAGATGGGGGTTCCTCTTAGAAGACATGGCAGCTCTAAAATAAATAAACAGTATGAAAGTTTACAATACATAAAAACTTGCACCACACACGACATCACATTATTAGAAAAAGTCTACAAGTGTACAGTTCAATATAAATCATGCCAAAGAAAGGACCAAAGTGGCTGCATCAACATCAGTACAAAAAAGGAAACATACCTCACAACAAGGGCCAGAAAAGTACAGGGACCACCAGTCCAGTACAGTGTCTATGTCCTATAAGAAGGCTGAGTAAAGAAGAGTTTCAGGACGTCGTACAGCAGCAGAAGGATGGAATATTCACAATAAGCGATGCTGAGCGTAGAGGCAGTCAAATGAAGATTTTGCGACCCGGGCCCAGTGAAGTGCAGCTGGTAGACTCCTACACAGATGCAGAGTCACCGAACCCTAATTCCAGACTTTACAAAGTGCTCCATCAAGAAAAAACTGCTAAACTATGGAACCATGCATTTAAAGAGCACTCACAGAAATTCCCGGACTGTGACGGTTCACTGGACTGGAACCAGCATGGGGAGGAAAAGAGAGGCCTGGCATGGATCCTTTCCATTCGATGTAAGAAGTGCCATTACACCAGTCACCGTGAAAAGCTGTACGAGGAAGTCAGTCGATCAGGAAGGGGACGGAGAGCGGCACAGCTTAATGTTGCCATGGCTGTCGGTCACTTGGGTACCAGCCTTACAACAGAGGGTATGCGTGGTATGCTTCTTGGCGCAAACATCGAACCAGCATCAGCCACCAACATTCATCAGACCTGCAACAAAGTAGGCAAAATCATCACTGACGTGAACAAAAACAGCATGAAGAAAATAAGGCAGGACATTCAAGAGCTTAACGAGAAATGTGGACTTGCCAATACACCTATAAGAGCGGAAGGAGATGCCCGGTATAACAATGCCACCTTCAGTGCGATAGGGAAAACACCATTCCAAGCTGCCACAAAAGTGACATACACTTTAAGTGAAAATGTTACCAAGAAGAAGAATGTTGTGGCAGTGTTTTGTGGCATAAAACTGTGCAAGAAAGGCACCTATCTTAGAGCCAAGGGAAAGGAAGTTACCTGCCCCGGACATGAAGGCTGCACTGCAACCATTCCTCCAGAGACCACCATTGGAGACGAAAAGAGATGGGCTGCGGAATGCATCAGTGAGCTGCAAAGTGATGACCGTCCACTCATCATTTCCCATTTCACCAGTGATGGAGATAGTGCTGCTGCTTCCGGTGCATCTGAAAAGCAAGGGCATATGATTGAAAACCTCAAAGACCTGCGCCACTTCTTTGACTCTCAGAGAAAACAGACTGCTAAAGCTCCATTCAGCAGTCACATGTTTCCTGGAAGAACAAAAGCTATGAGAGAATCCATGCAGAGGAGATTTGCCCTGGACCTGAAGCTTAGATGCAGGACCGAGTACGAAAACTGCTACAAACACTACTCCGGTGACTTACCTTTGATGAAACGGGCCATGTCAACTGCTGTCCGTTCCATCATCAGCTGCTACCAAGGACAGTGCGGAAAGTCCTGCCAACTTCATTCCTTCTCCTGTCGCGGACTGAAAAACAACAAGTGGAACTCTTCAGTGTTGCCTCGTGACTTCGAATTAAGCATGACAGAAGAAGACATGTGCTTGTTAAAAGACTGTATAAATCTGACTTTGGGACCTAATAATCTTGATAGAATTAAATATCACACTTGTACACAAAAATCTGAATCTGTTAATAGGGCATATTTAAAATCAAATCCAAAATGTATTACAAGTAGTAGAAATTTTGAAAGTAGAATACATAAAGTTGTGCACTCACTCAATCGGGGTCATGGAAATTCAACATTGGAACTTTGTGAATCTGTAGGGGCACCTGTTGTAAAAGGAAGTAGAGTGGTCCATCATCTAAAACAACAGCAAAATAGGCAAAATTACTTTAAAATGAAACAAAAACTCTTAAAATATAAATACAAAAGAAAATTTTACAGATCTAAAAGATATCAGCTCTATGATAAAAAGTCTAAAGACACTTATAGTAAGTCACTAACAGATCCAAAGTTAAACAGGAAGTAGTTAAGTGGGGGGGGGGGGGTGTTATCATAGGTGGGTTGGGTTGGGGGGGTGTAGTTAGCATGTTTGAAATATTTGTTATATTATACCTATCATATGAATTTTGTATTACATTCAATAATTGCTCTGTTTAAATAATGTGCACTGAATGTATGGTAATGTGTGAATGATGAGTGTGTAAAATGTGAAATGTCCTTTTATGGGGTGCTCAGTTCATGTAAATATGTTATATTTTTCATTGTTTATCTTATTAAAATGATTGCAAACAATTATCTTGATTTTCTTACCTGTCTGATGTACACAACAAAGAGGACTGAGACGATTGGTTGAAATACGGGTACACAGGTGTCAAATTTCACCGTTGGTGACAAGGCAGCATCCCGCATTGTTTATCCGCCATTGTTGATCTTTAACAAGGGAGACAACTCCTGAAATTCGAAAAAATGCAGTTTAAATAAAAGTTACATGTTTCTCTTTAGGTCTCACACAAGCAATTAATTTCACTATATGTTACTATATAGCTTTAATTCAGTTAATTAATTAACTATACTCTCAGCATATAATTCATGAAAGAGAAATTTTAGTGAAATGCTTCAAGAAAAATTTTAGATCAGAAAAATAACGCCTTAAGCGGTTTCTAAGAGAGATAATTGAGAGTAAACATACCTACCCCCAAATACACGTGGGTTCCACATGTTGACAAACAGGCTCAGCACCATCCATGCATCATGCGCATCTAAAAAAATAGTTCCACTGAAATTAGTGTGACAATTCCCCTAAAGTAATAATTCTCCTAGCCACTGAGTCCAAAATCAATACTATAGGCCTAAAATAAGGTGCCAAAAAAGGAAGAAAAAAAAGAAATTGTCTCTATATATATGGAACTACAATTGACTAAGTTCAGTTTGATTGGCTATTTCCTTGCGTAAGACCTTTAAATCCCAATTGATTGGTGTCCAGGGATGGGGTAATCATAATCAGTAATCGTAATCAGCTGTAATCGATTACAGGTTGATGAGTAATCATGAGTAATCAGTAATCATCCATTTTTCTGATTACAAGTAATCGTAATTTAATCGATTACTCTGTGAAAAAGTCCTGTAATCATGATTAATTTTTGATTACTTTTATGATTACAATGGCAAAAGTCAATAGGTTGAAATCATTATTCATTGGATCTTATATTTAGTGAATAAGGTTCAGTCTTAAAGTTGGCCAGTATTCCTTTACTGCCCTTGGGCATGTTTCAATGCATGTCAAGTCACGATACAATGAGTTTGCTATTCAACAGTCCTTGCTTTTAGGCGCAGAAATCAGTTCACAAACTGTGCTTATTTAATTTGGAACATTATTTAAAGAGTCACTTTTAGTTGGACTTTGTTTAGAGAAAGATGTATGCTGTACACCATTTTGAGTTTTCTGATGATCAACCATCATCGGGTATTGTGAAAGCCAAATGTAGATACTGTTCTGCATACATATCGGGGAATGCAAAAACTACTTCAAATAGCAAATAATGCAACAAATTACACTGATACCAGAATAAAGAGTCATGTCAAAAAATGCACTAAAAATGAAAAACAAATAATGTAATCTAAAGTAATCACGATTACAATGAGGAAAAGTAATCTAATGTAATCGATTACTTTTAAAAATGGATGTAATTAGCCTGTAATCGATTACTTTTAAAACACAAAGTAATTGTAATTTAATCGATTACTTTTGAAAGTAATCGACCCCATCCCTGTTTGTGTCAATGATTCCTGCAAACTTACTATCTTAAGCGCCCAATTTCTTCACAATGGGATAAAGACAAAAATAGAAATAGAATGAATAATTTTGATATGTCATTTACATTGTGCAACTGCATCTAACTTTTTTATGCTTGGACTGTTACAAGCTGACAATACATCAAAATAGGAACACCATGCTGATATTGTATGTGTATCAGAGAACGAATTCGATGAAAAACAAAAAGGCCGACGACTGGAAGCGTATCTTATAATATAATGGAAAAGTTAAGTCTATTCCAATAATATATAAATAAACAGGTTACACAATGTTACATGCAAAAGCTCTTAAGTGCATCATAAAGCAAGAATTTTCTGTTTTAAACAAGAGCCAATTAGGCCTTAACAGTCACCTAAGTACCAGATCCCATACGCAAACTTGTCCAGGAGTCTCATTCATGGCTTTAATTCCGTTTCATTCTGTAGTAGAAATTATAATATTGCAATGATGACCACCACCTCTCTGTCTTCAAAAAGGACTATGGAACCTATAATTTTAGCGAAAAACTTAAAAATCATAATAGCGTGAATGACCTGATATTGGAAAGGCGCAAGACTCTGATAGAAAATAATTTTCCCATGTTTGTTAACTTTTAAGAGAGGTTTAATGTGTTTCTGTTTTCATAAATGAACTAAAGACAAGGTGGCAAGCAAACATGCTTTATTTAAAACAGCCTCCCATCCACCATCTTCAGGGGCAGACAGAAACTCTCCTGTGGGCATTTAAACAAAACAAACCAACTGTAAAAAAAATATATATATAAAATTTTCCCTCTTCTTTTGGTCCAGCTTTTGATTATTCAGCCTTACTAATTTGCATTTCACAATGTGGTATTTATTCTAAAATCATTCTACATGTACTGCTAATCGGTGGTTTAGATTTGCCAATTCTTACTTTACCTTTTACAAGTTTATCTAAAAAATGGGGTTACTCAGGTGACCAAAAAATGTTTACTGGTAAAACTGAATATAAGCACAATACTTAAACATAATTTGTATATTACAATATGTTAAAAAACGGGCGCAGATCCAAAATTGAGAAAATTATTACCAACATTCATAAAAGAGAAAAAGAAAGATCACGCTCGTACTTTGGCATGACAAGTATGATATTTAAATCCAAAAAAGGAATGCTGATATTAAAAAGGACGGAAATATAATGAAATAAATTTGATTTTTTCAGCAAAACCTATCAGAATGACATTTTTGTGATTTTGATCAGTCTTCTCAATGGTAAAATGTATGTTTTTATGTGTTTGTCTTTTACCCCTATCTGATAATTTTTTGAGAGCATTACAGAAGAATTTGTGTTAATTTCTGTTTTATTTATTCTTCATGTATTTTTGGCATTCTTATATATCAGAATGACCTTTTAATAAGTTATATACGAATGCACTTTTTGTATGTTCCACGTCTCAGCAAACTAATTGAACTGAGTTTGAATTAAAAACTGAAATACAAAAACTTATTTTAATAATTTTCCCGCCGATATGTACAATTTATTAAAAGTAAAACAGTTTTTCTGTCCAATTTATTTCCTTATCAATCAATTAACCTAATTTTTGGTTCCGTTCCACCTTTAAGCAGCCCTCAAGATACAACAGCTTCAGTTGTACTTTAACATTGGTCACCACGGTATTTTAAACATGTTTTACCGTAAAACGATATTGACGATTTCTTTAAATTAAGCTACAATAAAGGCAAAAAATATATAAATTGAATGTATATAAAGTCCCTACCGTGTTCGAACTCGGGACCTTCAGGTTAGTAGACCAAAGCTACCCGCGTGTCCCACGGAGTTAAACATCGCATCGCTTCTTGGAGATATACAATGTTTAACAATGCTTTGAAATCACCATGTTCTCACGTACTGTCATAAAAAGTAGAAGACACAGGGTGTCGAGAATCCTTTACCGATATTGTTGTGTATTCCTTACGGCTGTTTATGTAGGATGCAATGGCTTATTAAGATTTAAATGAAAAGTTGATTTCAGTATAGAAATGTCGACTATTGGATTATTGTTCCAACAGGGTTTTTTTATTATCGAGATATATTGATTTGATAAAGATCATAACATTTCCGTATCTTTGTGGATGTCTTGGATAGTAGGCTTCCATTGTTTAGTGAGATATCTATTGTGTCCTAAATTTTGTTTCTTTGTTGTGTTGTAATCTTCAGAACAAATATCAACCATGGCAGCTTTCGGGAAATGAATATGGTTCTGTCCATATGAAGAACCGCTGTGTAAGTGTTGATCATCAAGGGTCACATGATTTGCTGTATTTTGGTGTATTAGAAACTTTTTTCTGAATTGTTTAAGCGAGCTTTAAAACTTCATAGATTTGAGATCTTAAGATTTTGTGTCCATTTCATTCTTTTCCTATCAATCAAAATTTAAAACCAATAAATAAAAAAAATATCCAAACACTAGTATTGACAAGTTTTAAAATCGATACTTATAAAAAGATTTAAATGAATCACATATTTTCTGATTGAAATGTTCCGTCTCCATCTGTTTGTGCTGAAGAATAACTAAGTGTACTTAAAACATGACTATATAGCATTGCTTTGCCATTAAGTCATTTTCCCGTGATTTTTCAGTTACATTCAATCGATAAAATGACAGAGTTTTATTCTATGAATATTGTGACTCAATGCAGTTGTTGATTAAAAACAAATCATGCAAACCAATCATGCATGTAATTAAGGTATTAAAAAAATGGTTTTGGGGAATATTTGCAACTAAGTTTAATCAGTTTTAAACGAAATCACAAGCTTCTTGTGTTTCTGTATTTAAATTTTGTAATAGAATAACAATAACCAATTTGATGAATATGTAGTGTTATACGAGTACAGTTATTACAAGATAAGATTTAACAACTTCAATAAAAATAAAATAATTTCGATGAAAACTGAAAGTAATCAAACAAAATATATTTGCAATAAAGGTCGAAACTTTCCTTAATATATTTTGAGTTTGAATGGAATCTGAAAATACTCAATACAACAAACCCAATATAGAAAATTCATTTTTATTTTGCTTTTAAAGAGATTTCGCGATACAAAAAAGGAATTTACAGAAAATTGGATCCAAAGTGTTCGCGATATCTTCATACAACGGAATAACTAGACCTCATTTTTACGAATATTTTCCTCCTTAGGAACAAAGTTTACATGTTCTGCAGCTAGCCATTATCATTACTTACAAAATGATGAGATATAGCTCACCGGATTAAGATACAATGTGAATTAAATGCAAATCAAAATATGCATGTTATTGTCAGCCTTCAAAAAACTGTTAAGAGGTGTAATACAAGTACAAAATGTAGTTGGCCACTAGTTAAACAGTCTATATATGTGTTATTACATGTTTAATGCTTTATTTTGTTCTTTTTTATTTGAATCTTACCACACGTGGAGTTTGATGTACAGCCAACAAATCGATTAGGTGTTTCGTTCACAGCACAATTGCATGTTTATTTCCATCTTCGTCCGTAGCTGCAATAATGTAGCCCTCTCCGATTTTATTAAATATCTTATGTTTACTGAAGAGGGCTACAATTCCATATGATCTCCATAGTGGTACAAAATTAATTTTTTAAAGCGGTTGACTTCGGTCTGAAAAAAATCGGTTTTATATTTGACTTCCTTAAGATAAAATTATTTTTTAATTCAGGTTGAACAAACTAACCGTATATAAACCAAATCCAGATAAAACACATTAGCATGTTTACCAGTCGTCTTTTTCAGCAGCCATGACAGTTCTCGCGTGATTTTAAGGGATTTTACGCTTGGAGTTTTGATGGGCTTGATAACGTGAATGTCAGTGTAAATAATCGATCTTACCGCGTTCTATCCCTACAACAACATTTAAAGAAATAGAATATAATGGAAAATTCATATTTACCGCGTTAATTAAGTTTAAAGTAGGGTAAATCCTATATACAGTTCAAGATCCGCTCCTGAATTCTCATTGGCTGTCCAAAAATAAAACCGGTCAAGGTCAGTAAACATGGCGGACAGACTCAACTTAAGTTGTTACGATGTTTGAGCTCAAGTAAGAAATGCAAATTTCATTGTCATTTATATACGTTTTGAGACGAAATCGTTGCGGGAGTGAATCACTCCATCGCACTTGCATCATTACGGAGAACCTAAAGATACGTACGTGTTAAACTTTATCAATGACGACTATCTGGGTGTGTAGTGATGGGTTGAAATTCTCAGAAAAGAAGTAAGTAGTTTTTAGACGGGGTCACGTGACCCCGTCTATTGGTTTACTCTCAGCCGAAGTCTGAAACCGGAAGGCACGCGTAGAACACATTAATTGAGTCTACGCGTAAGAAAATAGTGTAGAAAGTTTTCATGCATTTCAGTAAATATGTATTATAAAAACACGCATTAAATCTTTTTAAGTCCTCTGTGTATAAACAAAATTCTATTTAGAAAATAAACAAATAGTTTTATTAATCAAATTATTCTTGCTCGGGTTCAAATGTGGAATGAGTTACGTAACTGAATGGACAGCGCCGTTGACGATTCAGTTGGTGTACGAGCTCATTAATCAATAGAAGAGGTTGATGGTGGAATCAAAATTAAAGTTCCCAAACGCAATGTGTCATTTTTGAAAAGTTGTTAATTTTATTTTGACAATCGTTCACCTTAATACTACCAAACTTCATGCGCAAGCCGAAGTTAAAATCGGGACGAGTTATACACAGATGTTTACAAATTAAATAGGTGTTTCATTGGCTTCCAGTCTACTTGCGGTATGACTGCTGTTCGTCTCTAAAGAAATTTTGTACAAAGAAAATAAAAACAAGTCTAAATTTGTTTTCTCGTTCGCTGGCTCTTTAGTTGATTAAACTGAATTTAAATTTTAAACAATGCATTGTAAGCAAAATTTATAATATATTATACATTTTCGAAGACTTATACATCATGATATATACAATCTTATCGATCGAAGAACCAAGTTAAATGTTAATGTCCATGTTGTCCAGCTTAGTTGGAATTAGGCTTGGTGTGAATTACATTGTAAAATAATGCATAACATTACCATTACTTCATGAATTAGTGCATTAAATTACCATTACCATTACTTAATTTTCTTGAAGTAATGCGTTACATTACCAATACATGAGTAAAGTAATGCATTACCATTACTTTGTGAAAAGTCAATAAGTTTTTAAAAAAGTAATTTATAAACTAAAGAAAGAGTTTTTGTAAATACTTCATAAATAAAACATGCTTAAAATATTTCCAGGTTCATTTTACTATTAGGTTCAAATTTAATGACTTATACAAAATTGCTGTTGCACTTGTAGTTCTCAAAGTAAGGTTGACCCGTAACATTTACACGCTAATGGCGGAGTTGACAATCTCTGCTATTTCTGTCTCTTATTTTCGGGGTATGAATTTTAATGAAAGGAACGGTTGTATCGTAATTCGTGTAGGTGATGCACGAGTTTACACAAAAATTAGTAAGTGGCGAACGGATTTATTTTTACCTATTAATTTTGCATGAATCGTAAATTAGGGAAATCGTGTCAGATAAGTCGGTCTTAAAAATCAAAATGGCGACATGACAAATCTTTTTACTGTCAAAGTTCTTGGAATCTTATTGTAATAAGAATATTTCTAACGTCAGGTGCCTGTGTTTGGTATCGGTATACAAATGTTCAATTTGTTTGTTAATTCAGCAGTTTTAGAGTTTTCGTGGTTTTAATAAAACTTTTATTACGGATACCGTCCGACTTGTGGATTTTCCTCGGATCACAAAATTGAATAAATCTAATGATTAAAATTATCTACTTTGATATAGTTGTTTGCTTTTTCCGGTTAGTAGTAATTTTTAAAATTTGTCCTTGAGGTCTTATTTTACATAAAATATTAATTTGTGTCAATTTTCTACAATTATGAAGGCCGAGATTGAGTAAAATTTAGACAAAGTATCAGACAATTGCAAAAGAGCCGAATTAACATAGATTGCCATAACTAATTCAAACTCATCACTTTTGGAAGCTTATTTGAGGAAATCCAGGACAATTACAAGTTCAAACTTTCAAGACCCCTTCTTTCAGTACTCTCAGTACTTTGATTATTCTTCCAGTTTATTGGATAAATGGTCATATAGGTTGTCCAAAAGTTGTGTAACAAATTAAAGGAGATACGTCTTTTGGACCTAAAACTAATGCTATCAATGTATAAATAATCAACAAATATCTTTTGATTAAGCTCATCTGCACAATGCTGTTCCGGCTTTCGAAAAGTAAAAGGAAATTGTGAAATTAACAAGCTTTCTTTCTAAACTTTGGTTATATCATAATTTTGTAATATTACGAGACACAGTTGCTGATTTTTAATATTTAATAATGTTTTGTTTTTTTAAATGCACAGGATTTTTTGAAAATGTTGCGATTGTTCCTGCCTACCAGGGTTCTAAATACGAAGTAGCTGCAATAATGTAGCCCTCTCCCGATTTTTTTTTTTTTTTTTTTTGGAGAGGGCTACAACTCCTAGGCATGGATAACAAAAGCTTGTTATGGTCATACCCTGCTAAACGATTTGCACAAGATTATAAATAATTGATTTAAAACAAGAGAGACTTAAATATATATGCAAACGCAAATTTAAAAAAAACATGGATATAAAACATTTTAAAAACTCGGATGGACACAATAAATCAAATGTTCAACAACAAATGTAACTGCTTCATATTTGCATAGTTTATTAATCAATTTTAATAATCGATAAAATAAACGCATAAATTTTTAACCCACTTTACAAAGAATAAAAAATCGCCAAATTCGGAAGGTTACTACAAAAAATTATGTGTAAAATATATTCTCTATCAATTCAAAGCCATTTTTATTGATTTAACCGCTGATATCTTTACTGTACTGAGTATTACGAGGGTCAATCAAAAAATACGAAGACAATGTGGCTGTCTATCATATATTTTTCATGAAAGTCATATTTAACAGATTAATCTGTGCACCAACACTTATGTTATTGATATACGAAGTTTTAGTCCATTGGATGAAACGGTATTTTTGTTACCCCTTTTTAAAAACAACATGTTTTGTCACCACGGCGCACGGTAACGTTCAAAACATGACGTCAATATTAAACACGCACAGTTTATAGATAAACCCCATCTTTATATCACGCTAAGTCTCTTGTGTCTTTAACCTTACAATTTAAAATGACACTGAACCACTTAACATCTTATTTGCACACATTTGTTCGAGAATCATAAATTAGTTCTTCAAAGTTTTCATTTTCTAACCGTCTGTCTCTTGGTTTACTGTAACGATAACCCTGAACGTCGGTTGACGTTACCTATTTTTTTACCAAATATTTACAGATATTCTACTCTCTTTCGGACTGTTTTATATTCAAAATACAATTACCACCACTCCCACAAAATATTTTACAGTTAAACACAAACTTGCAAATAATTGTTGACTTATTTTTTGCACCACTGAGCATTTTCACAGCTTGTGTCGGCTTTTTCCTGGGTTAAATCCATTTTGTTTGTACCTCTTGTTGCGCCGTGACGTCCGGCGACGTCGATGTTTTAAGTCAATTCTAAAGAGGACTATCTGTCTTTAGTTACTAATATCTGTTCGACAAAACAATATATCCCGTCTTTATTTGGAGCATATAATACCAAGACAAAACTTAATTTGAGGTTTCAATATTATTTGCTTTTAAGCCCATTTTATAGAGATATTACTTTCAACATTATAAGGTTTATTGTTGACATAACAAAAACTTTTGACCGTGCGCCGTGACCTCATTTTTGCAGGATTAGATTCTAAATAATTCTTAGAAATAAAGGAATTGAATAACTTTTTTTTGCACATTGTTTGAAACTGTTGTTAAATTATGTCTACCAAATTTAGTAATGATATGACGTTAAGTAACATAGCTATGACAAAAGTCTTCGTATTTTTTGATTGACCCTCGTACAGGTTTGAAAATGCCAAATATGATGAGAAAGATATACCATATGATTGTAACTGCTTTTTGACATGTTAAAATGTTTGCAAAAAACTTAGCTGCTCGCTTTCTCATTGCAGAAAATGTTAAATACACGTTAATGCGAATTTTGAAAATAAAATAACCTTTAAAATAATAGAGTTGAACTACAATAAATACTTTACAGACATAGATGATTAAATATTATTATTATACATATGTAATGAACAAATAAATCCTAATAGTACGTACAAAAAAATGAGCACTAAAGAATCCATATTTTTTTAAGAAAAAAGAAACAATTACGTATGGACAGGTGGGAGATTGATATTGGGTTCTATTTGTATTGAGTTATGAGCAATGATTTTAATATTGGTATTATTGCATCAATGGATCTGAAAGTAGAAATTAAGGTAAACTTTTAAAACCTCGTTATGCAAATTGTTAGTATCTGTATAAACTGAAAAAAAAATTCTAGAAATACGTAAGCAACATTTCATTCGAGTATGCTTTAGAGTCATTATCACTCAGGCCATCATAAAAAATATCTACGTTTCCCCTAACCCGATCCTTAATTTTGAAATTGTGTAGGTAGGTAGGTAAATAATTTTTTTTCTGCCAAGGCATAATATAAAATACATAATATATTAAAAATTTTAAAAAAACATAAATCAATGCTTTAATTAATTACAAAACTAAAAAAAATATGACCAGTTTTTAAACAAATTGTTATACCTGTGCTGATGGAATGTAAAACAAGTTTAATATCGAATTCACAGTTTGATATTGTTCATCTTAAATATGTTTGATTCATTGACTACATGTGCATAAATACATTTATCATCATTTGTATAATGATGTACATGTAAACTTATATATAACCTATTATTTATTTATATATGATTTTAATGATCATGATATATCTTCTTCAATGTGTCAATTAATTTTTCAAAATTTGGTATACAAAATGTCTAAAAGTATATCAAAACAATAATATTTGATAAACTTAAGGAACTGTTTAAATTTTTCCAAACGTAAAGAGTCTTTCATTTCACATGTACCAACCTAATTTTTGGAAGATTTTTTTCTCCCTAACAGAAAAGAAGGGAGAAATTAAATACAGCTAATCTACAGGAATGATGGTATACACAGATTCAACCTTAATTAAAATTGGATTAAATTTAAGCGAGGTAATAAAAAATAAAACAACTTCTAAAAGTTTTAAAAACTTATCCAATCTATTTAATTTAATTCATTTGATATATTCATTCATTTTTAGATAAAATGTTTTGTAATTATGTTAGTTAGATGACAAATAAAATCAGTCTCTGTACTTCTGTGTATTTTGGAGGTATTAGTCTAACCTTTTGACCCAATGACAACCATTGCGTAGAGGATCATTTTAATTTTTAAGATAACTGTACGCAAATAGTTTTATGATTATTTTATTATGAATAACTAATTACAAGTTACCAACTAATTTTAATATCAATACAAAAAGTAATAAACATCGGTTGTAATTTTCAATTCAGAGTAACGTTATCCTACATGTTGTATCACTCGTATTTATACCCATAAAAGATAAAACAATCGATTAATCACAACAGCGGTTAACTGAGGCTGTGGAAACGTCTTTTGAATTAAATGATTATCATTTTAAAGTCTCTGGGGTTAATTTACACGATCGTGAACTCAGAATACATTCTCTTTCGGAGGAAATTCCGGCGAAGTTACCGATTATAAAGCGAGTTTGCGCCCCTGTTATGTTGATGATCGAGGCTTTCAAAATGATTGGAAAACAAAAACGATGTGGGTCTTATAAAAACGATTTCGGTAAAGTTACGTTAATATCAGTCGGCGGGATTTAATTAGTTCAGTCGCGTCAGGGGAAACATAGATATTTTTAATTTTGACCTCAGTTACACATTTTATAACAAGCTCGTTGCTCTTTTTACACGCTGTATCAGAATTTTTGTATTTAAAATATCCTGAGAATTTATAATATTTTTTGATTTTACAAGTGTAACAGTTGTTTGATAAGTACAAATAAAACTCTTTTACAGTTTAGGAGTATATATATGATTTTAATAAGTATAAAAATCAATATGAATAATCTATAGAAATTTATTTTATTACATGTCTCCGTGCAATTTATCAACTCTCTTCTAAATTAAATCTAATATTACAATGGTAAGTTTAAACCCGCAACAACAAATTATCTGTAATAAGAAAAACAAAAAGCAAAAAGGGACATATACGGTACGTGCTATTCAATGATTACGACAAGATATCGGAAGTAATTTTGATAGTATTATGTTAGTCACCAAATGGCTGAAAGCAAATTTTATAAAGAAAGGAGATTTGTTGATGTTACATAATTTCAGGTTTGATTGCATCAAATAGAAAAAGCGGATACAGGATGCAGAAAATCTTGCAAAAATACAATATAACAGCAATCATCCCACACTACCCACCCTGTCCTAATGATGGATATTTAAAAGCAAAGTTAATGTGAAAAGCATTGCTCAGAAAGTACTTAAACAAGAAAAGTTTTGCAGCCCTTTTTCAAATTCTGTAAAATACATTTCTAATTTTTAATATATCAAGATAAAATGCGTTGTATGAATGGAAAAAAATTGTTTTGAATGTAGAATTCAGTAAATTATGGTAAATGCTGTAAAGTCGTTAATTTGATAAATAGCGGAACTGTACATAACATGCTTTTAAAAAAAAAGAAATATGTGTTCTTTAAAAAGGCACAAACCGATGATTAAGCAAATATTGCATTTTCTACGATTTCTACTTTTCTTATATAAAATATTAACTTCTTTAAAAAAAAAGGTATTCGGAATTGAATAAATCAAAAAAAAAAAAAAGGGGGAAAAAAAGAATTACGCGGTGGGCCAACACAGAAATATTGAGTTTCCCATCCGCGTCATCGTCACACAAACGCAGGGAAATATAAACACTGCAACGTGCCATATATCATGAGCCATTAGTCATTTATTGAACCCCGATGTCTTCAAAAACTATGTATCTATAAAGATGCATTCTCTATAAATGCCTTTTTTACAACAGGCATCGAATAGCTTCATATTCCAATTCTTTTCTCCGTGTGTCAATCCCATTTTATCGTAATCACGGGACACTAAAATCAATGCCTAAAACATCTCGTTTTGTTAATATGTAAAATTTCCGGACGAGTTTTAATGACTTGTAAACTAAAAGCTGATGACATATGATGTGTTTAACCTTCGGTTTGATTAAATTTCCTATATTTCGTCTTATTTCCGTTGTCATAAAACATCTATTTTAAGTCATATTGTCATTTAAACTCAAATGAAGACAAAACAAAATTAATCAAAAGGAAATTAAAATTACTATTATTGTTATATTAAAAAACTTACCACACGTAAAGTTTGATATACAGCCAACAAACTGATTACAAATCTCGTTTACAGAGCAATTACACGTTCTTTTACATCTTGGTCCATAAAATCCTGGCGGACAGGGATAACTGCAATCTTTTCCAAAATACCCGATGCACTCTTATTAAAAGTAAAGCATTTTATAAAGTTGAAAAAATAACATAGATTTATCAAATTCTGTCTTTATACAATCTTTATACAATACCAAAAAATCAAAAGTAAATTTGGCTACCTGTGCAGGTTCCGTTTATAAGTCGATGAAAGCCAGTACAGCATCGTGTAGAGTTGTTAGACCTAAACAAAAAGATTTACTTTTGAATTGATATAAAATATGGATATATATATATATATATATAAATATCAATTTATTGCTGCCCACTAACTTTTCAATGAAGCAGTCCCCTTGGCCTCTGGATATCACAATTGTAAATGCAAAAATAACTACTAGGCATAAATACACATGGATTTGATGACGATTTATCACATCTTTTTCCATGTTCATCCTAAACGTGTATTAAATATTTAAGGCTGTGTATTCATTACCCTCTCATCCAAAATTAGAATAATACAGATGTACAGGGAAATACAATAAGGAAGTTAAATCCGAACAAGGAAGTAAAATTCTTGTAATTAGGCCAAAAATAACCATGGCAGCACATATTGTTGCCTAGCTGCAATAATGTAGCCCTCTCCGATTTTTGTTTATCTGATGTTTACCGGATAGGGCTACAGTTCCACAGGAACTCCTTAATGGTACAAAATTATTTTTTTAAATGCAGCTGACTTTGGTCTGATAAGATCGTTTATATCCTAGACTTTCTTTAGATCAATTGGGGTTTTTTTAATTTGGATTGAACAGACTAACCGTTTATAAACAAACACCAGATTAAACACATCATCATGTTTACCGGTCGTCTTCCTTCAGCAGTCATGACAGTTCTGTTTTATAGGAATTAAGCTTGGAGATTTCATGGGCTTGATAACGTAAATGTCAATGTAAATAAGTGATCTTTCCTCGTTCTGTAACTAAAACATCATTTAAGAAAAGGGAATACAACAGAAAATTCATATTTACCGCGTTATTTGTGCTTAAAATGGGGGAATTTCTATATTCAGGATCTGCTTCTGAATTCTCATTGGCTGTCCCAAAATAAAACCGATCAAGGTCAGTAAACATGGCGGACAAATCCAACTTTTGTTGTGGACATACACGAAAAGTAACCGATATAAGAACTATACTTGATATTTTTGGATTATTTATGCCATACACAATATATGTGTAATGTCATGTAAGAAATACAAAAAGTATTGTCATTTTTATACGATTTGAGCCGAAATCGTTGCGGGAGTGAATATTCACTCCCGCATTTTACATCAGTACGGAGATCCTATGGAGTTGAAACATTGAGTTCTTTCAACATTGATATTAAATTTAATTAACTTCTTACTTCTAAACTGTAAAGAGCACAATATCAATGTGTTGTAAAGTTTGGTTATTAATTTTCCAATGGCTTCTAGCCGTAATGGATGACCTTATTTCTTTTTCGACAATAATCCTATCTGAAGTATTTTTCGCATTCACTGAAGACTCATTTTGTAAATCATAATAAGCTTAAAACTTAAAAGTGGCGTTTTGTCACATTATTAAGACGAGAAAATGAGAATTGTAATGAAGTTAAGACAAACATTTGTAGATTCTACAGAAAATCAAAGACATGTCTCTTAGACTTCGCACTTTTTTCAATTATACACAACAATCCGAAATTAATACACAAAACAATTGTTTTTAATAGGTACACGTGATTGAAAGTAGCTGCTTTATGTAGAAATTATACCAGTGGAATAGACCAATCCACTTTACAAAAGTTATGTCCCTTGGCCGCCATCTTTGGGGGAAAACCCATATATTTCTCACAGTAGCCTTTGTAGTTTGGAGGGTTGTAACTTTGTCATTTGACATTAGAAATCTGTGTCCGCTGTGAATTCCATTGCCCCAAGTTGGGGCAACCCACACATCGAAGGACTAAATTAAATTCCAAGAGATTTCTTCACAGGACGCCCAAATATTTGGTTGCATAAAGAAGGGAAAAGTTGTTTTTTCCCTTTTGACCTTTGGGTTGACCTCGCAAAGGGGAACAACTTTTGCAAAGTGTGGATTGGACAATGCTTTTTTGAAAAAATATTGTGGTAACAAAGTTATAAAGATTTCACCTTATCAAAACTCGTCACGGATCTGGGCGCAAATTAGAGAAGAGTGAAATTTGCAATGATCGATTTTGCACATTTTTCGAATTATAAGCGTAATTTTGTTTCTGTTGGACGTGAAATTGGTAGAAAAATGTTTGTAATGCAAAAGTTTTGATCAAAATATGTGTCTAAATATAGCAACATGGTGCAATTTATACAAAACATACTTATTTACAGCTGTTTTTAAATGAGTCTGTTGTCTCTGGGTCTTCTCTCCACAAATTTGAAACGTGTATATATGACATATATCAATATTTGAACATTATTTCAACATAAAAAATGTCACTTACATAGAAAAAATGGAGATAAGACACAGATATGACTAATTATGTACTTTAAAAAAAAAATTTTTTTTTAAAGGTAAAAAAAGCCAAACTCCAGACAATGTTGTCTCAAACACTCTTTTATACAGCATAATATAAAGTATCGTATGTCCCACTGGTTTTGTCCTGGATTAGTGAACACTAACATCTAGTGTTTTGGGTTCAAATCCTCCTGGTGATTCTTTTTTTTTCATAAACGTTTCTGTTTTTTTAAATGAATGTTGATATAACATTATGTTGAATTAAAGATAACGGTATATTCTATTTAGTCGTTATTTATTCTGCCCTATGAACTATATTTTTTGTTCTTATTACCAGTTTATCAAAATATACAATTACCTGAATCAAAATATGTATGCATTATTGGTTTTCCCTCCTTGCCCTCTTAGACAGTTTGTGAAGTTTTTTTAAATCCAAAAATAGACATATACTTCAACTTCAACTACCAAGTTAATATATCTTGAGCAATTAATTTCTGTTCAAATCTGTATATAGCATTTCGAGGGTATGGAAATTTAAATCCGAATTGATTACTGTCGATGATTCCAGCAAACTTACAATCTTGTGCGCCCAATTTCTTCACAATGGGATAAGCGGATAAAAGCAAAACTATAAAAAGAATGAATAGTATTGTTGTGACATTTTTATTGTGCAACCGCATTTATCTTCCAATTTATGTTTGGATTGTTACTAGCTGAAAATACATCGAAATAGAAACACCATGCTGGTATTGTATCTGTATCAGAAGACAAACTCGATGAAATACAGAAAGACCGACGACTGGAAGCGTATTTTATAATATAATGGAACAGTTAGCTCGAATCCAATGATATATAAAATAAACAGTCTACACAATGTTACATGTAAAAGCTCTTGAGTGCATCATAACCAAGCATCTTCTCTTTTAAACAAGAGCCAAAAAGGCCTTAACGGTCACCTAAGTACCAGAGCCCATACATAAACTTGTCAGGAGTCTCATACATGGATTTGATAAAGTTTCATTCTGGAGTAGAAATTATAATATTGCAATGATGACCACCTCCCTGCCTTCAAAAGGACTATGAAACCATACTTTTATCGAAAACTTAAAAGTCATAATAGCGTAAACAACCTGATATTAGAAAAGCGAAAAATTCTGATAGAAAATAATTTCCCCATATTTGTTAACTTTTAAAATCGGTTTTATGTGTGTTATGTTCCATAGATGAACTAAAACAAGGAGGCTAGTATACATGCTTTATCAAGAACCACCTCTCATCCCCCATTCCCAGGGGCAGACAGAAACTCTTCTGTGAGCATTGAAACAAAACAATCCAACTATAAAAAGCTATAAAATTTTCCCTTTTCTCCTGGTCTACCATTTGAGTATTCAACCTGAGTACGTTGCATTTCGCCATCCTGTATTTATTCTAAAATCATTTTATGTATACTGCTTTTCTGTGATTTAGATTACCAATTTTTACTTTACTATTAACAAGTTAATTTAGAAAGTTGAGGAAACTCGGATGAATTAAAAGTCTCTATTGGCAAAACTGAACATAAGTACAATGCTGAAACATATTTTGTATATTACAATATGTTAAAAACGGGCGCATATCCAAAATTGAGAAAATTATAACCGACATTCATGATAAAGAAAAAGATCATGCTCGTGCTTTGGCATGACAAGTATAATATTCAAATCCAAAAAAGGACGAAAATATAGTGACAAAAATTTGATTATTCATCAAAACTTACAGAATGACGTTTTTCAATGTGATTTATCAGTCTTCTCAGTGGTACAATGTATGACTTTGTTTTATGTGCCTATCTTTAACCTGTATTTGATATTTTTTTTAAGCCATGACAGGAGAGTTTGGGAAGATTTTTGTTTTATTTATTCTTCTTGTATAATTGGCATTCGTATATATCAGAATAACCTTTAAATAAGTTATATACTTATGAAGTTTTTTGTTTGTTCCACGTTTCAGCAAACTCATTGAAATCAGTTTGAATAGAAAAAAACTGTAATACAAAAACTTGTTTTAAACATGTTTTACCGTTAAATGATATTAATGATTTTTAAATTAAGCTACAATAAAGCCAAACTTGTATACATTGAATGTATCACATTCCCATCAAAATTTAATATATCAGATGAGAGACAATGAACATTCAAATTTTATTACAAATTGTCTGTGTTTCAAAAGCAGTCTAATGAATGTTTCCATATGTTAAAATTCTCTATTATTCTTAAACAGTAATTGTTTCATTCTTTAACAGTTATCGTTTCAACAAGTGTTCAAAAAAATTGATATAAATTATTATGGACAATAACAACACACTAGTTAAAAAACTGTAGAGCTTATGATATAATAATGCACTAGTACTGTACAACACTAAACATTCCTGATGACAAAAATTTTCTATATCGTTTGAAGGGTCCTCCACACATGTTCTGCATACCTGACACCGTTCTTCTAATTTCTTAAAGGTATTGATGTTTTGCATGTGTTTGACTTGAAAATAACCAAAAGAATTCAATTCGGAGGGAAATTCATCTTTCTAAATTTTACCGCTTTTTGTGAAATAAAAGTCAATGCAGTGTTCGAACACGAGTTAGAAGACCGAAGCTACCCCTATTGTCCCACGGAGCTATACGTCGCATCGCATCTTGGAGATCTTGGAATGTTTTACAAAGCTTTAAAAACGCCATGGTTTCACAAACTGTTATAAAAAGTAGAAGTCACTGGGTGTCAAGAATCCTTAACCGATATTGTTTTGTATTCCTTACGACTGTTTATGTAGTCGCCAATAGTTTATAAAGATTTCAATGAGAAGTTGATTTGTGTATAGAAGTGTCGGTTATTGTCCAAACAGCTTTTCTGATTATCGAGATATTTCGAGTTGAGAAAGATCATAACATTTCCGCATCTTTTTTGATGTCTTGGACAGTAGGTTTGCATTATTTAGTGAGATACCTATTGTGTGTTAAATTTTGTTCCTTTGTTGTGCTATAATCTTTAGAACAAATAACAACCGTGGCAGGTTTTGGGAAATGAATATGGTTACATCCATTGGACACCTGTCTATATGAAGAACCGCTGAGTAAGTGTCGATCATCACAGGTCACATGGTTTCCGTTTTTGGTGTATTTTAAACTTTTTCTCTGAATTGTTTAAACAAACTTAAAATTTCCTAAATTTGAGATGTTGTGTCCATTTCATTCTTTTCCTGTCAAATGAATTTTAAAATTAATAAAAATGTATTCAAACACTAGTATAACTGAGTAGAATTACTGACGTTAGAATAGGACAACGAGAAATGGTTATATTTTATGAAAAAAAAAATATATTAAACATGAAGCATGTAGCTATGTCGCATTTATTTATAATAATCATTTTTTATTTACCTTAGTGAATAACTAATGTTGAGAACATAAATCAAACCTTAAATTCAGAACAATGTTATAAAGAATTGCCACATGGGGTCATGTTGCTCTACATTCTGCTCCAAATCTTGAAAACAGAAATATATATAGAAGTACACATAAAACCATCATTTAGTAGAATGCTATATTCTAATATTATTTACACAAGAAAAAAACCCACTAATTAACAATAATGCAAAACACTATTTTAGAATTCCATATTTTGAAGACCCGATCGAGTTTTTGTATTTTAATCAAAACTACAATTCATAAATTGGGAAATACTTATGATTGATAACTAAAACTATCTGTATAATTTTTATGATGCACTGAAATTCACAGTAATAGCTATGCATATTAATCTTAAGCCTTTGTATGACATCTAACAACTAATACTCATATTATTGATAAACAGTATGCAAGTGAAAAAAAAATAACTTTGATTATATATTTACATACATAAAGACAAATTAAAAATTTACTATATATAACAAAGTAGTGTGAGTTTTGAAAAAAAAAAACATAGGAGAAATTCAGTCAAGGAATATGCTAACACACAAAATAAATATTAACTACTTCCTCCAACCAAAGCGAGTTTCCCAAATAACATGAGATAACTCTTTCAATAAAAATATATTTATAGCACTAATAAAAATGGCTAACGACACGAACAATTGATATTGTCAAATAAAATTTTCGGGACAACCAGTCCCTTCTTCGGGACAAAAGAAATGAATTGCTTTGGTAAAAACCAAGAAAACAAAATGATCGAAGAATGGTATGTTTGATTAGATTTATTGCATACTTATAGAAATAACATATCCAAGACATTTTTATTCCTAAATTCAAAGAAGACGTATTTACGCAGGCGATGTTTTGTGACTAATGAATTTATGTTTAAATTTTTACCTAAGTCTGAAGGGAAAAATATCAGAGGAGTTCTGAGAGGAATGCAATACAGATCAATATCATCTCTGCAGATCAATTATATATGCCATTCAGTGACCTTTCTGTCATTTTGCAGACATGTTTTAGTCGACTCAGCGGCAGAGTTTATCCAATGCTTATGATCAATGTTTTAGGATTACTAACTGCTGCTATTTAAAATACTAATAGATGAGGTAATTTATTTGAAGAGTAAGAAAATGACCAGACAAAAAAGCGTTACCAAAATGTTACAGTATAAACATGATTTCCTTGAGTAATTGCAAGTAGGTGTTGATTAAAAAAACATTAAATCCAATCATGTAATTATTGATTAGAAAGTGGTATTAAAGTATACAACCAGGGTAAATTATCATTACACGTTCTTCTATTTATTTAAAATAGAGAATAGATTATTTACAATTTTCTAATTGTGTGTTACCAAAAAAAAATGCGGAAGTTTTTCATCTTACAAATTCTTTATCCCAAATGACTGTGATATTAATTTTGTATCTTAATCTTACCATTTGTGAAGTTTGATATAGAGCCAACAAACTGATTGCAAATCTCGAATACAGAACAGTTGCATTGTGTTCTACATCATTGTCCATAAAACCGAATGGACAGGAAGCACTGCAGTCTATTCCAAGATACCCGATACATTCTATTTAAAGATAAAAGTATTTCAAATTATAAAAGAGTTGCTCTTACAAATGTTTCAAATCATGTGAATATTAAAAATGAAGATATAGTTGTTTACCTGAAAATTTTTCGTATATACGTCGAAAACCAGCACAATATTGTCCAGGGTAACTAGAACTATTTTAAAATAATTGATTTTATATTCAACATCATGGAATATGACCCTTTCTTTTTTAAATTTGCCAAAAAAATTAAAGGAATCACTAACTTCTTTAGAGAAAATTCTAAGTTAAAGAAAACTTTCTTCATCCTTTATATTGGAGAAAACAATTAATTTGTTTTGGCGCACTTACTTTACAATGCAATATCCTTGGCCTTTGGATATCACAAAAGACACAATAAACGCACATTAATTTGTTGAATGTTTATCTCATTTATATCTATACTGTCTCAAAACTGTATAACACAAATCAGTTAGTGCATTTACTGATCTCTTTGACCAGCCTTTAGTTAACAGTGATGTACATACACATGCATAAAGGAAACAAATTCCGGATTAACGCTGAAGTAAAACAAAAAAGATTTTTAAAAAAATCTTGTAATTAGGTCAATAAGGAACCATGGCAGTACATATGGTTGTTGTTGATCTCTACTTAGCCAACATTCTGAATTTCTTAATTCCCACTTGGCCAACATTTTGTGCTTCTCACCTGAGACTAAGGTCTGCTTTGACATTTACATGTTTTGTTATCAATTACCTGAGAATGTGTTTTTTTCAATATTTTTATTATGGTTTTTTTTATGCTTTGTAGAGTTTGATCTAAAACTCAAAGGGGCATGATCACGATTTTATTTTCTATTTTAATTCTTTACAGAGCTTTTGAAATGCATTTTAATGATCAATCAAAATCTGAGTGTCAGTCGTATAGTTATAAGGAAGTTACAGAGTTCACAATTCTTTCTCATGTAAACAGTTACAAGGCTCGTGTCCTGTTCTTGTTTACATTGGTTTAATATACCCGTATAAGTTCTTTTCCAAGCTCTTTCTCTTTCTTTTCTTTTCCTTTTTTTGCTTAAAAAATTAGTTCCTAGCATCTCTCACATTCAATGTAGGTCTAGAACTTTACTTCAATCTTTACTTCTACTATTTATTTGTGAATCAAAGTAGCCGGTTCGTTGAGTGAGAGGAGTGTTGTTTTTCTTGAAAAAAAGTATTGGAGGTAACAATGTAATATATAAATCTGTATTGATCCATATTACAATATGATCATATTGCACTGTGAGGATGTGTGATTATGCACAACTTGTATTGTGGACATACACGAAAAATAACCGATACATGGAATCCATTATAGTTGAGTATGACAAAAATATTCCCATAATATTGAGTATTCTGATTGGAGGTTTCTTTTAATAAACTCAATATGCAGAATATAAGTTTTCAAATGACACAAATTATATAGATATCAAACTTTCACAATGTTAAGTTAAAGCACATATCTGCATTGACGATAATAAATTGGTAAACTGCGAGGATCACCCTCAGGTATAAATTCATAAGTAGTTTTAGAGATGTGTCGAAAGGGCCGCCGTAGTTCACTCACTCACTGTAGAACAGCGGTCTCTATAAATTATCCCATGAAAATGGAAACGGCTACTCATAAATACAGGAGCCGGAAATATTTCAGCACCCAAAAACCCTCCTTCCCTGACAGGTATTGACGTTCTGTAGGGACGGGGAAAGAATCTGGGGGAATAAGCCGAGGCAAATGCCCACGACCTTCTTATACCTCTAATAATAAGTAATAAACATACGAGTTAACTGGGCATTTAAACGGTGGACAGTATTGTCCAAATGAAAATGTCCAAATAGGCGTAACTGTGCTTAAATTTGATGGTATTTACAGATACTTTAAACTGGCAAATTTTAAATGACAATCACGTACTCATTTAAAGAGTTTAAATACAAAAATGTTGATTACTTTCTAAAAATATTTTATTTACTTATTTACCCCAGTCATCATATACAACCCCTAACACAGGGGAGTCGGCAAAGAGTATGGGGGAGTCGATTCCACCATTTGTAGGAGTCGATTTTTTCCGCTTCGGAAACAGGAGGAATTTAGGTAACACCTTTTGTAGGTATTTAATACAAGTTTTCCCCCCCAAAAAATGAGTGGCGTCGGAATCAAATTGAAAGTGTATGTGTGTGTGTGTGGGGGGGGGGGGGGGGGCTAGACTTGTACAAAATATTAACAAGCAAAAAAAGGTCTTTGGTATGTATAAATTTGCAAAAAAAAGTTCAAATGCCTATGATACATGTATATACCACACGGAAGACAGCGGTAGTCAAACCAGTAACGTATAACAAGGGGACTTGTTATTCGTCACTGGTCATACTTTGTGTTGATCATTGGTCCGAGTGGTCTATGGAAAAAAATCACTAAAATCGACATTGCTCTCTTATCAAATGGTCAATATACTACTGTATTAGCTTTTCTGTCAATTTATATTTTTATATAAGGTCTTCATAATATGTAAAAATCAGAACTATATTAATATCGGAAGCATACACAAAACAATCAACATATATTCAAAACTTAAAAAAATTAGAGTAAATGCGAGCTAAGCAATATCAATTTTAGTTTAATTATTCTTTCCAATATAGTAGTATAGGCTGATAGACATTCTAATATTCTATCATTTCACTAAAGAATAGAAACTTCATATCTTTAGCAGATGTTTACATAACTGCGTGTAACTACATCTATTTTCATCCTCCTTCAAGTTGAGGAGAAAGGTAGTGACCTTGACATGACCTTGATGCAAACAAAAAATGGTCAAATTTGATAAAACTGATAAAATCATTTGGTTACATGATATGTTTGACTTTGTCAAAATTTCACGAATTTCTTAATATAAGAAGTATGTCTGATAACGAGAAGACTCCTTTCTTAAGTAATTATTGATCAGGATGTATCTACTTTGCATTAGCATGACTGCTGATTCAAATATCCAACTTTATGTTACAGTATTGTTTAATAAGTTATCAAATCTCTTTAAAATATTTAATATTTATAATTTGTAGTTGTAAAAAAAGGTAACATTGTCTACCAATTCAAAGCCAGTTCTGAGGATAAAACACTAATATCATCTTTTATAAAAAGTTTAAAAATGCCCAAAAATGATGTGAAAGATAGACCATGTGATTATACCTTTTCCTGACATGTCAGATGTTTGCAATAAACTTAACTACTCACTATCTCATTGCAAAACAAATGTTAAATACACGTAAATAATAATTTCGAAAAAAAATACATTACCTTAAAAAAACAGAGTTGAACTATAATAAATACCTTACAGACAAAGATGATTAAATATAAAAACATATGTAATGAACAAACAATTTCCAACAGATGGTATAAGGAAAGTGGCATTAATGAATCCATGTTTTTTGTTTAGAAAAAGGAAACAGTTAATGATGAACAGGTGGGAATTTGATATTGGGTTCTATTTGTATTGAGGTATGAAAAATTATACAAATATTTACATTATTGCATCAATGGATTTGAAAGTAAAAAATAAGGTAAACTTTAAAACCTCGTTATGCAAATTGGCAATATCTATATAAACTGAATTTTTTTTAACATTTCAGTTGACTATTCTTTAGAATCCTTATCACTTAGTTACAAATTTTATAACAAGCTCGTTGCTCTCTTTATACTCTGCATCCTTTCAAAATCTGTATTATTTATCCTGAGAATTTATTTTTAAAAAAATTTATAAGGGTAAAACAGTTATTTGATAAGTACAAGTGTAATTCTTTTATAGTTTTTAAGTCTGTATATGATTTTAATAAGTATAAAAATAAATAAGAATAATTTATAGAAATTTAATAACTACATGTCTCCGTGTAATTTATCAACTCTCTTCTAAATTAAATCTAATATTACAATGGTAAGTTTAAAACTGCGACAACAAATTATCTGTAATAAGAAAAACTAAAAGCAAAAAAGGACAAATACGGTACGTGCTATTCTATGATCACGACAAAATATCGGAAGTAATTTTGATAGTATTATGTTAGTCACCAAATAGCTAAAAGCAAAATATAAAGAAAGGAGATTTGTTGATATTACATAATGTTAAAATTTGATAGCACCAAACGGATACAGGATGCAGAAAATCTTGCAAAAATACCATATACAGCAATCATCCCACATTACCCACCCTGTCCTAATAATGGATATTTAAAAGCAAAGTTGATGTGAAAAGCATTGCCCAGAAAGTACTTAAACAAGGAAAATTTTGCAGCCCTTTTCCAAATTCTGTAAAGTACATTTCTCATTTTTAATCTATTAAGATAGAATGCGTTGTATAAATGAAAAAAAACCCGTTTTGAATGTAGAATTCAGTAAATTACGGTAGATGCTGGAAAGAATATAAAACGTTTATTTGATAAAAAGCGGAAATGCTTAAAAAAAAGAAATATGTGTGTTATATAAAGGCACTTAGTGACGCACAAACCGATGATTTACATGTAGCAAATATCGAATTTTCTACGATTTCCATATTTCTTATATAAAAGATGAACTTCTTAAAAATAAAGGTATTCGAAAGTAAATAAATCAAATTAAAAAGAGAAAAGGAGAATTATGCGTTGGGCCAATAAAATAATATTGAGTTTTTCTTCCGCGTCATAGTCACACAAGCACAGGGGAATATAAACACTGCAACGTGTCATACATCAGTCATTCATTGGACCCGATGTCTTTAAGATCTATATATTTATCAAGATAACACTCTGTATAAATGCCTATTTATTACAACATGCATCGGTTAGCTTTAAATTTCAATTCTTTTCTCCGTGTGTCATTCCCACACTAGGTATTTTTAGATAGAAATCGTATTACGTGACACTAAAATCAATGCCTAAAACAACTCGGTTTGTTTAAATGTAAAATTTTTGGACGAGTTTTAAAGACTTGTAAACTAACAGCTGATGACTTATGATCTGTGAAACATTCCGTATGATGAAATTTCCTATATTTCTTATTTCCGTTGTCATGATAAAAGTTATAACATCTATTTTGAGTCACCGCGTCACTTTAATCTCAGATGTAGACACAACAAAAATGAATCAAAAGAAAATTAGAATGACAATCATTGTTAGATCAAACTCTTACCACACGTGTAGTTTGATATACAGCCAACAAACTGATTACAAGTATCTTTTACAGAACAATTACATCTTGTTTTACATCTTGGTCCATAAAATCCTGGCGGACAGGGAACACTGCAGTTTTCTCCGAAATATCCAATGCACTCTAATTGAAAAAACAGTATTTCAAAATTGAAAAAAAAATTTAAATATTTCAAATTATGTCTTTATACAATATCAAAAAATCAAAGAAAAATTTGGCTACCTGTGCATGTTCTGTTTATAAGTCGAAAGCCAGTACAACATCGTGAAGAGTTGGTAGACCTATATAAAAAGATTTACTTATTATTAAATATATATAATAAGGATACATTTATATGAATACTAATTTAATGCTGCCCACTTACTTTTCAATTATACAATCCTGTTGGCCTCTGGATATCACAATAGTAAATGCAAAAATAACTACTAGGCATAAATACAGATGAATTTGATGACGGTTTATCACATCTTTTTCCATGTTCATCCTAAACGTGTGTTACATATATAAGGCTGTGTATTAAAAACCCTTCTCAACCACAATTTAGAATAATAGAGATGAACAAGCAAATACAATAAGGAAGTTAAATCTGAACAAGGAAGTAAAATTCTAATAATTAAGTCAAAAGGAACCATGGCAGCACATATTGTTGCCTAGCTGCAATAAGGTATCCCTCTCCGATTTTTGTATATCTGATGTTTACTGGAGAGGGCTATAATTACATCGGATCTCCGTAATTGTGCAAATGTTTTTAATGCAGCTGATTTTGGTCTGAAAAGATCGTTTATATCTTTTTTTTAGATCAATTGTTTTTTTTTAAATTCGGATTGAATAAATTAACCGTATATAAACCAAAACTACATAAAACACACCAGCATGTTTACCAGTCGTTTTTCTTCAGCAGCTATGATAGTTCTCGCGTGATTTAATGGGATTAACGCTTGGAGTTTTGATGGGCTTGATAACGTAATTGTCAGTGTAAATAAGTGATCTTTTCTCGTTCTATAACAAAAACATCATTTAAGAAAAGGGTATACAATGGAAAATTCATATTGACCACGTTATTTATGCTTTGGGGAATTCCTATACTCAGTTCAAGATCTGCTCCTGAATTCTTTTTGGCTGTCCCAGAATAAAAAAAGATCAAGATCAGTAAACATGGTGGACAAATTTAACTTGTATTGTGGACATACACGAAAAATAACCGATACATGGAATCCATTATAGTTGAGTATGACAAAAATATTCCCATAATATTGAGTATAATCCAGGATTTTACTCAATATTTTGGGACTATTTTTGTCATACTCAACTATAATGTTTAAGTTCAGGTAACAAATGCAAAACTTATTGTCATTTATTTACGATTTGAGCAGAAATTGTTGCGGGAGTGAATCACTCCCGCACTTGCACCATTACGGAGCTGTAGCCCCCCCCCCCCCCGAAAAAAAAATCTCTAGAGGGCTACATTAATGCAGCTAATTGTTGCCTAATCCATTGAGTAGTTTCATAATTGAAATTAAATTTAATTAACTTCTTATTTCTAAACTGTAAAGAGCACAATTTCAATGTGTTGTAAATTTTGGTTATCAATTTTTCGATGGCTTGTAGTCGTAATGAATGGCCTTATTTTTTTTCGACGATAATCCTGATATAATTGTTTACACTTAGAGTAAAACCAAGAAAGAAAGTGGGCGCTGAAGATGTAGAAGGAATCTGGGCACAATGGGAGGGTGAACATTTCATCGATCAATTTTGCAAATTTTTTAAATGATAACTGTTGGACATGGAATTGGTAGAAAAATGTTTGTAATGCAAAATGTTTTTTTCAAAATATTAGTTAAAATATAACAACACGATGCAATTCATGCAAAAACATACTTATTTACAGCTGTTTTTAAGTAATTTTGTTGTTTCTGGGTTTCTCTCATGTAAATATGACATATTTCAACATTAAAAATGTAGCTTACTTAAAAAAGATGGAGAGATGACCCAGATATGACTAATTATGTACTTTTTAAATAATATTTTTGGAGGACAAAAAAAAAACAAAACAAGTTCAGACAATGTTGTGTCAAACACTATACATTATACCGCACAATATAAAGTCTCGTATGTCTCACTGGTTTTGTCCTGGATAAGTGAACACTAACATGTAGTGTTTTGGATTTAAATCCTCCTGGTGATTCTTGTTTTTGAAACATTTTTGTGTTTCAATGAATGTTGATATAACATTTTGTTGAATTATACATACCGGTTTATGATAATTACTCGTTATTGTATTCTACCCTATGAACTCTATATCCTGTTCTTATTTAAATATACAATATAACTGAATCAAAATATGTATGCATTATTGGTTTGCCCTTCCTTGTCCTCTTAGAAGCTTGTGAGGTTTTTTTTAATTGCCGAAATAGACATGTACTTCAACTTCAACTATCAAGTTAACATATTTTGAGTAGGCTAATCATTTTTTGTTCAAACCTGTACATTGTATATCGAGTGTTATATAAATAATAAAATGCTTTCTTTGGAGATTCATTCGTGATATGAAGCATTTTTTGTTTATATTAACATCTGTCTTTAAATTAGTTATTAAATTTATTATGAAAAGTTAGTAAAATTCACTTAATAACTGTTGATGTACATAAGTACGCTAGCAAAAAGAAACGGCCAAATCGTCCTCTGTGAGACTATGAGTCTGACATCATCATAGTTATTTCGTGCAGTCCGTGATTTCTCTTAGGTCGTTGTAGGTTTCGACCAGTCAATAAACAGGGCGTGTCAATTTCAGTCCTGTCAGTTTCAGCCGCTGTAGATTTCGACCAATCGATAAATGGACGTGTAGATTCCAGTCTGGCTGCTTCTATAGAGCTATGAGTTAAGTGTAAGTTTCCGTAAGAAATATAGGAAATATTACTTTGTAGATGTAAATATAGACATTTAAATCCCAATTGATTGGTGTCCAGGGATGGGGTAATCATAATCAGTAATCGTAATCGATTACAGGTTGATGAGTAATCATGAGTAATCAGTAATCATCCATTTTTCTGATTACAAGTAATCGTAATTTAATCGATTACTCTGTGAAAAAGTCCTGTAATCATGATTAATTTTTGATTACTTTTATGATTACAATGGCAAAAGTCAATAGGTTGAAATCATTATTCATTGGATCTTATATTTAGTGAATAAGGTTCAGTCTTAAAGTTGGCCAGTATTCCTTTACTGCCCTTGGGCATGTTTAAATGCATGTCCAGTCACGATACAATGAGTTTGCTATTCAACAGTCCTTGCTTTTAGGCGCAGAAATCAGTTCACAAACTGTGCTTATTTAATTTGGAACATTATTTAAAGAGTCACTTTTAGTTGGACTTTGTTTAGAGAAAGATGTATGCTGTACACCATTTTGAGTTTTCTGATGATCAACCATCATCGGGTATTGTGAAAGCCAAATGTAGATACTGTTCTGCATACATATCTGGGAATGCAAAAACTACTTCAAATAGCAAATAATGCAACAAATTACACTGATACCAGAATAAAGAGTCATGTCAAAAAATGCACTAAAAAATGAAAAACAAATAATGTAATCTAAAGTAATCACGATTACAATGAGGAAAAGTAATCTAATGTAATCGATTACTTTTAAAAATGGATGTAATTAGCCAGTAATCGATTACTTTTAAAACACAAAGTAATTGTAATTTAATTGATTACTTTTGAAAGTAATCGACCCCATCCCTGTTTGTGTCAATGATTCCTGCAAACTTACAATCTTAAGCGCCCAATTTCTTCACAATGGGATAAAGACAAAAATAGAAATAGAATGAATAATTTTGATATGTCATTTACATTGTGCAACCGCATCTAACTTTTTTATGCTTGGACTGTTACAAGCTGACAATACATCAAAATAGGAACACCGTGCTGATATTGTATGTGTATCAGAGAACGAATTCGATGAAAAACAAAAAGGCCGACGACTGGAAGCGTATCTTATAATATAATGGAAAAGTTAAGTCTATTCCAATAATATATAAATAAACAGGTTACACAATGTTACATGTAAAAGCTCTTAAGTGCATCATAAAGCAAGAATTTTCTGTTTTAAACAAGAGCCAATTAGGCCTTAACAGTCACCTAAGTACCAGATCCAATACGCAAACTTGTCCAGGAGTCTCATTCATGGCTTTAATTCCGTTTCATTCTGTAGTAGAAATTATAATATTGCAATGATGACCACCACCTCTCTGTTTTCAAAAAGGACTATGGAACCTATAATTTTAGCGAAAAACTTAAAAATCATAATAGCGTGAATGACCTGATATTGGAAAGGCGCAAGACTCTGATAGAAAATAATTTTCCCATGTTTGTTAACTTTTAAGAGAGGTTTAATGTGTTTCTGTTTTCATAAATGAACTAAAGACAAGGTGGCAAGCAAACATGCTTTATTTAAAACAGCCTCCCATCCTCCATCTTCAGGGGCAGACAGAAACTCTCCTGTGGGCATTTAAACAAAACAAACCAACTGTAAAAAAAATATATATATAAAATTTTACCTCTTCTTTTGGTCCAGCTTTTGATTATTCAGCCTTACTAATTTGCATTTCACAATGTGGTATTTATTCTAAAATCATTCTACATGTACTGCTAATCGGTGGTTTAGATTTGCCAATTCTTACTTTACCTTTTACAAGTTTATCTAAAAAATGGGGTTACTCAGGTGACCAAAAAATGTTTACTGGTAAAACTGAATATAAGCACAATACTTAAACATAATTTGTATATTACAATATGTTAAAAAACGGGCGCAGATCCAAAATTGAGAAAATTATTACCAACATTCATAAAAGAGAAAAAGAAAGATCACGCTCGTACTTTGGCATGACAAGTATGATATTTAAATCCAAAAAAGGAATGCTGATATTAAAAAGGACGGAAATATAATGAAACAAATTTGATTTTTTCAGCAAAACCTATCAGAATGACATTTTTGTGATTTTGATCAGTCAATGGTAAAATGTATGTTTTTATGTGTTTGTCTTTTACCCCTATCTGATAATTTTTTGAGAGCATTACAGAAGAATTTGTGTTTATTTCTGTTTTATTTATTCTTCATGTATTTTTGGCATTCTTATATATCAGAATGACCTTTTAATAAGTTATATACTAATGCACTTTTTGTATGTTCCACGTCTCAGCAAACTAATTGAACTGAGTTTGAATTAAAAACTGAAATACAAAAACTTATTTTAATAATTTTCCCGCCGATATGTACAATTCATTAAAAGTAAAACAGTTTTTCTGTCCAATTTATTTACTTATCAATCAATTAACCTAATTTTTGGTTCCGTTCCACCTTTAAGCAGCCCTCAAGATACAACAGCTTCAGTTGTACCTTAACGTTGGTCACCACGGTATTTTAAACATGTTTTACCGTAAAACGATATTGACGATTTCTTTAAATTAAGCTACAATAAAGGCAACAAATATATAAATTGAATGTATATAAAGTCCCTACCGTGTTCGAACTCGGGACCTTCAGGTTAGTAGACCGAAGCTACCCCCCATCGCCCCATGGAGTTATACATCGAAGAGACATAAAATGTTTTACAATACTTTAAAATCGCCATGTTCTCACGTACCGTCAAAAGAGGTAGAAGTCACGGGGTGTCTAGAATCCTTAACCGATATTGTTGTGTATTCCTTACGGCTATTTATGAAGTATGCAATGGCTTTTTAAGATTTCAATACGAAGTTGATTTGGGTATAGAAATGTCGATTATTGTTCCAACAGTGTTTCTGATTATCGACATATATCGATTTGATAAAGATCATCACGTTTCCGCATCTTTGTTGATGTCTTGGATAGTGGGCTTGTATTGTTTAGTGAGATACCTTTTGTGTATTAAATTCTGTTCCTTTGTTGTGCTATAATCTTCAGAACAAATATCAACCGTGGCAGCTTTTGGGAAATGAATATGGTTATATCCATTTGACACCTGTCCATATGAAGAACCGCTTTGTAAGTGTTGATCATCACAGGACACATGGTTTCCGGTTGTTTGGGGGTTTTTTTTGTGTATTTTAAACCTTTTTTCTAATTTGTTTCAGCAAGCTTTAAAACTTCCTAGATTTGAGATTTTGTGTCCAGTTCATTCTTTTCTTATCAAACGAATTTTAAAATCAATAAATAAAAATGTATTCAAACACAAGTATAATTGTGTAGAATTCCTGACCTTAAAACAAGACAACAAAAAAGGGTTATATTTTATGGAGAAAAAAAACCACACACACACACACACATAAATATATATATATATATATATATATATATATATATATATATATATATATATATATATATATATATATATATATATATATATGAAGCAAGTAGCTTAGTCGCATTTCTTTATATTAAACATATTTTTATTTACCTTAATGAAGAACTAATGCTGAGAACAGAAATCAAACCTTGCATGCATACCAAGGTTTCCAATAACCACATCAAATCATGTTGCTCTACATCCTGCTCCAAATCTTGAAAATATATATTATTATATAGAAGTACATATAAAACCATCATTGACTAGAATGCTTCAAGTTAATTTTATTTTCAGAAAAAAAAAATTATCAATAAAGCAACACACTATTTTAGAATTCCATATTTTGAAGACCCGATGGAGTTTCTGTATTTTCATCAAAACTACAATTCATAAGTTGTGAAATACTTATTTTTGATAACTAGTACTATCTGTAATTTTTTTTATATTGTACTGAATTCACAGTAATACCTAGCAAATTAATCTTAAACCTATTTTAACATCTAACACATCTAATACTTACATTAATAATATTCATTTTACACACATACTAAACTGAAAAACAGTGTGCAAGTGTAAAATGGGGTAATTTTGATGATATATCTACATAAATAAAAACAAATTAGCTCTGAAAATTTACAATAAAAGGACAAAGTAGAGTGAGTTCTGAAAAAAGTTAAGAGAAGTTCGGTCAAAGCATATGCGAACACACAATAGGTATAAAGCAACTACTTCCTCAAATGAAAGCGAGTTTCCCAAAAAACACGAGATAACTCTTTCAAAACTTATAAAATGTATAAAATTAAAAGCACTAAAAATGGCTAACGACACGAACAATTGATATTGTCAAATATTTGGGACAACCAATTCCTTCTTTCAGACAAAAGAAATAAATTACATGGGTAAAAACAAAACAAAAACCAAAATAATGGGAGAATGGTATGTTTTATTATATTTTTGCATATTTATAGTAATAATATATCCAAGACTTTTTTATTCCTAAATTCAAAGAAGACGTTATTACGTTTCGGGCGTTGTTTTGTGACGAATGAATCAATGTTCTAAATTTTTATCTAAGTCTGAAGCGAAAACTATCAGAGGATTCCTAGAGGAATGCAATACAGACCTGTAGATCAATATTAGCCCTGCAGAATCCGTATCAGTCCTTGAAACTGTTCCGGGAATTATTCAGTTAATTGTATCGCATATGCAAAAACCATGTATTTATTAAAATGTATGTAATAAATTAAATTGTTACCTGCATATGTGTAATGATTGTTATCTTATTCTTTTTTATTTGAACCTTACCACACTTGAAGATTGATCTACAGCCAACAAATTGATTACAGATTTCGTTCATAGCACAACTGCATGATGATATACATCTCTGTCCATAAAACACTGGTGGACAGGAACGAGTGCAATATTTTCCTAAAAATCCTATGCATTCATGTTTTGTAAAAACAGCGCATTAAAAGTTAAAAAAGCAGCAATTGTGTCTGGTAATATTACAAAGTTATGGCGTAGCCTATTAAGAAGTAAAGTAAGTTACCTTCACATTTTCAATTTATTTCTTGAAAGCCAGAACAACATCGTGTAGATAAGATATGTGTTAATCGTTATGGTTACGTTGATACCATTAGACATAAAGACATGTATTTATATTATACAAATATTGACTGGGGTTGAGGGCAACATTGATTATATTAGCCCCCGAGGGACGAAATATTGCCCGACGCGAATCGGAGGGCAATATTTCCTCCCGAGGGGGCTAATATATTCAACGTTACCCGAAAACACAGTCAACATTTTTTTGTTATATGAAGAAACAAACCAAAATTTTTAAAAAAGTGATTATAATTGAAATTGCCGTAATTTTTTCAGCTCAACAAAGAATTCACGAATTCAATTTTGTGCAAAGTTTATTTCCAAATATCCTCATCATCAAACGGTCACTGGTGATATTCCGCCGCCCGTAACATACAGATGTTCTACCTGATTTTACTTCACAGTAATTTGCAAATCCTTACATCCGTTATGATAGTAAACCGTCGCATTGCGCGTCCGTTGTTTACATGCTTTGACTGGCTGTCTATTATGACGTTACCTTATTTTGGAGTCGCGAAGAGTTATTTTCGTCATCGTTTTCAAATCAACAATTCAGAAGCGATTAATTGAAAAAGAGGGAATATTCTCTAGATA